>NC_046333.1:102741669-103044699 GCF_000738735.6 Corvus cornix cornix | reverse complement strand
GGGGTGGGGTGCATCTGGCTACTCTTTTGTTTCACCTGCGTGTGCAGTTAGTCGGTCCCGAAGGCTGGAGAGGGAGGCTGTTTTTCATCAGCTGCTTTTCCTTCTGTGGAGAAAAAACCCAGGATCCCCGGCCCACCTTCCCTGCCCCGCTGGGAGCCGGGCTGTGGCCGCCCTGCCCCGCCGCTGCTTCGAGCCTTCGCTGCATTGTAGCCGTGCTCGACGTGCTTTCCCAGACCTCCAGGGGTTTCCCACCTGGAAAGTTTGGATACATCTCGTCTGCCACCCGGGATTTGTGCTCGTTCCTGCCGTTCCAGCCTGCCGTTCCAGCCTGCTGTTCCTGAGGGTCCGGCCGGACACCGGGATCGGCTGCTCAGGGCTTTGCGAAGCCTTTGTCCCATCCCTTCCCGGGATCCCAGGCCGCCATTGCCGCGTGCTCCCCGAGCTCGCTCCGGAGCGCCCCCTGCAGCCGCGGGGGAACCATCGCACCTGCCCTGCTCACCGGGAGCCGCCAGCGCCCCTGCCGGCTGCGAGCGGAACTGCACCCGAGGGGAAAGGGCCCGACAGCCGAGAAGGCTGGGACTGGGTTTGTGATTGTTTGCTGTTACTGCCAGAGTTATTGTTGTTTGACTGGTTATACACATATAGATATATAATAGTAAAGAACTGTTATTCCTATTTCCCACATCTTTGCCTCAAAGCCCCTTGATTTCAAAATTATAATAACTCGGAGGGAAAGGGGGTCGCATCTGCCGTTCCAAGGGGGGCTCCTGCCTTCCTTAGCAGACACCTGTCTTTCAAACCAAGACAAGCATGAAAAATCTTACTGTTCCTCTCCAAAATGATCTTGTGGGAAAGACTTGTGGAACTTGAAGGATCCAAACCCCTCACTTCCAGATTGTACTACAAAGCAGTGAGAATATGACTTGGCCTTCACAGAGATGTGCAAGCTAAATGGCATTTAATTTATGCTCCTAACATCTCAGTTCTGAGTGGATTGAGAATTTATAATTTAGCTCATACTTTTAAACCACAATTAATTTGTGGGAGCAGTTGGAGTTTGTGGACAATTTTTGCTTCCTTATTATTTTGCAAAAAATATTAAATAGGAGTTAATCAGTTAATCACACCCTCTGATCTTTTCTTCAGTGATTTCACATTTCTTTTCAAGTATAGTCGGGTATGCAGTTGGGAAAAGATCTGTAGGACACCAGTGTTGTTGTGGTGGTTGATCTTTTACTGGCAAGTGGTGAGATTTTCCTGCTCAGAGGATACACCTGCCTATGCAAAAAAATCTGTGTTAAAGGATCTTGGTGTGAAATTAACAAGGATTCATTACCTTTTTTTTTTTGTAGATTATATAGAGATAATGCAAGAAATAAAACTTCAAGAAGGCATAAGATGAGAGCCAAGATCTTAAATATGTGGCCTTAGTCCAACTTGTGGAACAATGAACAGATCCAGTTGTCTTCTGAAGCTTTTAAAATTAAGTAATTTATTTATACGCTTAAACACGAATTTGATGTCAGCTTTAAGCTTCTGTTATAGAAATTTGCCATAGAATCCAATTCAAGAGGCAATTTAACTTTATTAATGTGGGAGGAAATGTGAGCATAATGTGAGCTATTTTTTAACCTTAACTGCCATTCCTGCTATTGCAAGAAAGTGCCTTACACCTATCTGGAATGCCATTATTAGCAAACTAAATAATTTATCACTTCCAATTTACAAGAAATTAGCCCTGCCTAAAACTAAAACCAGAGGCCATTTAAAAAATAATAATTCAAAAATTTATTTCGGGCTCCTAATTTGAGGAACGGTAGGAGTGTCCCAATGTGTGGTTCAGAGAGCAATATTTTAAAACCAGAACCAACTTTTCCTGTCTATAAAAGCAGGTGACTGTGCTTTGCTGCTACCTTATGGGCACCCTTACATGTGTTTTAACTCAATTTTCACAAGTGGATAAAAGTGGGAAATTGTGAAATGGAAATCTCTGTGCTTCACCTTTTTAATGCTATTAGAGACATCCTCTACTATTCAAACATTACCATTAATATATAGAATGGAAACAGAGTTAACACATTTTATCTTTGAAATGAACTCCGCATTATTTGAAGTGTATGATTTTTGAATTAAATACTCTTACATTTAACTAACTACAGGTAGTTATGGGATCAGTCTTTAAGCTGTGTTGAGAGAATAGCCTGACTTGGAAAATAGGGGAAATCAGATGCCTTATTATTCATAAATAAATAAATATGGCGAAAGGACAAAGTTTATGGGGCAATCTAAGGTTAATACCTGTCGAGTGAAATTGCACTAAGTAGAACTTATTTTTGGATTCCCTATCTACCTACATAGCTATCCACAGTGCAAAGTCTGTGTTAAATGCTGCTGAGGCTGGCAGTAGTGTTTGCTGTGTCTTTTGTGCTGTGTAAACAAAGGCTCATCACTGAAGACGAAGTCTAACAGTTTTTAATATGTAGTGAGGTATTGGCTCCACTTTAGAAAGAATTATAATTAAAAATTTATGAGGTATTGGAAATGTTTAGAATCTGAATTGCACAGTGAAAAGATATGCAGTGTGTCTCAGTGCCTACATAAATATTATACACATGATGGATGGATCGTCAGGCTGTATTTACTAAGGTGACTGTTTCTGTGTAAATTCCAGCGCTAATTAGAGGTTTGTTTTGGAGAACAAGACACAAAGCCAATCAGTTTGATGAGCTGAGAGATTAGGAGCTGAGCTTTCTAGCTGTCTTTGACTTCAATCAAGAAATGCTTGTGTTTAAACAAATGAAAACATTACCAAACTTTAGTCAATGATGATTTTAAGTGACACTGCAGTGCTGGATTTACTGTTCCTGGATTCCTCCCTGCATATTTCTGGTGGCCTGCAGGGAGCAAGCAAAGGTAGTGTCCTGTGAGAGGTAATTAAAATTCTTCCCCATCTGCAAAAACTTTCTTCTTTTTCCCCTTTCCCTTCCACTGCTCTGCAGCCCAAGGCAACCCCACCACAGGTACTCTCAGGAATGTGCAAATATCTGGTATGAGACTCCATCAGCCTGGAGATAATGTTTGTATATCTCATCTTGAGCTGCCCACAAAGCCATCGTTGTCTCTTTTTTTTTTTTTTTTTAGCTTTCCTCATGTGTAAAAGCAAGGAAAAAAACCCTGACAGGTATCTCATGCAGAGTAAAATGAAGCAATTTTTTATTTTCTTTTTTTTCCCCCTTAGAGTATTTTGTAAATGATATAGAGGAACATGAAAAAAATACCTATTACTGCTGTAGGATTGTTGATAAAATATCAAGAACTACAGCAGATTGGAAGTTGTTCTGACAAAGACTGACCAAATACAAGCCAACTATAAAATAAACATAGGTAAGCATATAGAGTTTATACTGTGATTTTGGGGGAACACTTTTTATTATAACATTTCCAAATTACTCTATGATCTCTGTAAGCTGATGACACAAACAACATGTAAGACTGAATTAATTGGCATGGCAATGAAGCCACAAATTCAAGACCCTAGAGGAAAAAACCCCAAACTTTAAATCCCAAACCAACAACACACAGGCTAAAAACTTTCCAGAGGGGTTGGGGTTTTTTCACAGAATCATAGAATCATCCAATTGTTAAGGCTGGAAAAGACCTTTAAGATCACCAATCATCAACCTAGCACCATGTTCACCATTGAGCCATGTCTCAAATGCCATATCCACAAGTTTTTTGAAAACTTTCAGGGATGGTGGCTCCATCCCTTCCCTGGGCAGTCTGTTCTGATGCTTTACAACACATTCCATGGAAAAAAAAAATCTTGATAACTAAACCTCCCTTGGCACAACTTGAGCCCATTTCTTCTCGTCCTGTCACTTGTTACCTGAGAAATGAGACTGACCCCACCTCACTGCAGCCTCCTTTCAGGTAGCTGTAGAGTGATAAGGTTCCCCCAAGCCTCCTTTTCTTTCAGGCTAAAGAACCCCAGCACCTACAGCTGCTCCTCATAGAATTTGTGCTCCAGACCCTTTACAAGTTCCCTTGCCCTTCCTTCTCTGGATTTACTCCAGAGCCTCGATGTCTTTCTTGTGGTGGGATCCCAGAAGAGAACACATATATCTTTTTGCTTCATGGGGAAATCAGATGGCTTACTAATTCATAAATGAATAAATATGGGCAAAAGGACAAAGTTTATGGGGCAGTCTTATTTTAAGTATTGAAGCTTTTGCACTGGCTCAATTTTCAGACACTGATAAGTTATTTGTGACGAGGCTGTGCCTTGGTGCATTGTATTCTTACAGGGTTCTTAATCAAATTTTTAGTACTAATACAAAAATACATGTATTTTAAAAGTAGAGAACTACTTAAAACACATTAAAGATTAAATGCTTGTAATATACCATAAATATTTAAACCAAGAAATATAAACTACTGTTAATCAATTTAATATAGTTTCACTGTCCAGACCTGCGAAAATCTTGCTACATAGCAAAAGCTTCAGTAAGCTCCAAGTGTTCCTGATTTTATTCTGCAGCACTTAAGGCAGCCACAGGATGGCACTGTAAAACTGCAAGTCAAAACCTCGAACTCCTTTCCTGCTAACACCCACTTCAACGTGCTAATTGACATCAGTGCAACCAGTAGTCACAAGGCAGATTCCACCAGCTTACTCTTTAATGGTAATTTTTTTTTTTTTCCCCACACCTTTCCCAAAGCATATCAGCAACCCCACGTTCAGGTTCTTGCGGACCCTGCTGCAGGCAGGGACTTGGAACTGGTGGCATCTAAAGAGTGGTTGGCCAGGTCTGGATGCTTCAGGCAGGCAAAACAGCCACTATGATGGAAAAAAATTATGAGACAGGCTGTCTGTAGGGGAGTTTTTCTACTCTTGAGCAGTTTAACATTAGCTTATTTCATAAAGCATGGAGCTTATTTACTCATTTTACATATTTATTCATTTATTTTTCACCACCTGATGTAACTTATCAGGTGTGTGAGTGTCCTCATCATGCATATGAGTGCCCAAAGATTGACAGTATCAGGCTTATTTCACACACTGTTCCCTGATATATTTCTACAAGAAGCAGAGTCCAGAGAAGGTTGCAAAAGTGTGAATGGGAGAGGGGTGTAGGTGCTGGAGCTGATGTGCAAGGTTGAAAATTATTTTGAGTACAATGGCTGCCTCTTGGCTGTAGCATTTCACTACATTTAAGGGCATGTTTTCTATCTTTTGCTTTGTTTAAATGCCACATTACCCTCATCCCTTTGAAAAATAACTTCCATGGAGCCATTTGTTCCTTAAAATTTTCTGATATTGGGCTCCTCCTGAACTACCTTATTTGCATTTGAAAAGTAGGACACCTTCAAAGTTCATGGGTTTAATTGCTTTGCCAAGGTAATGGGTTTAACTTTTATATATTGTATGTAATATGGTGTAATACCGACGAAATAATAAATTCCACATCCCATCCTGAAGCAAATCTCTCATTAAAGTCAGTTTGAACTTTACCACAAAAAAACCCTAAAATTGAATAACTGAGCCTGGAATTTGGAATTACCATATGCCAGACTTGCAGCAGCGACTGCAGCAAAGCCAACGAAATCCAAAGAATTTGCTTGAGATCAAATCTTTTGCTAGCAGTAAATAATTAATAGGCAATTGTTACTGAAAAACTATATATTATCTAGGGAAGCTAATAGTTGTTCAGTTTAAATTCTTTTTTTTCCCCTCTAATACATATTTTAAAACACTTGTCTTTAAAATAAAGTTAATTTTTGTGTCCATGTGAATCGGCTACACATTGTGACAGAGCCTTTCCAAGAATATCTGAAACATAACAGCTATCATGACAATTTTCAATAAATCATTTCTGGCTGGGAGTCTCAGAGGAAGAGAAACTAAATGATGATTGAATTATCCTTCTATCTCTAAAAGCGATCTTTCTGAATCAGGACTGAGGCACTGTGAGGAAATAGGTTTAGAGCAATAATATTTCTGTTTTCATGATTACCCCGTTCTCTGAAGAGCCAATGTACCAAATTTCTACTTTATAGATGAGATTTCACAGGGCAGAGTTATAATATGGCCAGTGACTCAATGAAGAGATTGGGGTACAGGATAGTGGTAGCGATACACCACCTGAACTCCTCTTGCAGAAGTGCTGGAGGTGCAGGAATGCGCCTGGTTTGGTACCAAAGGCAGTGTGACCTGCATACAGGGCACATAAACTGGGAGTTACATGGCTAAACCAAGACTAACACCTCCGAAATAAAAGCTCCGGGTCACAAGTACCCAATGGCTCTGCCCCAGCTTCCAGCTTCCTGACCATGTCTGTGCCACTGGGCAGAGCGTGTCTGCGCTGCCTGCTCTCTCTCTGGCCACGCTTTGACATCTTCACCTCCAGAGCCAGGGGAGAAAGAGGCATCTATAATCAGGCTGTGTTTTAAAGGCAGGCCAGATGATGCTTGTGAAGAAGTGTGCCCCTCTCTGTCCAGGGCTGAACACTTTTCAGCCACAGAAAGACAAACGTCTTTCTGAGGCATCTCCAGTTCTGGAAACAACAAAGTAAGCACGTGCCATGGCTTTTTAGCTTTCCCAGAAAAGCTGTGAGGCTATGCTTCCTAGGCAGTCCTAATCCTACGAGAAGATCAAGTAACACAGCCAGAGCCAGTGGTGGGCAATGCTGTAAGCTACCTAGGAATATTAAAGATCTCAGTTTCAAAATCTCTCTGAATAAGAGATATTCTGACAAAATGCCACAATATTATAAGAGACTTCAAATCTTATTTTTTGTCATCTGAATACAAGCACAATTTGAGTATCTTTTCCTGTAAGCAAACAATATTTCAGTAGTTTAATCACATCATCAGCTGAGACAATCTATCCTGAATTGTACATATAGTTTGATATATTTAAGCATCTATTCTTATATAATTGATGAAGTATTTCAATGACTCCTTTACACTCTACTAGGATGCTCAGTGGTTTAGAGAGAAGAAATCTCACAAAGGAATCTTGCAATCACAAGCCTTACAGAAGGCCTGGCTCCTATACTCCAGTGTCCCCTGCATGTTCCTTGAAAGTCTTTGAATTAATACCTTAAATATTTATACAGCTATTTGTTTTCCTAGCTTCTGTCAGGAACTAATGGGCTTTCCATTAATAAATTATACGATGTACACTTAATAACTAAAGCACTGTGTGCAAATCTCTGTTCAATGAAGATCTGGAGACTTGAGCAGATGTGTCTTATGTTACGTGTCTTACCTGCCACAACGACTGCACAAATTCAATAGATGTTGTACAGTTACTTGCCACTAAAATGCCAATTAAGAGTTTGAATTAAAGGAAATTAGCTGTTCAGGCATAGTTTTCCATTAATCAGTAGACAGAGCTCTTTCTAACTTCAGAAATAAGGAAGGGATGCAGAGACGTGATTGCAAGAGTCTGTAAGAAAGCCCCCCCATTTTTGACTTTGAGATGTGTGAATGCTTAAGATGCAAAGCCAGAGGGTCACATTCCAGCTAAAAACTAACAGGTGTGACTTCCAAAATAAACAGCATTGACTGACATTGATTCTGAATTTGGCCTGTTGTTTAGAAAATATTTTTGTCTAGTCAATGCCCCAGAATACAAAATAGCTTCACCTAGTCACAATTATCTAAATGCAATAGATTGCGTAAAAAAAGTTATTTTTATATCTACAAAACATACATAGAACATAGTATAATGTTAATATAATTTTAATAATTATGTTGGAAATATATAATATATGTCTATACCATATGAAAATAATGGCCACCTGTAAAGAGATAAAGGTTTAGTTAAGTAGGTCCTGCCTTTCATAAACTCACGCTGGCTGGGCCTGATCCCTGGTTGGCCTGTGTATGCCACATGATGCCACTCAAATGTACTGCTCCATGTTTTTCCCTGGCACTGAGGTCAGACTGACAGGCTTGTACTTTTCCAGATCCTCCTTCCAGCCTGTCTTGTAGATGGGCTTACCTCTTGTCAATGGGGACCTCTCCAGAATAGAGGGATTTATATCACGTGTGTTCTTTATATCTGAAACAAAGCCCATCTCTCAGCACTTGTGTTAGAAGACCCCAAATTGCCTAAATGTCTCAGGAAGTAAGTTTTCATCAGGGGCCACCCTTGCTTTCAGGTCAGCACAGAGCAGGAACTGGAGCTCTGCTGTTTCAAGTGTGGTGATGCCAAAGCTTAAACCTCAGCTGAGCTGTGCGGTGGAAACTGTGCTCCCTGGTGTCTTGAGAAGGATTCGCTATGGAGCACATAAGGAGGAGGCTGGAGTTAGTGCTGCAGTGTCTTGCCTAATTCTATTTTTCTTTCTTTTTTTAAGCTGCAATAGTAAAATTTAATACTTCCTACAAGCTGTACATACTGTAGTGTAAGAAATATAGACTGCATATAGATTTGCACTGCAGTTCCAGCAGCTGGTTAAGAAAAACTGCCTCTGTAGCACTGTTGGTCACTGCTGGTCCATTCTCTGGTAAAAACATCAAAGGTGTTTGCTAGGCTGTCCCAATAAGAGCAAAGTGGGAAAAAAGTTTGCCAGGCTGTGAAATAAGAGAGAGAGACTGTTGGTCTACCACAGCTGATGTTCTCACAAATCAGTGGTGCACAGATGTGCTTACTACATAGAAATAGAATCTCACAAAATCAGTTAACATTTTTGTAGCAGATGTTATATGCTGCACATGTCAACTCAAGATGACAGTCTCCTTAAATGCTTTCAGTGATTGCCTGGATAGTTCAATAAGTTATCTGGATACCACTTCTGCAAGGATATGTTATGGCCTTATACTGCTGCTAATGGAGAATCCACCATAATTTATGATTTCTACCTTTACAGCATCTTTTTTCTTTCAAAGCACTTCTTTGAAAACTAATAAAGCATGTAAGCATTATAGTAATAGCTAAGATTTGTTTATGAGATTTGCAGGGTACAGTTTGAGTTGACACAAATAACGTCTGTAACTAGACAATTATTGACCTTCCCAGGAGATTGATCCAGCAGCAATTATCAATATTTAGACAACACGCCATGTCCAGTGCTTTCCATTTTACCTGTGTCCATATCTGTACACATTGTTTTCCTAATTAGAAACAGAACAAGTTCTTGTGGCATTTGAGTCTTTCTGTATGAGGCCTGGTTGGTGCACACTCCTTTCAGCCCTGTCTTCAGCACCAAGTGCCTCAGAGGAAGGAAATGTACATCAAATTGGCAGCTCCTTAGGTTGTCCTCCAGCTTACAGTTTCCTAATCCTCAGCACCCACAGCCTGGCTCAGTCCCTGGGGCCTGAGATGTATTCTAGAGGCTTTGATAAGAACCAACAGGTGAAATCTTTCCCCCAAAAAATCTATGTAATTCTCAAATCTGTTTGTTGCTTACCCAAATCTGTGCCCCCTTTTTTGCCGCACTTACCTGTGCTCTTTTTTCTTCCTGCACTTCTCACAGGGTTAGCAATTTACAGCAGCTTTGAGCAGCAAATCCCAAATCTCCCTGTTTAAATGCTGATTCAGAGTAATTATTGCTCTTGTGTGAGTGTAATTTAAGGGATAATCATGCATCTTGCTGCTGCTTACATTCACCTTTTCCCTCTTGTTTAGGAAGAAGCCTTGTTCAGCACAAACATTCATACAACTCATATAGGAGAGGGCATATCCTTGACTTATCATCATCTGTGATTCTTTTCACTTGACAGGTTGAAAAATGTGTACACATATTTTCTCTGATGGTTCCCTTATCACTGTGGGCCTTCCTGAAGCTAAATCTGCTCAACCATTCAATTTTGATTCTGGAAGCAATGTTAAGGCCATTAGCTGTGTCCACATAAGGATGCTGTTATAAAACTTGACATGCTTATTAATCATAAATTCAGTAGACATTCTGCTTCAGTCTTTCTGGGGTCTGCTTATGCTTCATTTATGATGTAAAGTGGGGGTTTAGGGGGAAGGTGGTGTATTTTTAGATCAGTATTTATGTCAGGTAGCAGACAGTGTTTGGTATTTCCATATCGCTTTCCACCCAAGGAAATGCACTTAGCTCTTTCCCACTTGCACATAGTTTGCTCCAGAGTGAGAGAGTGAAAAAGTACAGTTAGAGAAGTTCAAGAACAGGTGGCTGCAGACAAATGTTTGCTCTGCCTTATCAGTGGGGGACTAGCACCATTCCTTTTCCCCCATATATTACCATTTATTATTTCTGTATCATGATACCATCATTTAAGGGGGAGGTAAAACCATCATATTAGAATCACTTTTCTTGCTGCTCAATTCCACTAGTGGCTTTTAAAGTGAAGCTGCCAAAATCTATATTCCTGAAATGTTACTTGTCTAAACCCATTGAACACCAGTGGTTTCCAGACTGCTGGTTAAATACATCTGAGAACAATAATTTTTGGAATGCCAAACTGACTGAATTAAGACATTTGTAACATATTGTATATTCAGCCTGGGCTCATGAAATGGCTTAGCAAAGATCATTAGCCTTGGAAAACTAGAATGCATTTCCATGGAAGAGGGAAGGAAATAGACTGTAACCTTCTGCTAGCATCTGCCAGCATATTGCTCTGAGCCCACCAGCCCAGGTCATGTCTGCACTCAGCCCTGGCTAAAGATAAGATTTCTTGTCATCTGCAAATCTGTTATAATTGCACTTTCCTCTAATTGCCTACATTTGTTCAAATCTAGTAAACTAAAAGTGAAATGCAGTGAGGCAGAAAATGTGGAGATCAGCACCAAAGATAATATGAACGCAGTGGCCTGTGAACCAAGGCTCCTGAATTTTGCACATGTAGGGGAGTTGAAGACAGCAGAAGAAGAGGTCAGATTTAAGACCACAATATGGGAAGGGACAATATGGGTCACCATGTCTAGTCTCCAATCTCACAGGCAACCATATCATAGAATTACTTTCATCAGTTTTTTGAGCTCTGCGTGTAGTAATGACCAATGCACAGGCTGACACTGTTGTTTCAAACCCTCTGCAAATATTGCTTGTCATCTTCCCTGGTCCAGGAAGATATGATTAAAAATAAAATACCTCAGCTTCTTACCCTGCTCACCCCAATCCAACTTCCTATTTTAATTCATTTCTAAATGCCATTTGCAATCCTTTTGAGCCACACATCATTTTCCACCTTTTTGAAAAAGCTTACCTTGTTGTTAGCCGACCTGGCCACATATCAGAGCATCAGTGCTCCCCTTCCACTTACCTGCACGGCTGCCGAATGTGCTGTCATTCCACCTCAGGTGGAATCATTAACTACAAGATCCTGTCTTCTCACAGTCCAGTAAGTGCTGAAACCCTGTGGCTGTACACCACAATTAATCTCTTCTGATGTTCAGGTACAGAACAGATTCGTGTTTGATTCTCTATTGGGAAGTTGCTCATTAGAGGTTGTAAAATAAGAGAGGACAATTATGGGTGGGCCTTTCTTTTCCTTTTTCCTTTTGCCTGTACTTGGGCTTGAAGATCATATTTTTCGCTTTGATTTGCTCTGTTTTATTACTTTTAAGGTAGTTTTTTTATGCAAGTTGCTTTTCATGTGCTTTTTTCTCCTACTGAGCTATATCTTCTGCCTCCAGGCTGTGCTCTGTGTGATGTCCTCAGCTCCCCTTACCTGCAACTTGGCTCAGATCTCACCAGCTTTTGTTTGACCATACAGTGACCTGTATTATTTCATAACATTTTAAATATCACTGTCATACTAATAATGCCTAGATGTATTGCTTTACTGATTGCTTCAGAAATTTTATGTGTTCACTAAAGCCCTTTGAGCTAAGCATTCAATATGTTTCCTTAAATTAGAGCTTGGAAATTTAAAAGTCAAGCTATTAATTGTTGGCATTGAGTCTTCAAATGTCTAGAGGGATGTCTGCTCTTTCATTTGATAATGTCTCCGAAAAATCCCAAACTGAGACACTGGTATGTGTTTTAGGGAGTTTTAATTAGATTCTCTCATCATTTATCAGGCATATGAAGGTAAATGCAGAGTTTCTTCTTATATCAGTAAAATTTGTGTAAGAATTATGGATATGGGATTAAGGTTCCACAACAGCTTTGATTGAATTATTTCCTAAGTTCTTTTTTGCAATCATTTTTGTAATGGACTCTGGATGGAAATACCTAAACCCCTTCATACTGGGTCCCATTGATTTGCAGTACTGATTTACCAAATTTCGTGAGGGCTGAGATAAAAAGGACTTGTGCTTTCAACTGGAGAAGCATGCATTTATTTTATACACTAAATCAGGCACAAAGACCTGGATCACTTAGTGTTTCATAATATTTCTGAAGTAAGTTTTCAACTTCCCTCTGGCTTTTTCCAGCATTTTCAGATACACCTAAACGATTAGAATAAAAATGAGAGATATTGGTACAGCCGCAATGAATTATGCAATAGATAACGTTGAGTCATCTGGTCTTTATTGTGGCATACAAACTCTCATGGAGCCAAAACAGAGGCACATTGACATTGACTATGGATTGGAGAGAATTGCTGATTCTAAAAATTCTGTTAAAATCAGCATGTTGGCAGATTGAGCAAGGAGAATCTTAAAGACTGTTACTAGATAATGCTGAACGGATGGTCTTGCTTAAGTCCCATCTGTCTCTGAACTACAGGTACCTCAAGTAGGACCCCATGGAAATTCCTCTCTCCTCTTGGGACCCTAAGGGTTTTCTCTGCCTTTTTTTTCCAGAACAGAGGTTGGACTCAGATTCCTGAAATCTAGGCAACTGCAACAACCCGTTAAACTTAGAATACTAAAACAGTCTTTGGAGGAGGAACTGGGAGTTTTGCCAGCAGCCCATAGAGTCATGCTTATTTTTGGACTCTCCACACACGTGGATGTTTAAGAAAACCCTGCTAATCTGAGCAACAGCTTTACAAGGGGTGGGGATATTCCCGTCATTCCAGAGCGACATGTAACCCCTGGGCACAAGATGCTTCAGAAAGCTGGGCATTGTACACCACAGGCAGCTGGACTGAATCTGTTCCAGGCACTGAAATAAGTCTGGAAGGACTTGAGGCGGGAAGGAAGGCGGGAAGGAAGGCAGGAAGGAAGGCAGGAAGGAAGGAAGGAAGGAAGGAAGGAAGGAAGGAAGGAAGGAAGGAAGGCAGGAAGGAAGGAAGGAAGGCAGGAAGGCAGCAAGGAAGGAAGGAAGGAAGGAAGGCCAGCCAACCGTGTAGGCATGTGATGGACACTTACATGATCTAACTGCTTCTGTGAGACAGGCCAAGAAACATGTCTTAATGTATCAGATTAGATTTAGACAAGGAACTATCAGGCTGTCTCTTCTACTTTCCAAGAATTTCTCTTTTCTTATTACATATCCAAAATGTAGGAAAATGACCTTCAAGAGCTCTGTGGAAAAGAGTACCTGTGGCAGAGGGCATGTGGCAGCAGTTATAGTAAAAGTACTTCGTCCAATTTGGACAATCTGCTCCAAATTTTTTTTCAAATTTATTCAGAAAGCCACAGCCTTTGAGCAGCATTTAGCAAACATCCATATTGCTACCAGACAGGTACAGGCTATTTTACAGAAATTTATGAATGTAGATGTGACTGCTCACAAATGTAGTGATGAAAAATAGAGCAGTGTATGCTTTCTATATTGCAATGCTATCCTCCATGTAATGACTTCAGATACATTTGTAACTGGTGTCAAATCTGTCACCACACTAGCCATAAGAGGAGGAGAAGGCTGAGTCATGAACACTGTGTGCAGATGGCTAAATAAAGCAGGGCAGAGCCCTCTGTGCAGTCCTGCAGGATGGTGGTGAGCCCTAGGGCACATCTGTGTGCTACACACCCCTTTTCCTGCAGAGTGGGCAAGCACCTACAGGAAGCAAGTTTTGATGCTGCCAGGGAGAACTGTCATGGGCACCAGGTGAAACAGGGCCCCAGAGAACATGGATGATGGCACAGTGTAGGATCACAGGTTGCCTCTGTTTATACAGACAGACAGACCAGCTGTTTGACTTGTGTACACATAGGGAAATTGTGGCAGAAGTAGGAGGTGGCAAACCAGTCATTCATGTATTTTCTGGAATTTCAAAATACTATGGCAAGTTTGCAAAAAAGGAATAAAACTTCCTGTAATCCCATGTCATAGAAGAATTGCTGCTATCCCTGACAATCAGGAGGAAGAGCCTGTCATTTCTAGGCTCGCTTACGCTCACAACCCCAAATCTCTCTTTTATATTTTTATACTATGTTCAGTTCAAGCTTGTCTTCTGTCAAGAGGCCTGCAGAAAAATGAGCCCCTGCACAGGCAGTCATTCACCTCAAGGTCCAATTCTTCATGGGTCAGGCAATCCAGCAGCTCCACATGGGACCTTAATGAAACATTCCAAGAAAGCTCCAGGGACAAACAGTCATTAAAAGCTGTTAACAGCACCATAATTAAAAACAAATTAACAGGAAATCCGAAATTGCCTTAAGAATTGTTTCTGTCTTGTGTCACATCTCATAAATCTCAAATTACCATTGAAATTTGACTTAATATTTCAGAATAGCTGCAAGATCAACAAACCACTACAAAGTAGTTAAAACCCTACAAAATTTGCTTCCTTAGTACTACAACTAGAGGACTTCTCTGGCAGTCTGAATGGCACTGATACTTTTAAAACCCTTTATTTACTTCAGAGGAAAGAAATAGCAAAAGCAAAAACGGTTCAATAGCTGCAGCTGTATTTGTAATGAATATTTCTCCAGCATGACTGTTGTTTTCTGCTGAACTTGGAACAAGTTAACCCTTTTTAGCCAAATCATCCTTCCTGTCACAGGAATGGTTAGGTAGTTTCTGCATCCTCATTTAAACAGGTATTTATTATGACCTAGGTAATGAATGAAATGAAAATTTCTTCCAAAAGAGTGTGGGTTGAATTTCCCAGCATTTTAGAAATGGTTATGCTTAAAGATTTAAAGAATTTCTTCTTATATTAATACATTTGTAAAGTTATTGAGACAGAGGAACTATATAAGGTTTTTCCTCCATACAGAACACAAAACTTGTTTCAAAATCAATTATGAACCTATATGTATATGATAATGAAACTATAGGTATCTATTGTAAGCTCAGTAATTTAAAAGACAATGACAGGATTGGTTTTGCAGCAAAAACAAAATTTAAACTCAGTGTGTCAAGATAGCTATGGTTTCATAAAAGGCCTGATGGTATCAGATATTTCATTAAAAGCTCACATCGTATGGAAAAGTAATTATGTGATGATCTCAACTTTGACTTAAAACCAATGCAATTGGTTTTATGGCAAGTCCTACCTGGATGCAGAAAAAAGCTAGAAAATGTTTCCCAAGTGCATTTTGCAGACTCAAAACCTGAAGACAAATAAAAGATCCCAAAGATAATAGACTTTAAAATTCCAGGTCTTTTGTGAACTCATCTTCAGGTTTTTTTAGGGCTGACAATCCTGATTCCTTAAGAAAAAAAAAAAAATCTAATAATTTGCATTGTCAAAGAATGTCAGAAAATACAGCTTGTCATTTTTGTCAGCTTATCAGTTTTTTATCATTGTTAATAGTGCAGTTTCTTTTATTATATTGGTTAGACTACAAAGTTGTTACAACAAGCTTTGGGTTATTTTTTTCCCTTGCATGCTAACATTTTCTTTTAATCTACAAAGTACACTGTGTCATGTAAAGCCCACCAATCTGGGCTTCCAAACCTGCATGTACAAAATTCTGCTTTCTGTCAGGCTGTGTGGACACAGGTCAGTGCTGCCTAAGAGCATTCCAAAGGAATGGATTCATCCTCACAGCCCAGCGCAGCATGGGCCAGGGTAGGGCAGCAGGCAGCACAGAAAAAAGGGAACTGAGAAGAGTTTGAACAAAGCCAGTCCAGGACACCAAGAGACAAGGGACTATTTTCGTACAGAATTTTAGTTCCTGAGATGTCCAGATGAGGCCACTGTGGTTTTATTATCTCGATTTCAGGAAAAAAATTAATTTGGTTACCTCAGATTTTCCCATCTCCACAACTGCAAGCATGCTCAATAGCCTGTTTTTCTGTTGGAGAACAAAGAATAGGAAATGGTTTGTCTTTTTTTTTTATTCCATGCAGAGGTTATGATACTCACAGAGGCAGGAAGGGAACTGGACAATGAGAGCTGCAGATGTGGAATTTCTTTTTTAAATCCCCTTTGCTGCTGCTTGATGTCTGGCAGGCAGTGGAGATACAGCAGCGCAATAGCAGGAGATGCTGTGAGGCTGAAGCAGAGCAAGAATTTTTCTTTGATAGAGATCCCCTGGTGAAGCTTTCCAGCAACAGCCCAGCCCAGACTCTGCTGGGCTGTATCACAGGCTTAGTTTCAAATGGACAGTGTGATGCAAAGCCAGGGCAGGGTACAGAGCACTTTGGCTGAGTCACGCTGTTAGGAAACGAGGATTTCTGTGGTGAGAAGCCACAGTAGGCACTGCCAAGTCCCCAGGCAGTGAACTCCAGTGTGTTTCGGAGATGGGAACAACGTTCTCATCCAAAAATATCTGGCCAGCCATGGGGGGAGGCAGTGGCTACAGGGAGACTGTGCTTCCTTTGTGTTCTGTTTTCATTTGTTACTAAAAGTGACCTGTGGAAGAAAGAGCTCTGAAGTGACCATGGGGCCATGGTCACAGGTGGGAGCCCAGCCACAGGGAGCAAAGCCAGTCTCTGGCAGATTCTGGCAGATTCTCTGAGGCAGATTCCTCATTTCAGCAGTGAGACTAAAAGAAAGGAAACGCCTAATTTTACACATGCTCTCCAAAAAGCCTTTTTCTTCCCTTTGCGTTTGCCCCACAGAAGCAAAATGCCATGTTCAAATCCATGGATGCTCTCTGAGAATAACTGCATTTTTAACAGCAGCTGGGCAGACAACCCAAAGGCAGAGCTCATGAGAGGCTCATGCTTTCTCTCCTCCACTGGCTTGGAATGAAGGGCCACATTTTAGGGCCCCATCATGCAAGGCCCAGTCTTGCCCAAGCCACTGGGTTTCCTCTTCCCCCTGAGCATCTCCTCTCCCATTCTGGGCAGCGTGTGGGGATGATGGTTAACAAGAACACTGAGTCAGAGCTTACAGCTGTGATGGCAATTTGTATAACATTTGTTTGTAAACTGAGGAATACTGGCAAAAAGTGCGCATGAGGGAGGGATCTGTGACTCACAGGCTGCCAACTCACTCTAACCAGATACAACTGGCCTCAGCCTTTTTCAGGCTCATCCAGGCACTCCAGGGAATGCAATATTTCAGCCCCAGCACAAGTTGGTTTTGTGTCACGCAGCCCTGTTCAAACACGTTTTAACTGCGTAGCTCGCTCAGCTCCCCACTGTCTTGCACTGCTCCCCGTGGTCCTGATTGCTCTCCTGAGGTCTCCAAGGACCCCACTTTTCAGACACAACTGCAGGAATGCCCCCTCTCTGCCCTCTCTTCCCAAGCAGATGCAGCTCTATGAGGGATCCTGAAGCTCAAAGGAGAGCCCTGACCCAAAGCTCAGAGGAGACTGAGTGGTGCTTGGCAGTAAGAAGGGGCGGTGGGGATTGACTCCAAAGTGGTTGCTGGAGTGCTTTGACTTCCAGATGCAGTTTTCTGCATAATCCTTTAGCATCTGAGCTAACACAAGGTTTTAAGGTGAGGATCTCTGAAATGAGATGGTAAGGGAGGGTATACTCATCACCAAATCTCTCCGAAGGCAACAACACACCTTCATCACCATTGATTCAATGGAGAGGAAAAGTCCTGAAAGTCTTGTACTATTTGTTGCAATTTTCAACTAGTTTAGATGATACCTGGAGCTTTTGCAAATCCTTTTTATGGTCCCTTTGAGTTTAAACTCCCTGCGTATGTACTCCTGTAGCAATACAATTTCCTTTCACCAGCAGAGCTCACTTCAGCTGTTGTTGGGTATTATTATACCTCACTGCTTCTTTCTTCTTCCATCAGCCCCTCTATATTGGATCTAAATGTCACTTACAGTTCAAGCTATTTGACTGCTCATCTCCCTGTACCCCAGAATAGCCCAGGAAGACATGAAAGTTCACAGGGGAAGGGACATCAAGAGGCTCCATTTTCTAGAGCACAAAAGAATCAGACCCCAAGAATCTGGTTAATAGATGTGAAAGTATCACAGGACGTTTAGGGCAGAGTAATTTGGTTAGAACTGTGTGATATGACTGCTCACACTTGGTGCCATGTGCAGCAAGAAATCATCCAAGTGGGCACAGATACTACTGCAAAATGTCACTCCTGCAGTGAAGTTGGTACCCTTTCTGAAAAGAGAGAGGCCAATCCTCACCACAAAGGAGATATAAAAGCTAAAACTTATTGTGAACATTATTTTTTTAACTAAGCAGAAAACAAGGACTGACATAAAAAGTCTTTATCAGTATTTTTGCAGCATACAAAATTTTCTGGTAGACTGGTAACTACTTCAGAGAAATCAGGAACCAAAATAAAAGTGATTATGAAAACATCCTTCAAATCTGAGTTGAAATGACAGCTTCTTTGCTTGTTTTCTTCTTTAGCTTGTTTGTTTGGTTTTTTTTAACTCACTCATGCTAATTGTCCTGCAGCCGTGATATGTACCAGATAGCCAAGAAAGCTGACATAGTGAAGTTATATACAGCATCCTTGTGACCTTTTTGCAGTGAAGATACATATCTGTCCAATAAAGCCCAGGCCAAATGACAGTGACAGCTGTCTTGTGGCATTCAGTTTGAATTGAACAGGTTTGCTCACAAGTCAGGAGCAAGTGTTTCATTACAGACTGTGCACCAAGATCAACATAAGCCCCCAAAAGTGAAACTTTCCCTCAGCAGCTGTGGAAACTGTTCCGGTGGACTGAGATGCACTTCACAGGCTCCTCCTTGTCTCCTTGCTTTGACTTTCCCACCTCCTGCAGGCTGTCATCCTCTGTTGGCATTTGCATATTGCAAGGGAATAAAATCTCAGTTCTCTCAGGAGTGAATCAGAGTGTTATGGGAACTGAGCACTCCAAGAACGAGGAGCGAAGGAGCATGGTTTTCCTTAGGAAAGGCCCAAAGCTGCCTGCATGGGAAGATGCCCTTCTCGCAGGGAGAGAGCCCAAGTCACTGCTGAAACGGGGATTGCGTTATGTCAGCTTGAGCCTCATAATGAAAGGGATGACCAGCACACCTGACTTCTTGTGGGGACTGCACGAGGTGCAGAAGCTGAACCTTTCACGCAACCAGCTGGTGGTGATTCCTCCTTCGCTGGGGAAGCTGGACAGGCTGGTAGTGCTGAACTTGGGTGGCAACTGCCTCAAGTGTCTGCCTAAGGAGATCGGGCTGCTGAGGAACCTGAAGGTCTTGTTTGTCAATATGAATTGCCTGAAAGAAGTGCCAGCAGAGCTCAGCTTGTGCAGGAAGCTGGAGGTTCTGAGCCTCTCACACAACTGCATCTCACAACTGCCTTTGAGCTTCACCGACCTGACAAGTTTGAGGAAACTGAACCTCAGTAACAACCGCTTTGTGCAAATTCCTCTCTGCATTTTCGCCCTGAGAAGCTTAGACTTCTTGCACCTAGGGTCCAACAAGCTGGAAAACATCGCAGAGAGTATCCAGTATCTGGTCAATCTGCAAATCTTTATTGTAGAAAATAACAACATACGCAGTCTGCCACGGTCTCTGTGCTATGTCAGCACCTTGGAGCTGCTGAACGTTGATTACAATGCCATCCAGAGCCTCCCAGAGGACCTGTACCTGCTGCGCCGGCTGCGCCGCATTGCCTGGAACCCGATGGACAAAGGCCTCCACATCGCCCACAACCCCTTGTCCCGGCCCCTGCCTGAGGTTGTTGAGGGGGGGCTGGACGTCCTCTTCAACTACCTCAGGGACAAAAAGGAGCACAACTGAGCTTCTGCTGAGCTTGGGATTAAGCCTGTCATCAAGACTCAATCACATCAGAGAGCTTTCCTGCACAGGCATTTCCACTTCATAATGCTTGGATTTTGAAGGCTGTGGATGGCTTTAGTAACAGTTGGAGGAAAGCAAGTAAAGTACAATGGTCTTGATTAAGTGTGTGAAGAGCAAACTTTCTAAAAATAGCTACCTCTGTAACCTTCACTGTTGTGATACTTGGGGGTTTTTTTAGAAGAAAACACAACAACAAACTTGTGATAAAATATTTGCCCTTCATTTGACAGAAACAAGTTAAAGCAGACTGCTGGATGTGCAGAAATGTGTATTTGACAGCTATTAGGTTGGAGAAATATTAATACAAATTAGACTTTCTCTCTGTGATTGCCGTTGCATTTCTACTCCTGCTCACTTCTTCATACACAGGTAAACCATGACATAAACAAACACTGCTATCTAAGTGAATCTC
This sequence comes from Corvus cornix cornix, assembly GCF_000738735.6. Lineage (NCBI taxonomy): Eukaryota > Metazoa > Chordata > Aves > Passeriformes > Corvidae > Corvus > Corvus cornix. The sequence goes on along the minus strand of NC_046333.1, from coordinate 103,024,329 downwards.
AAGGAAAATGTTTGCTTTGGGCAGTGAATATATCCTGAGCTATATTAGCTCACAGACAGTATATTACTGGCCAGTTCAATACCACTTGTTGTTTACCACACAGCTGTGCTCTGGCTTGTATAAATTACAGGTAGAGATTGCCAGTGATGAGGCAATTTCCCAGTTCTTTGGAAGTAGATCCCAAACTTCCCCAGAGCTCCTCGTACCCCTGGTGAGACAAGCAACCCTTCCCTGGAGCCTCCTAGGATGCTGACAGCAGTGCATCACAGCCGGGAGCAGCATCTGCACAAAGCAGAGAAAGGACTGTGGCTTCTTCCCTCACACAAAGGATGGAGTTGCTCATTGTTACATGTACAACTGCTCTCCATTCCCTTTCCCATATCCCTGCAATCCAAGCTATGGAGTAACTTTACTCAGGAGGCAGTACATCTCCTAAAGTTGAAATATTTCCTTCAGGAAAAGCAGCATCAACCCAGTCATCACCTTAAGTAAGAGCTACAAAAACAAATAGTTATTTCTGGGATTTTCGGTATCAGCCAGCAGCATAAAAGTCAAGTCTTATGAGGTTTCTCATATTGATCTTCTGTGAATGTCCTTCATCAAAGTTTTATCTGGTAATAAAGAGGCAGTATGAAAGAGCTGTTAACAATTTATGCAACTTGGGTTTCTTGTTCCCTCACACCAGTGTAAAACAGAAGCAGCTCTGTTGAAATCAGTTGAGATAAATACTTGTAATGGCAGTGTAAGAGAGGAATGAGACTGTAATTCTTGAGCTAATTATGAGTATTCAAAGCCATTTTCAAAGTGCTTCCTATGTCAAATCTCAGGAATCAATGATTACTTTCTAAAACATAATTTGTTCAAAATTATAGAAGGCTGTGAAAGACTGATCCTGCTTCTAGTGAAGTTAATGGGCAATCCCTGGCTGAGGGAAAAGCTCCTCAGCAGAGGTAGGAGCAGCCTGATAAAGCAGACAATTATGTAATTCATAGGTACGTGTGAGTAAGGACAGCACCTTTGGGCACACTGACATTATCAGTGTGGTGTTGAATGCTAGCAATGAGGAATTGCTGCTCACAGAATATTCCACCCTGGGTCTGCCTGACCTGATATTTTATTGTGTTGGATTGTTTTGTGTATGATTTATATCTTAACTGAGAATTTCAGTGTTAGGCCTGGAAATCACAGTCTCCAAGTGTGCAGTCAAGGACAGATCTTATGTTTCTAGCAAACATTAAACCTTTTTGAAGGGCATATTTGCTCAAGCATTAAGCAAACAAAGCAAGAAAACAAATATTTTGTGAATTTTTTTACTTAATATATATTTCAAATGCAAAGATATTTTAAGTGTAGCTTTACATGTATTTATTTCACCTATGCAAAATTCCAAGTTTTTAATGAAAAATGCATCTAATAAATTAATATGTGATTCCATTAGCAACAAGGAATAAAGCTGCAATTATTTTTAGAAATACCAACAGATAATTCTTGGAGGGGATTAGGGACAGATTATTAACTTTTCTAAATGCTCATTTCATATCCCTTAGTCTGGCATTCACGTAAACACTGCAATATTGCTTTGCAGGAAAATTAGATGCCTATGGCATTAATCACCTGAAAAGATTTTCCACATGTCAGTATCCAGGATTATATGACACCAGATAGCCTCTGATATGATCTGACCAGGAGAGGTATGCACAGTAATTTACATGGAAGATGTGAGGCTGGACTGCGTGTGTTCATTAGGATACCACTATGAGGGTGAGAAACAGTGAACGATTCAAGAAAATGATCTCCAGACAGAGGATTAAAAGGCAAATTTGACATAATCAAATGCATCTGCGAAAGCAGTTATAATATGAAGTGCAATACCAATAATTTAAAATTAAATTACTCAATTGAATAATAATGACCTTTTACTCAAGCTAATAAACCTTTGTAAGCATATGAAACACATAAAAGTGACTGCCTTTTTAAACAGAATAATAAAATTGATTGAATAAATGGTACTTTAATGTATAATTCAGATTTTACCATTAAGAAAATAATTTCTACTGATCTGCTTTAGTCTTTTTTTCATTCCTCAGCCAAGGCCCTTATAGAGCTTTGTCAGAGATACAGAAAATTATCTCTCATGACTGAAGGTAGTGTTCTGAATTCTTCCTATAAAAAGAAAATATTGTATACCACTGTTATTGTATAGAAATATGCATGAGAGGCAACTAATGACATATGTACTTGCATCTGAGAGGGAGCAAGACAGAAGAAGCAAGCAAGGGCACAGGAGGGAGACAGAATGCATAATGTCACATGCTGGCTCTAGTTTTGAGCAGGGCATTAGAAAAGAATTGGTGGATCTCAGCGTTGTCATCTGATATTAGCTGTGCAGATGACAAGGAAAAAAGGAACTGAAAGGCTGCAGGGCCTGTAGTCATATCTCATAATATATGACAACAGTACCACTTATGTGTATATCAAATGATACAAGTTTAATTTTATAATCTTTCAGAGAACTGTATGCAGAATATTACTCTTGTTTCTGGTAAGCACTGAAGTTTTCTTATCCTAAGCTTCACAGCAGCATAACATTTGATTCATCTACTATTTTTGGTGGTGGTAGTGTTCTTTAAAGGAATGGAAAATGTGGGTTCCACTGGTAGAAAGGATTCTTTTCTGGCATGGTGGCTTTTCTATGGCTGTTGCTCAGGGAGGCTCTCAAGGTGCTTGGAAAAACTCTTGATGTGGACAAAAGAAAAAGCCAAAAACAAGAACAAAGTAGAAAGAATATAGTCAGGGGTCAAGCTGGCTGGAATAAATGTAATACACAATAGGGCTATAGAATTTTCTTCTCAGCTGTCATCAATCCCATTGGTGGTACATTTCGTCAGATCTGGTGAAAAGGTTCCACTTATTTTTATTTTAAATTGAAAAGAGAGATGCATTCTGTGAAAAATTTAAAGTCTAGTCAACAAGCTAAGCCTTTGAAAACTGGAAGGTTTCAGGCTTTTGGCCTAACCAAAGTTAGTGGTTCAACCTTTGACTGAAAGAAAAACATTTTCATCTGAAATATTGCTGTAATACCTGACTGGAAGTTAATGCTGAAATGTATTGTGCCTACTGCTCTGAGGCCACTCGCCAACTCTGGCACATGGGCCAAATTCTTAATGCCACTCGTGACTGGTAAATTCCCAAAATACACTGCCTTGCTCCAGCAGCCCTGTGGGGCACCCATGGGCATGTCACCTGGCCAGGAACACCAGCCCATTACATGAGCAAAGCAGCAAGAACCTACAAAGACCCATTTCAGAGATGTGGAAAATTTCCAAGATGTGGACTGCAGTGGCATTTCAAAACAGAGTTTTGCAGAGTCCAGTTGAAATATCTTGAAATTCAGATTTAAAAGTTTATGATTATTAATCTGGTTGAAAAATGTGTCAACTTCTTTTTACCAACTTGCCAATATTTTCTCCATTCTTTTTTGTTTTCATCAAAATTCCCCTCTTTTTTTGTCAACATAAAGAACAGTTTCTAATCATTTTACTACAAGAATATGCATTCTGCAGTTTAAATTTTTTAGAATATGAATGAATTAATTTCTTATTGTGCTTCAGATAGCTTCAGGAAGCCAGATCTTTCAGTTGGTAATTCTAAATTAGTGAAGGAGGATGAATCTAAAAAATATTACATTGACTCTGGAGAGATTTGGACTTGTCATTTACTTCACTAGGCCAGCACATTACTTGAAAAACATACCACAGCATTTAAGTTCTGCAAGCAGAAAAACCATTGATACTTCAGCTTATTTCTTTAAACAGTGAAAAAACAGAAGCCTCAAAGGTCTTCAGCACATGAGAAATAAATAGAAGTAAAGAAAGAAAGTAAGCAAGAAAGCAAAGAAAATTAACTAATCATCTGGGCATTATGATTTCACCAAATTTCAAGGGCAAATTTGCTTCACAGCCTTCAGACAGCAGCTCTTAAGTGATTCAAGGAGTGTTTCAGGCTGAGTTAAGTATGCATGAAAATAATTGTATAAAAATAACAATATATAATAATACATAAAATATTAAGAAAACATGTATATTATTATGTCACATGTTCTTCTGCCATTCTCACATGTGGGAGCTGAAATCTTGAAATATTTACAGACAAAAGAAAACTTCTGACTCTAGAAGGGCTTGTATTGATATGAGAATATATACTTCTTCCATTTTATATGTGGCAAAAACCAGATTTAATAAATCAGTAAATGTTTAAATGGGAATAAGGCTTTAGATATATCGGTACAGAGGTTGACTTTAATACTCACATATGGAGTAAGTCTGAAATTCCTTTTATAAAATTGCATGATCATTCCTCTGTACAAGTAAGAGGCAGAATAGTAATTATAAAATATGACCCCCCCTCACTGATTCCATGCATTTATCTGCAGTGCAACAAGAGCCAGCCAGCCTTCAAAAACTGCCCCTCAGCACTGCCCAGCAGAACTGATAGCATCCTGCACCAGTACAGCCACCTTTGAAGGTGTTTACTTTGCAGTGTTTAATGACAAAGCCTGAAATTTATAGTCCAATGTATGTGGAGTCACATCATGCATGGCTAAAAAGGTGGTTTCCAGCAAAGCAGGAAATGTATCAACAACTTCAGAAAAGGTCACTGCAAATTATGCTGCCCCATAAAGTGAGCTTACCCAGGCAGAGTGAAAAGAAGACCAAAGGGCAAAGCTTTATGTTTTCCTAGGGCTCAGAGGAGTTTCAGATAGCATAAATTCATTGATGGATAGCCTGCTTTTAATTTCCACTTCCCAGACATTAAAAACCAAAAATTACTCTTTTGATACAACTCTCTGAGGGAAATAAGTATTGCTTCACTTTCTCCAGCCTTTGCATCATTGGTGTGTTCACAGAAGCAATGAATTGCTTTTCTCCTTCTGCAAAGGCAGCTTTGCCGGGTGTGAGTGGGCGTCAAAATGTACACAGGGTCTTATCTCTCACCCTGCAGGGAAGGAGTGCAGGACAGAGGAGCCTGACAGGCTCCACAACCACTGGTGACAGGATGAGTAACCTACCCAAAACTGGTGTCATGCTCACGACACCAGCTTTATGCACTTGCCTTCAAGGTATCAGGCAGCGGTTATTCTCCAGACACTGTTTCCATGGTTGATAGAGAGAGATGGATACAGAGAGCTCCAGGTCATCTGCAGACTAATTTAAGCATGTAAAGTAAGGTCAGTGAAGCTGTAGGGTACCAATGCCTTCCTCTGACTGGCCTTCCTTGCCTCTGCAGCATGTGTGCAGCGGGCACAAAGCACCCTCTCTCAGTATAGTATAACATTCAGATTTGCTGAGATGTGTCAGAGAAACAACACACCTGCAATGCTCTGTGACAGATACTTCTGATGTCAGAAAATCCTTTCTCCCTAGCTATTAAAATGCTCCACCTCAAAACAGGTGTAAGCAGGACACGTACAGAAGAAGTCCCTGTATTTTTAGAAACAGCATTCCAAAATCAGCTAAAAGAAACTACCAAGTGAGTAACAGGAAAATGGTTACAGTAAAAAATTGCTTCTACCTGGAAAACATGGCTATTATCATTATACTTGCCTTGCTTGTTCTTTGTCTTTTCCTTTTTTTTTTTAACATAATGAAAGTCTGTGTGTGTATGTATATAGAGTTTCTGTACTGGCCCATGCATGTATACATACTTTCACTACAGGGAACAACAGAAGCTATTAATAGTTCCTAAATTGTTTGTGTAAATAGAGAAGTCTGTCTGGTATAGAGTAATCTAGTGCCCTGTGAATGGCACTGATAGGAGAGCTGAAGAGTACAGAAGAATAAAACCTTCACTTTGGGAAATTCATTCAACCAAGCATGACTTGGTTAAGGTAATGCCTTTCCACAGCTATTGCTATGCACAAGGGTCCTCTATATCTTTCAGCACACTTACATTCTCTTTCCAGTTTGAAAATAACACTGTGAAGAATGGCATTTGTGTGTTCTGTCTACTTACAAATGAAGCCACAAAAATACTAACTTTGAGTTCAATTCACTAAATGAAATCACCCTAAGCACATGTGTGTATGTTTGGAGGTATTTGGGAGGTTGTTACCATGTTTTGCAATGTAGTATATGAAGAATATGTATGAGCCAACTGAAAAGTAGCATATTCTGCAGCAAATAAAATGCTGGTAATTTAGCATCAAAACAGGACTTAAAACATGTGACGGTTAATCATGTTGCTTTTGAATTACTTACACATCCGTTTTCCTGTGTGTTTTTTACCATTAGACATCAAGAAGTTCTGTGGCATTTTTATCAATCTATGTGGGGATTTAAAATATGGAAGAATTCATATTTGGTCTTTTTTTGAGTGATCAATAATCATGCAAAAAGACATATTCATTTTCTGTCACAAAACATTTGGTAGCTCTCACAGGAAACTATTTAAAATGCATTCTTTATCCCATAAAAGAAGAAAAGAAGTTAAATTCTACAGAGCCTGCTTGTCTGAGAAAAATGTATGTATCTGACACCAAACTGAATGCTTCTGGAGCCTATTTTGGCCTGGATGTGTGTAGGAGGTTCAAATGGAATTTCCACACTCAATTGTCTGGGCTGCTCCTAGAGAGAGTTGATTCAATATTTTACTTAACTTCAGAAAAACTTTAGTAGGTGGTTGTTTGTAAAAAGCTGATGTAGGTCTTTTAACCTTGCCCTTCAACGTCCATATTTTATTTGGATAAGCAAATATAACAGTCTTTACTGTGAGTCTACATAGCCTCTTCTTATACTGTGTAAAAACATAAAGCCAGTATCACGCAGACTTCAGGTACTACATTTTCTAGTCCCACTTGGAGGACCAGAGATTGCTCTGGTCTAAACGATGCCCTGGAGACTGGGAAACAGAAAGGAAATTATTGCTCTTAGTAAGAACTGGTAAATTTTCAGTTTCACAAAGCTCATATCAGAGGGAGAGTTAATTTATTTATCATTTGGCTCAAAGTTATGAATTTACAGCAGTTAAGATGCTTCATCTTTCTTGGACTGGCATGCAGATATTAGAGTGCATGGGTGAGAAAATTCATCCAGCATGTCCAAATCCTGATAGGGACTAACCTTAGGGGAGAATGTGGAAATTCACTAGAGACTCGGAATTCTTCCTGATGTCTCAGGTGTCCATTAGAGAGGCTATTTAATGTTCTTTAGCAAGGCTAATACGTTGCAAAGCAGTGACATTTCAAGATTTCTCCATGAAGCTAATAGCTTTTCTCAGCAAGTCATTTTCACATTTACATCAATTTAGCACAGTCTAGATTTGGATAAAGACAAGCATCGCTTTCCTCTTGCCAGTGTTGCCAGGGTGATGATCACCAAACTGTCCCAACAGTCCCTGCTCTCTTGTACTCCCCAAACCAGCAGCTGGCTGTTCTGAGGAGGGCTTAGGATTGTGTGCACATTCAACAACAAATGCACAGCAGAAAAGCCCCACGGTTGCCTTGCCACAGTTGATACAAGCAACCAAATATTTTAAAATATCAGATAATTAATAAATACAAGGGGGGCAAAGGAGAAAGGATTACCACTTTAGAGGATGTTGCTAGACGTTTCATCACTGTAGTAAGAAGCCAGGAGAACTGATGTACAGTTTTTTTCTGTACTAGTTATCTGCATTTTCCCATTAATTCTGTTGCCTTGTCCTCTGATTTGTCCTTCATTCTTTTTTGATTATGCTCTCTCTTTCCTATTGCTCCCCACTCTCCTTCCTTTTTTTTTTTTGTTTTCTCTCTTTGTTTCTTATTAATGAGTTTCAACATTTTTAATTAAAGTTGACTGCTTGACTGATGCCAGTTCAACTCTCCTTTTCTGGATTTGGCATCCAAATCAAGTTAATCATTAGTAGACTCCTCTCTTCATTAACTACACAGAGTGATAACAAAAAAAAAAAAAGAGAAAAAGACAAACAACTAGAATAAGTGAAAAATGGAGAACAAACTTCAGGGAGCAGCAACTACTCTGAAGAGCAGAATATACTTTGCACTTAGTGTCATTTTTCTGTGTCCCTGTACCTCCTAAATCCTCAGTTTCCAATATGATTCTAGATGGACATTTATCTTAACCAGCTCCTGAAGGGCTATTGCAATGTTAAAGGTACAGGAAAGAGTCCGTGAACCACCATGAAGAAGTCCTGTCCTCTCCTGACATTCTCCAGAGATCCCTTCCTGTTTCCTGTGAAGCCCCCCATAAATTCACCGTCTCTGTTACTTTAGAAGTGAGGAATTTTGGACCCCTGTGGTCCTATTGCTACAGAATGATTTAGAAACACATAAAACAAGAACAGATTTTACCATGTGCTGTAGACAGTGAGATTTATGTCAATATCTCTCTCTCTACTGTAAAAATATGCCTGCCTCCCTCCCTTTCACCTGTGTGGAATGTACTCCTACATAAGGGAAGCTGCAGTCTGAAGCTGGAGCAACGATGCATAGCCACAATTACAGACAGCAGTAACAATTACGCTGTTCACAGACAGCTACTCACGTAAACCTCAGGACAGGAGGCAAAAAGGTAGAATAAAGAAAGACAACAGGATCCAGTAAGGAGGCACAAATTTGCTTACATGGTTTGGAGTGACCTAGCTGCTGTGCATGTGTGGTGTGAAGCTCAGAACTGCCCTGCCATGACTATCAGGTGATTTTTTTTGGGGAGGGGGTCTCCTTGCATGAGGTACTCAGCCCAGCAAAGCAGGACCAAGGGAACAGCTCCTCCCAGCTTTACCACACTGCTGAGAACAGTGGGGGCTGCAGGTGTGCAGCAGTGAAGAGGGAGGGACCCAGGGTACACAATGCTTTATGGTATAAGGTGCTGTAACAGCATAACAGTAAAATTAATTCACTAGTTCTGGAAGGAATCAGTGTGGAAAACAGTGTTGTTGCTTGCTGCTGGGTGCCTGAAGGTGCATCCAGCTCTGTGGAAGGTGGTGCTGCATCAGTTTTACATTTAAAGAAGGGCACCAAAACTCTTCTGCCTCCAAGGAGAACCTCCTGTTTCAGGATCCGTAGAAACTCGGGGATAGATCTGAACTGACTATGACAATCTTAAAGTCCCTCTCAGCCTGACACTACAAAATATAAATCAAACCACTGTACAGTATCACTGAGAAAATGCAGTTAGAGTCCTATTACATAAAAGCAGGGAAATAATATGACTAGAAGGACATTTTAATACATTATACTCGTTACATGGTAGTTTGATGTCAAATACATTAAATATTAAACAAAATATAATAATCCCTCTAGTAATGTAAAAATGTTCACATTTTTAATCTAGAGATCTCACTGACGAGGCATGATTGTTCAACATCCTAGAAGGCAGCTTTCTAAATTATGCTATTCCCTGTGGCAAGTGCAGGACAGATCACAGACTTAATGGAAGGAGCATTTTCATTTTCCCTGTTGCACAATGGGATTTACATTTCAGCCCCCCAGCAAGCAGAGTTACTCATGATACCTTCTAAATTAGTACCACCTCATAAGTTGCAATCAGGGTACCTCCTAAATTAACAAGTAATACATTTAGGAATCCCTCAAAGGCTCATTATCTCCTGTCTAACATATTATTATCACTATGTATAATTTCTGACACAGTGTGCCCACCCCTTCTTCTAGGGAAAGATTTCCATAGGTTAAATAGGGCATTGTAGAGGTCCATTTCTGGCTCCCCATTATACTTCTGTATCTACAGAGGAATTAAGGATAACTGCAAAAGAATAATTCCTCTGGCCTTTCAGTTTACGTACTTTGGTACTTGCAGAATAACAGCAGAAGTGCTGGTTGATTATGTCATCATTTCTATTTGGTAGTACAAAAATAAATGCTATATTCATAACCCCATCTTCAGATAAAAGAGAGCTGTCATTCCAAGGATAGGATATCTGCTTCCATATCCCAAACCCTCCTGGCTGTTTTAGGTACCTGCATTGCTGAAGCCACCTTTGAGCTGCTCATGCACCTCCGCGTTGCCACTCATGATAGCAGCAGGAAACAACACAGGGAGAAGAAATGCTGATACTACAGTTCCCGTTGGGAAGTAGCTGCTCATTAATATGTTCTCAGGCTGTCACACTTTGAGATGTTGGTCAAAGGTTTTTGCAAAGCTGAAAATCAAGAAATGTGCATCTCTTCAGCCTTGTCTGAGCTAAGAATTTAACTCCTTGCTGACAGAACACATAAGCAGAAAGAGCAGCACTCACACAGGTTAGCCAGAGCATGGAGATACTGCTAAAAGCTTAATACAGCCCCTCAAACCTTGTCTGAGTTCTCCCTCCATCTGCTTTTACCCCAGAACATGCTTGTGGCACTGGGATTCAGTTGCTTCAAAAGGCTTTGTTCACTTAACATCAGTGTCAGATGTCTTCATTCCACACAGAGGGGTGCTGGCAGCAGAAAGCTGTTCCTAGGCAAACTGGATCCCTACAGGCATTTGCTGTGACAAAGGCACCTGAGACTGGGCCTGGTCATCCATGGCTTGCAGGGGTTACAGCAATTCCTCACTTCCCAGAGACAGCTCCCACACCCATTCCTCACTGAAGTTCAGTTCTACTTTCCCCCAGCAAGTGTTAGGCAGAGCAAATGCTGAAATTTCTGACTTCAGACGGAATAACCATAACTGTATTTATTTAGGGTTTATTGTGCTAGCTGGAATAAATTGCATCTGTGAGCTTTTAATAATGTTTTTAACTGTAGTTAATAAGCATTGGCACAAAGATGTCCATCACCTTCTTGGAAAAGGGCAGCAGAGAGTTTACACAATAGGAGGGTAGGGTTTCTTTCAGGCTCACAAGAAGTCATATATTATATTTCTTCATGGAGACACCTTCCAGCTGCTCAGTGAGGTAACAAAGAAACAAATCCATCTACAGACTCCCTGTTAGTTCTTTTGTGTATAGCCACCATTTGCATTATAAACAATTCAACAAAGACTCATTGAGCTAATTTTAACCCTACGACTTTGATGAGTTTAGTCCATTGACTTTGTGGAGGCAAATACAGAGCTGAGTCTTGTTTTTGATTAAGCTCATGAGTACAAAAAACTCTCTCAAAAATTGCCACTGTTGGACCTCAGCCAGCAGAGGCCCATAAGCAAATAATGGGAACTTGTTATTACTCTTTGATTATAACTGTCTGTTGGCTAATTACTCACAAAATGAGTGTCTCTTCTTTTTAATAGATAATCTTGCATCTATTTTTAAAGAACAAAGCCTCTGCTCTCAGTTTCTGAAGGCCCCGCTAACTAGTTTAAATATGGTAGATTGAATTCCAGTATGACTAAATTTGATTTGCAGCAAGAAACAGATCAACAGATTTTTCTTATCTCAATGTAAATGTTCCTCATTCATGTGAATTAAGAGTCTCCGTAAACTCTGAGTTGACTCTCACAAACTCCTAGAATTCAATTTCCTGAGCAGGAGACAGTATAGATTAGTTTGATTTCTAATAAATTTCAACCCTCCCAAGATAGCTACTGCCAGCAGTGTCTCCTTTTTCAGAGCTGTAGATCTTAAAATATAGGAGTCAGATACTGAGGTTAATAATTAATGTGAAGCCTCTAGATCTTACAGCTACTCCAATCTAAAGTAATCATGTAAACTTCCAAGAAGCCAAGAAAGAGTCCAAATCAGAAAAAATGCATCCTTGATGCAGCCCATGTGTGCTAAGGCAGACATTCAGGTACCTTAGTGATGGAGCATGTGTTCATTCATGACCAGTAGAAACTGGGATTCATATTCTGAACCCATGAAGGAGCTGACTTCAGTCCTTGGAATTTATCCCTCATCACAGCAAATCCTCCATCACAAGCTTTATCACTTTCTGAAATTCAAATCTGGACCCTTAATTGTGAAGATCAGGTCTGCAATATGAAGCATCTCTGAGTTACTACACAGCATCTGTTGCCCCAGAATCCCACACTGGCTAATTCCAGAAGTCTTGCCTCCATGCATCGTGAATGAGTCTAGGAACAGTAGCAGAGGACATGGAGGACAGCTGGAAAGTCTGCAAATCAACAGAACACCAAAGTTGAACACCCCGAGCAGACAAATTGCAGGGATCCAGTAGCACATGTACAAAAAGAGTGCGTGCCTCAGGAGTAGTCTAATGAGGAAAATTAATAGATGCTGGAGTATGCCAAGAACAGCCTTTTGCCTACAAACATTTTTGAAGCCAAATGTCCTAGTATGGGGGATTTTTTTAATGGAGCCTCTTAAATTAGCACCTCCTGAGCTAATGATGTTAGACTATCCATCCTGGAAAACATCCTTAAGAAAGAGGTTAAACATCCAGAAGGAGGTCACATCTAAGGGAATCATTTCATCAAAACTCCATTCCTGCTCTGTCCTGAATATGTTTTTGGGGAACTCTTTAAAAAAGTGAGAGTGTTGAGTAAAGACTAAAATTATTAGATGCATAAACATGAATATGTGGATTATAGCATTAAATCCACCAGAATTGTGCATGGAGTGGCTACACCTGTATTTTATGAGTTCTGTCAGTTTCAATATTTAGAAATTAGTTTTGAGAGCCATGATGGAAAGCATTATAAAAATTCATAATATTGATTAGACTTTTCTGTTATAATTGCTTCAAATAATATAACATATAAAGGCATTCAGAGATGTAATGAACACTGTGAAAAGGACTGTGTATAAAAATATGGATTGAAACTGACACCAGATTTGCACGAGTAACAGAAAGCCCTTTTACAAGGTGACAGAAATACATCATAGGAAAGGGATTGGACAGCAGCTGTTTGGTTGCTTACACGTTCACAATGCCTGTCTCACTGACAGACAGCTTTATAGTGGACTGATCCTTCAAAAGTGTCTGAGCACAGGGTCCTGCTACACTGAGGGAGAGAAAATATTTTATTTATTTATTTTTCCAAATGGGGAATGCCTCTAGCAACAATAGTCCAGACATGTTTTCTCAGGGGGCCTGTACACACAGTTGGGTACATAGGCTGGGCCAGAGGGAGGGCTGGATTTCATCTTGCCCTCCTCAGCTCGGTGCTACGTGGGGGCTCTCAGATTTGCTGCCATCGCTGCAGCAGAGCAGGAGACAGCTAAAATCATCTGGCTTTCACAGGGGAGTACGCAGCAGATGGCACTGTTGCTTTGGCAGTCCTGCAGTTTCTTTTCCCCTTTGTAGGAAGTCGCAGGCACAATTTTCCTTCCAATCCTCTCTCTTTCCGTGGCATTTTACCCCATTTTTGTGATCGGGTCCATCCACATCCAAGTGTGACGCTCCAGTGCCAGGGTCCCTCAGTGTGAGCATCACCTGGGCAGCCCTGCTTTCACCTCACTCCTTACTTGCCACCACACCAACTCCTAACATTTGCTTTATGTAGGGAAAACCTTGCTTTTGCATAATAATTTTTCCCGTTGGTTCCCGTGTATGACAAATTTAATTGGTTTGTTACATTTCAGTAGTGTTTTTTCTCAGACATTAATAGCATCTTGGGGAAGCTGAGCACGTTTCTGCCATGTCTTCTCACTTGCAGCACACATGGACTTTTATCTCTTTCCATAACTTTGTCTCAGTGATTTTTTTTTCCTTTGGTTTTTCATGCAAGATGCCTTGATGTTTATCTCCATTCATTTTACAATTTTTATGCCAAGCAATTTTTTAAAAGGCTAATATTTCTGGGTTTGCCTTACCTCTTTATAACCTGTCATTTAGATGTTAAATTAGTTTAGACTTTCCTAGATGTGTTTTAATTAGAGATATACTTGTTTATTTACCACTAACTGCATATGCATGAGCTGGCTTTTTAATGCAGTTCTATCCTGAAAACTGCTGAACACATCCACTAAAATCAACCAGCATCAAGGCAATTGGAACCTTATTGAAGATAAAGTCTTAAAAGAAAAAAAATAGAGGAATTGCAACTGCTTTCTGTCTGTCCTGGCAAATGCTTAACTCCGCCCTTTTAAAAACCATAGACTTGGTGCCAAAATGTGTGATCCTGAGGTCCCTGGTCACCTGCATGGAAACTGAAACCCACTATTTGGCACCACTTAAAAAAAAGTTTGGTGTTTCAGATCAGGAAGGTGAGAGTCCCACAAGGCGAACGGGAGCTGCCTAGTGCAGATAGGAAACCCTGGGCACACAGGGGTGTCTGAATCCTTCCCCACAGCTCACATCCTGTGTCCTGAACCGAAGTTGCCAGCAAGAGCTGCTGTGCCCCTGAATCCAACAGGTAGAACACTTGTCTGAGGGTGGTGACCCACATAGCTTCTTTGCTTGGGCTGGACACAGAGCACTGTTTTACTCTGGAACATGGGAGGAACGTGGGAGGTGCGGGTACTGGCACATAGTTTATATTTGTCTGAGTAGTAGGAAACCTTCCCACCAAGCTAAGATTTCCCATACCATATTTTTATCTCTTCCTGTGGAAGTGTGGGAACAGTAAAAAAATAAAAGTGACCTTCATGGAAGATACAATGTCAAAGCAAGCCTGACTTGGGATCCTGGACACCAGCACCCACTCAGGTGGTTGAGGCATTGGTCTTCTTTGCACCTCAGCTTCCCAGTACGTTATGTCAAAAAGAAGGTGGTAAAATGCCACCAGGATTAAGTGACTGCTGAGTGCCAAGATCACATCATAGTTTTGAAATTAGGCACTAAATCCTGTTTTGATAACCAAAGTTGTATCTATGGTGTGGAAGCCAGGAGTCCTTTGCACCTTCTGTTGTTGAGGTAAACCATAATCATACTCTACTGTCATTTTGAGATCAACTATTCTGTCCATCGTCTTGTTGAGGGTCCCTTTGTGCTCTGAGTTTCTTGCAGGGTGATGCAGTGAAATTCAGCATTTCCCAGCCTAGATGTGGTGGGCAAAAGGTTTACTGAAAGTACTACATTCCTCATCACCTTTGCCTTGTAGCTTTGAGCTAGAAGCAAGTGAGCACCAGCAGTTCAAGACAGATTTTGTGACTGTCTGAAGCCCACACATCTTCCAGAATTTTAAATCTCAATGAGCCTCAAATCTGAATTTGAAACACCCATGACTGCAGGTGCAGGAGTTTCCTGGCTGCTAGGACAATGCAAAGTACAGGAACTACTAATTTGGCATGAAATTCTAAAATCTGTGCTGCCCTTTTGACACCCTGTAAATGTTTGGTCCTTTTTTTTTGTTATAGGAGTTAATTGACATTAAGGGATTTAGAGAGTGAAGACCTATACTTAGTTCCTCACTTCAGTTTCCCTCAAAATCCAGGAATTTCCCTCGCCGTACAGAAATATTAATCCTCTTTAGGAAAGAAGTGTTGCCCTTTTGGTTTGTTTCTGGTTGCATTTAGCATAAAAATTAATTTTACTATGAAAGCAATCTCAAGAAAAAACTGTGTGTGTGTTTTCTAGGAGAATGAACACGGAAGAAAAATCAGGCAAAACAAAGGAAAATAAAAGCAAAATCTTTAGACTGATTTATGTAATCCTTACTCACATGAATATTAACTGGAACTATCCACATGAGTAGATGTTGAAAAAGCAAATCAGTATCTCTTAGGCTTGCTTTTGTTTGAAGACAGCTGGAAAACAATGTATTCTTTAATGACATATGTGTGTTAATACAAATTGTATACTCTCCACTAATCTAATACTCATGAAATGAGCACATCCATCATGGAAATTAAACAGTAACTTCTTACTTGAACAAATTCTGCAATGAATATGTTACAAAAATAATTAACAGATAATGTCAATTGGCTAGAACTTTATCATAAGAGAATGGTCTCCATTTGTAAGAATAAAAAAGCCTAAGACAAATCATGGGAAGTTATAAAATAAAATCCCAGGAACAGTTTTTCAAACTATGAGACATATTCCTTCACAATATTTTATTCTATTGATATTGTTTCTATTAAATCACTTGATTGAGGATTGCTTTAGACAGCTGAGTGCTAATGGTCCTCAGTAACATTTTGGAAAAATGTGGGTCTTGATTAGCTTCAAGAACATTTTTTTTCTCCTAGCCAATAGTCAGCTCTATCAATAAAATAATAATTTCTTATTAATGGCCTATATATACTTGAAGAAGAAGGTTATTTGATTTCTTTATATAGTTAATTAGACATGACAAGACATGCTTTGAATACATCACCACCCACTCATTTCTTCAGCAATGTCCATAAGAAAGGAATAAAAGAGGTATTTTCAAGCATTAAAAAAACTCTTGCTAATATTTGGTTTCAAATACATGAAGATGTAGGTTTGGTTCTTATTTAATCTCAAACTTTTCCTCAGGGCAGAAAACACTGATATTTTCATTCCTCTTAGGTATACTGGATTTTGCCATATTTTCTTGATATTGGCTGCCTCATCTCCTGCACCGCAAAGACAAGCAATGTTCTGCAAAAATACAAAATGCCTAATAGCCTCTGGAATTCTGCTCAGAGCTGGAAGCCAGCATTTAACTCCCAATTCTGCCAAGTTGTGTGTATGTTTCCTAGTAGTTCCCAGCCTTTGTTTTAGACTTACAGCTGCCATTCTAGGAAGATAACATATTTTACAAATAATTTAAGTGAGAAGTTGCACAGGTTTACCTCACATAGAGGTGGAGCCAGAAATCCATATTCAAATCATCAAGAGCCCTGATGTAGTTAGAAAGTCTAACACTGTGCAGAAGTCAGAGTACTGGCTATGAGAAACACAATTTCAGTTCTCTGCCATAGCCAGTGAAAATCAAATTCTAATTTTTCATGTCACAGAGAATCCTGCTACACGCTCAATTTAAGCTGATTGCCTGGAATAGCTAAGGAGGAGCAAAGCTGGAAAGTCTGAGCACTTGTCAGTAAAGGCATTTCTTCTTGAAAAAGAGTTTCACACATCTGCGAGAATCATTAGAAAAAAACTTCCTTCACCTGACTTAGAGGTGACCATGTAGGTCTTCTGCAGGTACAGGTAGGATCTTCTGTGCTCACTTTTCACCTCTTCACTTTTGTGTGTGTGTGATGTAATTGCTTCAACAGCAAGTGGATAGGGAGCTGACACCCGTGACTAGTTTATTAGCTAGTTTATGAGCTAGGACAGTCATTCTTTTGTCAGGGTCACAACAGAGGAGAGAACTGAGCCTCAGTTTCCAATTTGCAAGGTGAGAGCTTTCAGCTTGAAGTATATCATAGAATCATAAAATATCCTGACTTGGAGGACTCCTACAGGGATCACTGAAGTCCACCTGCCTGCTCTGCACAGGACAGGACCAAGAATCACAGCATGTGCCCAAGTGCATTGTCTAAACACTTCTCGAACTCTGTTAGGCTTGGTGCTGTGACCACTTCCCTGGGGAGCCTGTCAGCACTCAACCACCCACCTTTTCCTATGATCCAATCTAAACCTCCCCTGACTCAGCTTTGCACTGTTCTTTCTGGTCCTGTCACTGGTCACCACAGAGAAGAGATCAGTGTCTGCCCTCCTCTTCCCCTCACAAGGAAGTTGCAGACCACAATGAAGTCTCCCCTCAGCCTCCTCTTCTCCAGGCTGAACAGACCAAGTGACCTCAGCCACTCTTCATACGGCTTCGCCTGAAGTCCTTCATTGTTCTCATTGCCTTCCTCTGGGTGATTTCTAATAGTTTTATATGTTTTTTATATTGTGGTCCCCCAAACTGCCCCCAGCACTCGAGGTGAGGCTGCCCCAGAGCAGAGCAGAGTGTGACAATCCCCTCCCTTGCCTGGCTGGTGATGCTGTGCCTGATGCCCCCAGGACAGCGTTCGCCCTCCTGGCTGCCAGGGCACTGCTGGCTCATGCTCAGCTTGCCATCAACCAGGATCCCCATATACCACATATATATATATAAAATATGTATACATACATACTGTGTAAAGTGAGAAGAATAGCCTCTTTTAAGGAGAACTAGTGAGTACTCAGGTTGTATAGACAGTCAGCTCTGGCTAATGGCAACTGGTGCTTCCAGGGACCATCTACTGCATCAAACTCCTCACATGTGGGGAGTTGGTAGACACAAGTCCCAGCAGCTTGCAGAGTTTTGATGTCTCTGAGGATCTGATGAACATGAGCCCCTGATAATTACTACTTGGACTTAAATCCAAGATAAAGTTTAGAACCAAGCTGAAGCAATTATTACCTTCTCCAGATGTTGTAAATGTTCTGATTGATGATATAAATGCCATTAACAATAAGAGGTTTTGGTTTGAGTGTGTTTTTTTTAGATAGTAGTGGCACTTGTACACAATGAATTATTTGACTCATTATTTTTACTTTGACATTGTCATTAACTGTAGCTATAAAAAATGCATTTTACCTCTTTTAAACCTAATCTTGCTTTCATTTAAGTTAATGGCTAAATTGCTATTGACTGTGGTAGAAAGAGCTCTATGCCTCTATATATTAAACTGCTGTAATGTAATTGCTTCACTGCATGGATCAGTGTTTGTAATACAGGATTTAAGTTAATAATCCTTTTTATATTGCTATATATGTGAAAGGCAAACTTATAATATAGCAATAATATGGTCAGTGTTGTCAATATGAAAGATTAAATCATACAACTTGCATTTTCCATAATAAACGTGCAGATTCTAATTAGAACTAAAGTGAGCACTGCCTATGGATTTATCTTAACTCATAAGGATTATCTTCTGCTTTATAATATGAATGCAGGCTTTATAAATTGAAAAGAAATAATGAACTTCCAGGTTGATTGAAGTTGTCAGAGTAACTGGGGCAAGTTACAGCTTGAAGCCCATAGGCGAAGAGGGTTTTAAAAATATATCCTTGCTTATCTTAACTCACATTTTGCCTCATTTGGTAGGCTCAGGGCTTCACCTCTGCGAAAGAAAAGACGTGGTACATCATGTTTTGAAGAACATAAGCAGATTTGATAGAAGTCTGGAAGTAAGGACCTACTTTCTTGAAAATGGAAATTTAAGACTGCATGGATTTCACTCCTGCCTCTCAAGCAATCATCCTGGACCATCTTTCTTGGAAAAAAAGACACTCATTTCAGGTAAGTTCATTGTTAACACTTTAGATTCTGACTTTTCTTGAATCAATAAATACTTCTGAATTTGCAACAAGCATGCAATATATTTGGCAATGTTGCACAAGGCCTTTGAAAAGGGGCAAATCAGTATTATTTGTGTAGTCAGACCAAGCAGATATTTGTTATCACAAATCTGAAGTAATTTATTATTGAGGTCATAGGGCATTAATAGATCAAGTGTCTGGTAACAGGGACAATATTTCTCTCTTTAGTTTGCTACGTAAGTAAATATGCTGTCTAGTAGATAATTTGGAAAGAGACTATAATTTAGTCAACATAAAAAAACTAAAACACACTGGAGATAGGTATGTAGAGACTTCCACAGATAAAAACTCACATTTCATGAGAAGGAACTAGTTCTGGTTTATGCTGCCACTGCCAACTCAGAAGACAGCCACTGAACACTAAACTACTCATTAATACTATCACCATAGGCAAAGGTTTACCAGCAAAAACACTCTAGCATGCATTTACAGGGGAACTATTCAGGAACTATTACTCCCACCCCTCTTCTGTAGCATAGTCACTACTTACATGTTCAATCAGTGCTGCAGGTTCCCTTGTGCCCTGCACCGAAGAAGCAACCATGAAGAAAATGTTTGGCTGTACTTGTGAAATGAATTACCTCCTTCTCTTGCCCCACATGACCCACAGCGGCCATGGGATCCTGCAAGGGTGAGGTTGCTGGATCTGCATAGTTCTCCCTGTATACTTGAGCTTGGGGGTGCTGGTTTCTGAACATCCTTCTTACAAGTGAAACACAACTCTAATGCTCTCTGGCTTGCATATGTCTTTGAGTAAGTAGTCACCCAGTCAAAAACTGTAAGGTAGAGCTACAGAGCCAGCCTTTATTAGAAGTGTGTATGTATAATTGCAAAACATAAGCCTCTGAGAAGTGACCAACCCTCTTCCTTTTAAAATAAAAATAAAGAATTGTGTTCTTATCAGTTGAAGAACTCTCACAGCAGAGCTGGGAATTAGCAAATGCCCTAAGACATTAGACACTCTTCAGCTCAGGGGTGGGATAGGGTGAATAGCTTTTGAGCAAACATTTGCTTCCACAAAGAGCTCAATAACTGCTACTAACGTATAAAGAGACAGTAAGTGTCCTCTACCTTGCCTAGCTCTTTCTGAAAGAAAGTCTGTCCATACCCACTTTCAGCTGGTGTTAGGCTGTAAACCCTGTGAGGAGAGGAAGATGAGTGCTTTTTATCCAATTCTCCTGTGTCAAGAACAGTAGACCTAAGGCACAGCTCCGCTTGGAAAACTCTGTCTCTTGGCACAGGCAGCTCTCTTCTCATATCCCAGATCCACATGCTTTTTCCACTGAGAGCCTACAGGCTCACTATATTTCAAAGGTGGAATTAGGGCTCAAATTTTTCATGCCCCAAGCCAAACTGTCAGGATGCAAACCTGCTCTCAGACACTGCATTTAATCAACCTCCAGAAAGTGACAGGGCAGAAAACATAAATGTCTCCTGCCCCCCGGTGTCTGGACTGACCCACATGCTACTGTTACATTAAACTTCCTTTCTGCATGTGGATCATTACCTACTAGTCTTTGGAGTGCTTGCATTACCTAAACTAGCTATATGGATGTGAATCAGGAGTTTAGGGCAGGCTTATAGAAGCAGTTTTCTAATTCTAATTAGTTCTGCTCAGTTTTACAGGATTTTGTAAACTTTTGCTTTTTTTTTCTTCCTGATCAGTTAAATTCCCCATGTGATTAAATCATTTCAAAGAAGCATAGAAAGGTCCTATCAGAAAGGATTTTTGGAGGTCAACAAGTCCAGCTTCTTGCTACAAAGCAGAAGTGATCTCAAAGTCTGATTAGGGTTGCTCAGGGCCCTTACCTGTCAAACTTTAAAATCCCCAGTGGTGGAGTTTCCACAAATTTTCTTGGCTTCAAGACTTAAACACTTTTTCGGCATAGAAAAACATTTTTAATATCCAGTCCAAATTTCCCTGGGTGCAACTCGTTATTCTATTTCTCTTTGTGCCTCTGAGAGGTTTGGTTTCTCTGTAACTCCTCCTTAGGCAGTGGAAGGTAGTTAGCACTCCACTAGACTTCCTCTCCTTCAACCCCAGCTCCCTTTCCACACATGTCACGTCCCCCAGCTGCCAAGCTACTTGATGGTCCTCCACTGAACTTGGTCCAGCTTGTCCATGTCTCTCTTGAACTGGGTATCCCTGAAATGAGTGCAGTATCTCCTGTGAAGTCCCTCCAGTACCAAGGGAATAATTATTTTTCCCAGCTCACTGGCTACAGCTGGGCTAAAGCAGCCCAACAAGAGGTTCACCTGCACTGCTGCCAGGGTGCATTGCTGACTCTTGCGCAATTTGCCAAAGGCCTCAAGTCTTTTTCTGCAGAGCTGCCTTTTTGCCAGTCCCCCACCTATGTCACAGCACAGGATTACTCCATCTTGGGGAAGGACTTTACATCTGCCATTGAACTTTAGAATTCTTCTGGCAAACCATTTCTCCTGCTTTTGGAGACTTGCGTGGAGTGTCAGCCATGCCCTTTAGTGAATTCATGCCTCACCCTAACTTAGCTCCAGGTATGAGCGTCCTGGTGGTGTTGATCAGTCAGGGTGGTGACGAATATCATTCAGGGCATGTTAAATGTTGTCAACCCTAGTACCCCCAGTTCATTTCAGTTAGACTTCCTTACATGTCAAACAAATATGAAATATTAATTTCTTTGGGCTCTTTTTTTCTTTCACTTGGTGGTGGTGGTGGTTGTTTTATCACTACACTGCTAGCAGGAAATCCATAGAAGTGTTTCCACCATCTCTATGGTTTATAAAATCTTTATGATTTGTAAGCAAACTTACTTCTGCATCGTGTTCGACCAGAACACCTGTTTATCAGAAACATAGTGGTAACAGTAACAGGGCTAATGCTACTAAATTATGGATATGCCTTAAACCAGCATATGCCTATGTACTTTTTCATACTTTTCAAGAAAATAATCATTAAAGTTCCCTCCTGACTAAAATGGAAGATGAGGTATTTGTGGGAAAAAAGGAATTCAGTAGAGGCAGCTAAAATCTGACATCTCCTGTCCAACCGCCTCGTCTGTTGAGACTGCAGCAGTAAGGTCAATTGTATATTGCATTTTTTATCTGTTCCTAATTCAATCTGCAAGCACACACACTTGCACATATGTACCCATACATGCATGTACATGTCTGTTCACACTTCTCTCATTCTGTCCCCCTGTATTTTCTGTTTCTTGTAACTGTCTTTAAATATGCTGAATTGCAAAAATTATTCTTTTACTCTTTAGTGCAAAACTACTTTTTATTTTCAAAGTTTTCAGGTTTAGATACAGAGGGGTTTTAAATTTAGTTGATTTTTTTCGTTTTTTTGTTGGTTAGGAGGGAAAAAATTTTCTTAGAAGTTATCATTTCCAGCTTTTAACTATATAATAATAAGGTTTAATTTTCAAAAATCAAAAGCCTAAAGCTTTCTTCTGATTTTGCATAAAATAAGCTTTCTCCTTTATTCTCCCTCACAAAGTATAATTGAAGAACTCCAAAAGTAAGCTTAGCTG
Organism: Corvus cornix cornix; assembly: GCF_000738735.6. NCBI lineage: Eukaryota > Metazoa > Chordata > Aves > Passeriformes > Corvidae > Corvus > Corvus cornix. The sequence continues at coordinate 103,001,712 of NC_046333.1, read as the reverse complement.
ATATTGTTCCTGTTTTCAGTCTCCCTCATTCAAAACCATTTGCATCTGCAGACTTCAGCATCTTTATCACCCACATTTTAGAAACTCTTAGTGCCGTCTCTAGAGTTTGTCTCCATTCTTACTGTGTGAGTTAAAAGGTATTAGAAACCAAATACCATTAGCAAAAATGCTCCTTTGCTGAACACTCTGGATAGCTGAGGAGGAGGATGATTCTGCTCTCAGCCATTTCTGCAGATACCCAAAAGAACAGAATTGCTCAGTGTAGGCTGCATGATTTCTGCGCTAATCATAATGAGTGTACCAGGTCAGTATGCAAGGCTTTGTTTCCCCTTTTTTTCCACCCTGTGCACATAAATGAATCAAGGGGTTTTTTGTTTGCTTGTGTCCAGAACCAGGTTCAAGATCTTTGCTAAATTGGTTAAGTCAGCAAGTTTTCTAGGCAAGTATTTCTAGTAACTACTTTGGAGTGCTGTTTGCTGACTATAAGCGTCTTGAAGCTCCTCAGCAGCTGCCTCTCCCCAGTGGACATGGATTCCTGCTCATGCCTAGTGCAAGAACGTGGCTTTTGCAACACTGAGAGAACGAACTTCCCCCTGCTCGTCTCCCGTCATTTATGGGAACCTCACAATGTAGTATTTGAAAGCTGAGTGACACTCGCTTAACCCCAGTGAACCGATTTTTGTAATGGTTTTATCTCCCTGATCGCTTTTGCAATGGAAAAGACTGATGCTATTTTAGACTGAAAGATGAGACTTTCCAGTGTACCTTCAAGATGAGTGTGGGCAGTTCAGACAGAAGGTTTAGGGGCATCAGGAGTGCTAGCAGTAAAAAGATGGCATGCAGCAACAAGTTTTTATAACCTCCAAAATCCTACCTTCTCTTCTATTTGCTCTCAGTTTACTAAGAATGGGAAAACATTTCTGCTGTTCTAGTAAACACATTTCAGCCAAACCATAAGGACATCATCAGGTCAAAATACTCCCAATTAAAAATTAAATAAATAATGCCACTATCCTGAAGTCACAGCAAAGGTTGCACATTAAAAAACACACTCCAAATGACCAAAGAACCTCCCCCCGCTTCCAACAAACCAGCAGCGTCCAAGCAAGTTTACTGTTACAGATGCTGTAGATACATGTGCTACTGCTCCATTTGACTTACACGTGGGACTGCAGCAAATTGAAAGGAAAATCGCATCAGGTTATGCCAAGTCAACCAGAGAAATGTATTGTGTCTCCTTAAATGCATCCTTTCTCCCCGTTTCAGCTGAATAGTGGCACAGCTGTGCTTATGCTGCTGGCAGTGCTATGAATGTGTAAGGCTTTGACTTCTGAGAAGTGAGCTACCTTGGAAGAGCTGCCCCTAGAAATGCTGATCTGTTGCTAAATACCCAGCCCCTCCAGGGCACTTCTAAGTGATTGCCCTGAAGGTGGGAGACCCAAACTTCAATAAATTCTTCTGGAAATTCAGGGCAAGTACAGCACTGTCAAAGAGAGATTTAGCCAATTTAAAAGTATGAACTTGCCATATGTTTTGTGAGTATATAAAATAGCATTACTAGCACTAATAAAACTGTCACAGTTGCAAATATGTGATTATTTGCTATACGTGGTACTCATTTATGTACATTCTGGAGAGGTGTGGAAGTCTTTAGAAAAGGATTCACATATTACCAGCAGTGACAGCTACACTGAAAATTGTCTATTATCAGATACAGGTTTTCATTTGCTTTTAACTTTTTGATCTTTTCATGGGTTTTTTTTATGCCTGAAGCTTGAGTCTGGGAGTGGGAGGGAGTAAATATTTCTGTTACTGAACCCAACCATTGAAAAGAGACACTTCTTTGACTTAATCAAAATATATTTTTGAACAAGTTAACCTATTCAGAAAATAATAAATCTATGGTGCATTCGAGGTTCAGACCAACCAACACATAACACTATCAAAAGAAGGGTTGGATAAGCAAGATGCACTGAATATTTATCCACTGTGTAGCCTTCCTTCAGTTGCATTCACTGGGACACGGAACTAAAGGGAAGTGAGAGAATGTGTTCACTAACAACCTCTAGCAGAACAGAGAAGAGTTTTGCTAAGCAGCAATTTGCTCAGAGACTGCCAGGTAACCAAGAAGGTGTGGTGGCCCACTGGCCTGTAGCACAAGGGACAGAGGCCTCTTGGTAAGGCAGTCTCTTGTGCCACAGACTTAGTGGTCATGGTGAGGGAAACAAGCCTGTCCCAGCACGCATTGCTCTATTATGGTAATCTACGCCAGTTTGAATTCCCGGTTGGCTGTTGGCCTCTATCCTTCGTCACTCCCCCAGAGCTCCCCCACTGGTCCCTGTTCCCTAGTCCTGCCTTTTCCCCACCCCTGGATAAAAACCCTGATTCGCCGTTGTTCTTTCGCCTTTGCCTCTGTAACCTTTGACAGTGTAGAGGCAATAAATGCTCTTGTTGGAACACACACAAGGACCCTTCCTGGCTCTTTGTCACTGACTTGATGCTGAAGCTAGCCGTGCATCTGTGCAGGTTAAGTTGTAATCAGGTAAGTATGCCTTCACAACATCTCCAGGCAGTTCCTTTTGTTTCCTCAGAGCTTGCACTGCAGTCAGAAGAATCTACTCAAATCTTTTCTTAGCCCCATTAACTGGTGAGTGATAAAGAGCTATGCTCTGAAATATAATTTCTTACTTCATGAATGCTAAGCTCTTTCAGAAACAGATGGAGGTTAGCTCTCTGGGAGAAAAAAAAAAACACAGCAATTTTGTGATGCTCAATATAACAATTCTTGGAAGAAGCCTCCTTTCATATTTAAAATCATTTGCTATTTAAACAAGCTGGTACATTTAGCACCACCCAGGCGATGACAAACCACTTCTCTGGAGGTTCTGACTGCTTCTCAGTCTGCCTTCTCCCTAAGCTCATGTATCAGAGTCCTTGGAAAATCTGTTAATATAATTTTACCTCTTTGCCAGAAAAAATGCTAATCCAGTCCTAGGAGCTCTATTTAACTTTTGCTTCAACTATAATAATGTCGATTTAAAAGGTACTGGATTTTGGATCTCATAAGAAATCACATTGGATGCAGCATGAAATCTGGAAATCCAGATTTAAAGAAACTGGTTATATAAAATTGACTTTGTTTTTTTTCTACAGGATGTTAGCCTTCTGATCAGCTGACATGAGCAAAAAAGCAGTCCAATAGTACTGTGAAAGGTAAAACTGAGTTCAAGTGGTAATGCTGCATTTTCTACACTTGGCACCCATTACTGTCCATAATACATATGTTTGCAATGTTTTCTGATTTCATTTACCCCGATGGAAACTCCAGAGTAAATCTGTTATGAACATGATTGTTTTGGCTTTGTCCCAGTGGAGGTGAAGAAAGGATTTACCCTGCTGTGAATTTTGCCCCTGTAACAACGAGGATTATTATCACAATATGATGTAGTGCAATGTTTCTGGTTATGCTAATAATAAACCCAAAATAAATCCTTCAATCTTACATGGCCATAAACATCAGAACAAATTTTCTTACATGCATGTTAAACAGCAGTTTATTCCCTTTCTTTTCCAGACAGGTTTAGAAGGTAAGCTGATACAAGAAAATGACAGCCGAATCTATGAAGTCTCTCTCTCCATTATCCATGTCTGCCAAGGTATTCATCTAGTGTAGCAGCAGGTACTTAGGATGTATTGCTGTGTCCTTAATATTGTTGGCTTTCATTACTTGTTGGTTTTCATTACTTATCCAGTATCAAAAACATGCTTAATACTCTCATAAAACCAAATTGGGACATGATTCCAGCCCAAATGTAAATAATTTATGACTACGTACTACAGATGAGCAAAATTCTTCTTTCATGTTCACAGAGGAGCTGTTCTTGCCCGAGCAGCAATGAATGTGCTTTAAGCTGGTCTTCTCAAATACTTTAACTAGCAATAGTTTATTTTATACTGGGTTTTAGCAACGCTTACAACTGCTGGGACACAGCATTCCCCATCACATTCCCCAGTCTTTGCATAAACTATTACAAACGTGTCAGACAATGTTCTGATGATACCTTTTGCAGGAAGAACTAGTTATTCTTATACATTTCCTGCGTACAAATGTGATAAAACAAAATTAAATTCAATCCTGCAGTTAAATCTTAATGCAGCTTGTTTTTTTCCTTTTTTTTTTTCTCTAGGAAGGATGCCTCAGGCAAGGCAAGTATATTTCAGTAAGGAAGGGATGAACATTTTCTAAAATTTCCAGTGTTTTTATCTACTACCTTTTCCTAAATTGCTCATGCTTCTTCAAGTACTAAAGCTGCAATGGGTTCTATAAATCCACTTTCTGATTATGTGAGTTAAGCTATGCATTTGGGACCAAAAAAGGAAAAAAAAGCCTGAGTGAGTTATGTCACAAATTGCCTTTAGTGCTTCAAATTCAGACTATCAAATACAGAGGCATATTGTTCAAGATTGTTCCAGCATTAAAATAAATAGTAGTATAAGGCCCTTAGAGCTGTAAATGAATTACAATCCTTTTGCCAGGGAGATAAGGTTTGTGAGTGGGAGTAGAATCTTTTATTAGACCAACCCCTATGGTCGGAAAAAGCAGATAGGAAGGGGTTGTACGCCAGGAAGATTTTCTTCTTTTTCCCATTGTGCTAGTTTTACCAGTAAAGACCTGAAAATTTTAGCTCCCCCATGTCCTCTGGCTATCACAGTTATAACCATAGTAACACAAGGCTTTTTAAAAGCAACCTGAAAACTAAAAATAAATAAAATGCAAAAACAAGAGGACATCTTCAGCCTGCAGTGTTTTCAAACTTTCTCAGCTTTGGCGGGTACATTGAGGTTACAGCAGGACTATTCAGAACGAGTCTTCATAAATTAAGGCCTATGTACTGCACTGCTGGAAACAAAAAAAGCCGCTTTTTTCCCAGGTTTTCTTCTTGTTCTAGCCATACCAGAGGACAGGAGGGGAGAAAACTGGCCTCTGTAGAGCAGGCTTTTGTGAGGCTGCTTGCATAATTTTGCCCTGGATGGATGAATCTTTTAGGAAAGGCTATATTGGCAGACATTTCTATACCCTTCATGCATCTGTACAGGATTTAGAAAGTATTCATTGTTCCTACATGCCATGCACAGTATTTGACAATAACACTTCTCCCTTACAAGTTAAGAAGCTGCACTGTGTCCTTCATTTCTTCCACATTGCTCTGTTCTTTCTTTAATTCTGTTTCTTCTCTTTTTCCAGTCTCTGTCTCCATGTTTTTGCAATTTTGTCTGCTTTCCCATGAGCAAAGTTGCTACTGTGTTGGTTAATATATCTTTAAAAGTGCCAGGGATTTTTGTCTCCAGGATCATCTTCTCATTTCTCCTGAATATATTTTGCTTCCTGTCCCAGAAGCACAGAAAGTAAAACAAAATTCAAGTGTGGTGGCATAATTAGGCCACAATTTTATTAATAAAAGCCATCTGGGAACAAATGTTAATAACTTGTGCAGGATAGGTCACAGTCTCTTCCCTAATCATTTTCACCTGCTGCAAGGCTCTTTCCTCCTTCCCTGGCACCCGACTCTGTGCTAGCTCCCTGCCCTGCAGAGTTCTCCTCCCTCACTCCTTTCCGTCGCTACTCCCCAGACTAATGTTGGGGCTCCCTGATTATGCAGCAACTAAAGGCCTAGAAAACGTAGATTTTTCCTTTCTATTGGTATAGTAGGAACTCTGCTTTCTGCTGTGCTCTGATCTGATTTGACTCTATCAAGCAAGGTATGAGATTGTCATCAGATAAGTGTCTAAAGTGGCTTTCTGTCGCCTGCTGAAATGGACCAGTCTGAACTTACCATTTCTAGTGACCCAGCCATATTCCTTGAAAAGGCAGAAAAATTCACCCTGTCTCAATAAATCCAGTGATGGATGAAAATTACCTGAGGCTTCAGAATGTGGTAATGACTGCAGCAGGCTGAAAACCTATCTGGCTACAAATCCCAGTGTAATCTGAGTGTGAGGGAGACTTCACATCTTTGCTGTTTTCCACCCTCCTTGTAATTCTTCTACCAAATTCATATTTGAATTATGTCTAGGCCATGTAAACAGTGTTTTCTGGAAGTCAGGTGAAGGAACCCCCTCTTGGTTGTGGTGAGGTGTGTCCAGGACAAGGAAATATCTTGGGGAGGAGTAAGCGTCAGCTGCTGCTGGCAGCTATTCCCAGCTGCTTGCACAGGAGCTGTGAGCACCCCTGTCCACATGCATCTTGCTGCACCCACAGCAAGTTCAAACCCCAGAAAATTACTTTTTCCCAAAATAAAAATACATGGTTTCAGCAGCTGATGTTCATCCTTAAAAAACCCCGACAAACCCCACGACAACACAGGACTGGTGAAGTTAATGAGAGAGGAAACCTGACTGCTTTTGTAGATGTGCCCTTTCTTGGATGGAATTGCACTGTGCCACCATCTGTGCAAACCCAAACAGAACGCTTGTAATTGAAGTAGCGAGAACAGGGAAGGAAAACATGAGAAAGAAAGCAGTTTGACCAAAGTCCTGTAGGCAGCCAGTGGCTGAGCAAGAACTAATATTCTCTGATTCCTAATTCCCGGTACTTTTCTCCTGTCATCTGAAAATGATTTATTTCAGACACTTGCTATTTGCTGGTCTCGGTGGGTTAAATTGGACCAGAACATTTCAATGAAAAACAATCATTTTTATGTTCCAGGAATCACACTGAACAATCTTGCAGCTGATGTTTCTTAGGTAATACATAGCTGTTATATGGAATGAAAGTTTGCTGTAAGTGCTTGCTGCTGAAATGTAAGAGTGAAAGATGGCTTTGGAGAGCCTCAGGAGCAGCTCAGGCAATGTGTGTCCTCCCACAGATAGAACAAGGAAATTACATAGTCAGGGGCAAGGCAAAAATCATAACTGTTTTTTATTAGGCTCTGTCCTCTATTTGTTAGGATTATTGCCTTCACTGTTGTCAAACCACAAATCTGTTTTTTCTCCTTTACACTGTAATTACAATCTTGTTTGGGGGAATTAATATTGTTGGGGCTGAAAAAGTACCCCCAAACCCTCCCAGTACCACTAGCTTAAAGGGAAGAGATACTTTCTTTAAATAACCTTAATAATATATTTTTCTCCTAGTAATAGAGCACAGCAGAACTATCTAAAATATATGTCTGCAGTCTTTATGAAATGAAAACAAGAGATTTAATTGAACATCTATCCTGGAGCTTTCTTTCACTCTCTGATAGAACATTACATGTAAAAATATCAGGACGCTATTTCAAAACAAGATGATGTTTCATTCGGGCTGGGGGGTTTTCTCTGTACTGTATGTATTCCAAGGTCTGCAAATGCTGGCACAACTGTAAAACTATCATCATGATGAACGGATTGTGCTAATTGGTATTAAAGAATATTTATGCTGGATCCACTAAGTGAAAACTTTAATTGGCCAGAGACACTTGGGTGATGATACCCAGGGAGTCCTATTAGCACTGAATTGATGTAGGAGCTTATCCTTGCAGTTGATGGCAATCACCACAGTGAAGAAAGTTGCAATGTAAGAGTAAAACTCCCACCTTAGATTTATGATGCTGAGGGGTACAAACCACACTCAATTCTGCATGGTCTGAATTACAGATCTCTACTTAACGGGACAACATAGACCTGCTGTTACAACTGTGTCTGTGATTACAATGCTCTAGAGTGTGCATTGCATTGTAATGCCATTATTTATGCCGTGCCTTTTTCCTTAAGGCAATAATACATCAGTACACACATGAAAGTCCAAGGAAATTGTTGTGTCTCATTAGTGGAGAGAATTTTCCTTAAGAGATGCAAGAGAAACTCAGAGAAATTTAAGTTTCTCCCAGTAATCATTCAGTGGTAACTTGCACGCCAGTCTTCACAGAAGTTTTTCTTTTGGCAAAATGTGTTATTCCCGCACTAGATAGTTTTGTGGTGCTTCTATTCAGTACCCCTGGAAACTTTAACCACGTTTAGATGCACATAGCTCTGAACTGCACCAAGCAGCAGAGTAAATTGCATCTCTCTTACAGAGAGCGGGCAGTGTACCAACCTGGAACACTGTTTCTTTTGTTGGCACTCCTCTAATCTGTTTTTCTGTAGATCTGGTTTATAAATACAACCTCATGTATTCTGAAACACTACACATTGCATTAAGAGTCCTTTGTCTCTGTCCTTACCTCTGATCTCCAGCAGCAAAGAGCGTTGGTGCTATGGAGGGGCTGCGGACTGACAGAACTTCCAGCACATTTCTGGAGTCTTTTCAGGGGAGATTTTTCAAAAGCAGAGCATATGCTTTCTGAAAAGAAATAAGTACACGGCATCTGAGTCCTCTGGCTACCTTAGAAAAATTATCAAAAAAGTCCACTTATCCTTTCACAGTACTGAGTACCTTCCCTCAAAGGTGACCTCTACCATTACGAGCCAGGTGACACTGAAAGCTGCAGGGCTCTCGGGACAGACACTCGGTCACCATTTCCTGTTACAGCCAGGATACTGTAACACACCTATATCAAACCAGGAGTCCCGTGGAAAGGAAATATCTATGGACAGATTCTTGCTAGCTGTTTCAGAGATGTTTATTTCTCCAGCCGCATGGCCGGAGCTCTGCTGAGGAACTGTTCCAGTCCCCAGCCCAAGGGTCCTTCTGCCCGCGCAGGGAACACAAACCAACCAATGGGAACGAGGCTGAGCAGGGGCAGGGAAACCCCGTGTCTGTGCCCTCAGGGCCCCTCTCCCAGGGCTACACGGCAGGGGAGGGCCCCAACAATTTCCTACGCTGTTCCTCACGGCACCTCAGCCGCTGGAAGCTGCTGGTTTGATGTGACCATTCGCAAGGATTGTGTGTTCAGCCTCAGTGGCACTGGCTTGACTTTGGCTGAATACCAGACCAGACATCTTGGGAATACTACACCAATATGCCCCCTTGACAGCGATGTCAAAGTATGGAAAGACCATTAGGCTGCACCAAGCTGGGCTGGATGGACGTTTACATGGCATGAGGTAACCCTGTCAGTGACACCTTAAATGAGGAAGCAACCCATACACTATACAGGCTTGCCAAATTTCTCTGCAAGGTCATTCCATTTCGGTCACTACTGGAAAAATTGTTTGGTCGTATTTTGCTAAAATATAATAAGGAAATTTTGGTTTAAAGTCACTTTATTCACTGCTAATATCTCATTAACTCTGGTCAAAAGCAGAGTTCCTTGTTTCCTTAATATTACTTATATTTGACAGAAAGCAGCTGCAGGATACCTCCTCAAGTCCACTCATGCTTATCATCACTGCTAGGACTATTAATTCACTGCAGTATACTTTAATGTACTATAACATTTAGAAATGGCATTTGGATGTGCAGTAATACTATTTTGCACAATTAACCTCTGGTTCCCTTCCGTATAAGCCTGTTCTAAAGAAATATCAGTTATGCTGTGTTATTTTCAAATTACATTGAGTTTTGTGCCTTTTTCCTAATAGGTTGCCCTTTCCTCAGAGAGTAGTAACACACATTGAATTGTAATAACACTTTATTTTCCTTGCAACAAAGCTGTATAAATCACAGAGATAAAAGGAGATGAACCCATTCCCCAGCCCTAGATCAGACAACTCCTGACCATAGTTTTTAAAATCAAGTTCTAGATCCACGTTAGTTGTGCAAACAACAGAGACAATATAAAGAAGGAAATCTTTCTCCTTGAATAAGAAAATTTAAAAATTCTAAATGATCTTGTCTTAAAACCTGTGCCAAAGAGTGAATCATCCAGTTCACAGTCATTGTAAAACAGAAATTTATGCTTCATTTTTTTGCTTAAGAAATGTGAACCAGAAGGTTCTGTTAGAGTGTAGAGCAGAGGAAAAGCATGGAAGATGGCTAGCTTAATAAATTTCATCTTGAGCTATTTAATTCTTTTTCTGGAGCTGATACTTTTCTGGAGACTTAAAGAACTAGAAAAGTATGGGATGGTCTTAGGAAACAAGGTTTTTTAAATTTCATGAGAATAGAGATGTGTCACTAGAACAACAAGCTCCAGCTCCATTACAGTGGGATAGAGGCACTTAAATGTAAAAATTTTCAGAGGAAGAATATATCATTTTAATTTATTGATGATATGGTGGGTGAAAATTTTAAACTCATCCATTAATCTCACTAGTGAGAAGTAACTACAGAGTCGCACACGAATCTAGCTGATCTCACAAATTCAACCTTCTGGTGGAGTGAACAAGAAAAAGTAGTTTTTGAGATCTATTTGATGCCTTATTGCTTTGCAGTTCCACTGTGTCAAGATGCACAAAACTCTTGGCATAGGTAGGAATTTCATTTTTTGAACATAGGTGCTAAAGTTTTCTTTAAAGACCCACCATCTCATCAAGAAGGAGAATGCTTCTATTAGACTCTACAACAAACAGCTCTAATTCTGCTCTTTTTTGCTAGCATATTTTTAAATTACAGTAACATAGCTGGCTGTTACTATCTCAATTATAAAAATGCATCCAAGAACAGAATTTAGCCCAATGTATTTTTCCAATGTTTTATATTGCTAAAAAGAATGGATTTGGCTCAGGCAAATTATGCTTTCTGTTGTTTCATGCATATGTTCAGCTGAAGACTATCAGAGTTGTATTTGTGCATCTCATTGCAGAATTTGGCCCAAGGGTTTAGAGCTCCTAATATTTACAAAACAGATTGTATTCAATTTGCTGACACAAATATATAGCTTTAATACTGTGAGGCTTTAAAAATTTATATTCATGCTTAGATGCAGGATAAGAGTGGAAGTGAAATTAGTAAAATCTTCTTTTTACATTGCTTATGTTGTGGTAGAGTGATAGAATTTGGCAAACTGGTCTCATCTGGTTACCTCATTGCCTTGACTTTCATCCCAAATTATCAAGGTTTTCACAAGAGCATGCTCTTAATCCCCCCTGCTTCTTTCTAGATTTTCTAATCTTGGACTATTATGTTCAATCACATGTGAACACATTTCTCTGGCATTTGAGCTGCACAAATTCTTTTGTGTGTGGTTTCAAACAAGCTTTAATGCACAGCCAAGTTGTTCAGTTTATTCAGTACTTCCAAATGGGGAAAAATAAGTTCACAAAGCAGCATAGAACTGTTCCAAGGGCATTGTTTATAGCAAAAGAAAGAGGTTCAAAAACATTATCAACAAAATTTTCCCCTCAGGTGTACCTGGGAGAACATCTGGAATTGCCTCAAGTAACCAAGAGAAGAATCTGGGCTAATGAATTCAATCAAGATTAAAAAAAGCCATGTAAGGTTTTGATTTTGCAGAGCACAGATGTGAACTGCTGCACAAAGGCAAGGTTAAAAGAAATGCATAGAATGGTCAATGTGGGAGAAAGCAGTCCAGCAGGAGAGGATGTATGCTGGGTGGCTGCCAAGCCTCTTCTGCCTGGCAGGAAAACTTTGAGCAGCTCAAATACCTGTTGTTATACTGGCAAGCAGACTGGAGCTCACATGACATGGTAAATGCCCATTGCTTGCCCATTTGTATGTTTCCAGCCCTCAGTAATCCTGAATAAAAGCAACTGGGGATGGAAAGACTGACTTTCTATGCAGGGCATTGCATGGATGGTCCTTCAGACCATCTGTGCCCACGAGGACATGGCAAGCTGGGGCTGCCACATGGCTCTGGGAGAGGAAGGCTGTTCCTGAGGTTCAGACACAGAAATGGTGCTTGAGAGATCAGGTGAGGGCTGCACTATGGGTGTGCTGGATGGCCTTGGGCAGGATACTGAGGGCTTCCTTGTGCAGTTATCTGCTCCATCACAAGTCAGACATTGCCTGCTGCTGAACCCCGTAGGCAGAGTTTCACACCGATGCAGATGAGCAGATGGAGTTGAAAATGGCAGCAAGGGGAAACCCCAACTTCTTTGAGGCTTCAGTGTCTGTTCTCTACAATGGCATCATAAATTCACACAGACATAGGACACAAAATCCCAACAGCTGGATAATGTGGATTCCAGAGTAATATCATCCATTCAATATAGATGCTTTTGGGGGTTTTTTCTGGGCTCATCCACAGGAAAAAAAAAAAAAAGAAAGTCTGGCTGGCATTTCTTCATTCCTTAAAACTCTCTTTATATGAAATCTTTTTTACAAGGTTCATTAGAGCTACTTTTCTTCTTTCCCTCCCCCCTACTATCCCTTTTATCACCCACTTTGCCCACCTATCTTGCTTTTCACATTCCTCTTCCATTTTCATGCATCCTCTCTTCCCATGGCTTTGGCTATCACTTCTGAAGAGCTTGGAGTGTGTCCCTGGGGCTGACTTCTGAGCAGCGAGCTCCAGTGCTTCAGGAAGGTGACCTGTCAGTAGTTTTAGGCTTGACTGAAAAATCAGCAAATAACATGAACATGATGAGATTTTTGCTTTGCACCCTTACACACACGCTTTGGGACTTGAATCCTCAGTGGTAAAGCAGCACAGAGGTTGTGCATGTGCAGAAGCAAAGAGAGAATTTCTCTTCAGATACATTAACCCACACAGAAGAAATAAACACAACTTTTGCACTGTTTGCTGAAAAGAAAATTGACTGAAAAGAAAATCAACACAAAAGGGATGATTTAGGCATAGAGAACAATCTGTGGTCTCTGTTGCAACCATGGAGCTGAGCTCAGTTGGCTTACTGGAAAGAGAGAAGGAGATAAAAAATAGAACTTGTTCTGGTAGAGAAGAGTCTCTCATGCTGCTAATCAATTCAGTGGCCAAATTTGCTATTGTGATCTGATGGTTTAGCTCTGCCAACTCTTGTAATTATCTCTATTCCCATTCTCCATTAGTGGCCTTTTCAAAGGATGTGAGTTTTCACAGTGTCAGACTATGCCATGCAGTGAATACCACACCATCAGTGCACTGCAAATATAATACAGCATAGATGATTTGCAAATACAGCCTCTTGCGACAGTAGGTGGAACACAGCGGTTATGTGTTCCTCGGCCTCAGCGTTTCCTAATGGGTGAGACCTTTCCTCCCTTCATATTCTTGTCCTTGCAGATTACGGTGTGGCAGCCCCATGCCATCTCATTGGCTGTGGGAAAATCAGAGCATACGAAAAGATGAGGCATTCAGATATCTAGAGCTGACAGGTAGCACAAAAGTCCTGGAACAGCCAGAGGACTCTGGCCAACCATGCATTCTGCTGACCCCCCAAACATCATTTCACAGGATGCTGTTGCAGAGAAGGGCATCACAGCAGCCCACAAGCACAGCACAGTGTTTGGTACAGGTCTCACAAGTGCTGCCACACAGGAGCAATATTTTCAGATGTAAACAAAACTTACAGAAGCCGCTTGACGGAGCTGTTGAAAGAGCTGCTGTGGCTGAGGGTGAGCAGGTGGTGTAATGATTGAAGGCAAAATGAAATGTCTGCTTTCAGAGACCTTTTAAGTGCATGCAGACATGCCAAGAACAGTATTTAAGAAATGCAACATCGCATACAATATTTAAGTGATTAATCACAATATTTGAGAAAATAAAATACATCACACTAAAAATTCAAAGCGACTTCCTTTTTTAAAAATAAGAAACACAAGACTGAACAACCAGATGATTCCCAAGAGAATCTGATGATTAACTGGCTAAATCAGGACATCTGCAGGATGTAAGAATAATAGAAGGAAGCGGGAGTTTTGGCTACCACTTTTATAATTAGCAATTGTAATGATCTTAGCGGTGTCCTCCTGAAAGAACTTGAATATTCATGTTGAGGCACAGCATTCTGTTTCAGCGCTTTTGGTAGCTGTAGCCACTTGCACAGAGTCAAGCACACACTCAAATCAGGAAGTCAAAATGAGTGCTCCAAATACTTTCTGTCGAAAATTGTAAGGAAAGCTGTTATTTGCATGCAGTAAGATGGGGAAGAGAAACATAGCGTCCAAGAGCTCCCTTGGCATTTTCAGTTTCCTAAATAATCGTCCTGCTTCTGCTGCTTTTTTTTTTTCTCTCCTCTGCAGATTAAATTCAGACTTGACCCAAGGAAATGCAAAATACATCTGAATCTGTAAAGTTAGATTTCATTACATTGGGCCAGATGGTAGCCAAAGGCACCCGAAGTAGCAGTTGCTGGGTATAGAAAGCCAGGCATCCATTCAGTCTTCCTGAATGGATGCTAAAATTTCATAATGACCTAAGATGAGCCTGAAGGTCATACAAGGTTGTTTGTGGTCATACTTAATTAGTAGTTTGGTGGATACTCTGACTGTTTCTCAGTTTTTTCACCTTCACAAATAAGTCAGATACATGGCTGACCAAGTTCCTCTGTGTTTGTACCACAAAGAAACAAAGACTGATGAGATGCATCATCTTTGCAGGGAACCAATTAGATCAGTCACTCCTCTGAGAGGTTGTAGAAAGAGGGACCCCCATCTGCCTGCTGATTGATCTGGAACCCCCAAAAGGTTGCATATGTCCATTGCATATGTGAGGTGATGTGAGGAGAAATCACTTCCTTTGCTCTCTTTAGCCACCAGAAGATGAAAACTCAAAGAGGTTCTTGTCCGTTTGAGTGTGTGCACGTGTGTGCTTTGGCTGTGGGCACTGGGCAAAGCGTGCAAACCCCAGTTAATGAGTAGCACACACTAACAAGCATCATTATGCTTGTGAATTGCTCTTGGGCAACTGAACGGTTTGCCTCTATCCAGGACAAGAAGGAATTAATTAGCTAAGAGCCAGAAGGCAATGATCCAGGTGCACCCCACGTCCAGAGGAGTGGGCTAGCAGCTGCAGTGTGGTATCTAGGGCAGAACCAGCTTGGAAGGTTGATGCCTAGAGAAAATGGTAGGCTGGTCAGGCTTCCTATCAATCAGATCAAACTGATTTAATTTCCTGTGCTCAGGCAATGCAGTGGCTATCCACAGAAAGACTTACTATCCTGCATTGAAAATCAATATACACTTTTTCTTTTCCCCTGCTTAATATGAAACTATGTGGGCATACAGCTCCTCCTGGGACTCCATTTTCCAGCTTATCTATGGTTTTTGTTTGTTCCTTGCACATGAACTTGCTTCAGCTAGAACACATGCTTCAGATAGCCCCATGTCCTATGAAGTGCACTCTGAGGAGACAGGTCAGCTTTCAAGCACAGGGAATATTCCAAGGGATGCAGGTTTCTTGCCCAAGCATCTCTCTGCCAGAATGGAAGTGGCACTGCTGGTGGCTTGCCTTCACAAGCAATCTGAGTTGTGACGCAGTTGGCTCCAGCAATGCTCTGTACTTTGCATAGCTGCTGCATTAATTTAACTGCTTCTCTCCACTTCAGCTTTCAGCCTAGGGTTCATTTCCATCACTGTCAAGATGCTCCTCAAGTTCCATCAGTGTGAAGTTCAAGTTCCTAGAGGTCCCACTCTTGCCCTGGGCTGGCATCCAAATCTTCCAGGTGCTGAAATGTTTTTAGTGCTAGGGTATAACATGTCTTTTCTCAATTCCTCTCTCCAGACCAAGGGAGTACTTTAGCAGCACAACAAATACCGCTGCTGATCTTGCTCTGCCATTTGTGCACCCAGTGTATTATACCATGTTCATTCAGCAGAGCACTTAAAATTAGCCTATGTAGCCCAATACACCCAAACTAAAGAAAACTTACCATGTATAAGATAAAGTAATATCAATCTGGCAGAGGTACACTCAGCAAGTTAAAAAAATTAAAACTTTATTGAAGGCCTTTATATCACAAGCCACTGCAGACCAATCTTCACAGCAGGATCACAAGTGCCCTTTTGGGCACTGGTGTGTGTACCTATATGCATGAAGTGTAGCTAAAGTGCCTTGCCTGGCAGAAAGGAAGAGTCTTTGCTTTAGTAGCTTAATCTTCAGCATCAATTCTGTTGAAATTTGGACAAAATTTTTATAGATAATGACTCAGGTGAGCAGCAGTTTATGCTGCAACTTAAGATCCAGCCTCAAAAATCTACTTTTTAAAGTCCAGGAACATGTGTGGAGAGGAAATGTATGCAAAACAGGGGAATGTCAGAGATAGAAATGGCATGAAAATCCCTTTTTCCAGCATATTAAACCCAGAAGTCTATATTTGCTCATATTTGCAAATCCATATTTTTCATTTTTTGTTTGTTGAAGACTTACTTTTAATTACACAGTAAATAGAGTTCAATGTTTAAGTCTAACTTGTACATTTTGGACTGCATTCATCTGCACAGATTTGCCAACAGCAGCAGTTGGATTCCTGAATACTGATGTGCTGATACTGGAAGAACTAGCTCAGGGACCACATTGCCTGTTCCTGTATTACATGATAGCCAATGAGTAAACAAATTAGCATCAAGGGGATTTGGTTTTGTGTGTGGTTTGTTGTTGTTGTTGTTATTGTTTTAAACAGCAATAATATTTGTGCAGAGGAAATAATCCAGAATTTGCATGGTGACAAAAAACCTGTGAAATATCCTATTTGCCCTTAGATGGACCAATCATGGCCTATAAAGGCCATCTGAACAGCAACCACAATACTCAGGGAGGCCCCTTGTCCCCAGACAGCTGCTGGCTTGGAGATCAGTGGGAAGGAAAAGGAGGAGCATCCTGTCTGCACACGTTTCCCCAGAGGAGAAGCTTTGCTGGCAAAGCCAGGAAAGATGCTTTTCAGTGATAGCTCCAGTGTTTATTGTTTCATACAATATGGCCAGGCTTTTGGAAAGCAATACCTAGGTAGAAAGGTATTGTCTCATAGAAATGGATAATGGATGGATCTGAGCTGATAAAAGTCTTTGCCTTTGTGTAGGAAGATTAAATAATTTCCAGAAAATGCTGCCCAATAACACCTCTATGCATTGAATACTTGCAAGGGGATTGTGTTATAAAACTGCAGCAAACTGCCACCAGTCTCTTGGATCACCTCATTTGGGAATGCTGAGGGTGTTCACAATTCTACACATGTAAAGATGCAGCAAGCAAAGATTGATGTTTGAAAGGTCTCTCTCCAAATAATAGGGTGCTATGAGTTTTTAGTGCAGGATTTTGTTGCAGGATTTTTTTGTACTGCTTTTGACTGTTCTCCTCTTAGCTCAAATATTACAAGACAAAAAAAGCAAGAGAACTGACAGCAAAGACAGATTTTTTAAGTGTTATGACACTGATTCATGAACAAACCTGGTATCACACACCTCACGGGTAGACATAAAGGCAAGAGAGACATGAGCCCTGAATCTAAATTTCAACATAGGGTTACTATAACGTGTAAAGTATGGTTAATGTAAAAAAGTTAAAAAAGCCAAGGAATATGTTAGGATTCCTATACTTCTGCACCAAAAAGGATATGGGGTAACCCAAAGAATAACAGGATTCCTTAATCAATTTACAGCTCATGGTGTAAAAAACATGAGAACTCTGATCAAACAGTCCATTCTTTTAACAACTGCTCTCAGACCTCAAGGCGTATAAGTGAGCCCATCTCACACTAAAGGATGGCTCATCATCTGGGCCAGCCATAACACTGGGGACCTCAACCTCCACCCACAAGCTGCCTTCAGGATTAGGGTGGGGGTTCAGGGAGCTACAGAGGCTACAGGAGCACTGGCGCTGTAGACATCATAACCAGGGGAGCATGGCATTGCACCAACATTGTTTTCTCCACACCCTTCTCATCTGGGCCACATGTGGTGCTGGGGACTTCAATGTCAGCCCTGAACTGCCACTAGGATTAGGGTTAGGTATTCCGTAATCCTTGGAATTATTATTCCTGTTGTACAACAGGGGAGTTTTACTTGGTTGTTTTCTCTTTAAAAAAACCCAACATGACCTGAATAGGTCTTTAAACCCCTTGCTGCTGGATGGATGCTTTTCCCCTTACTCTGAGCATTTCCCTGCACATATAATATCATCCCTCATGAGTCATATTCCCATGCCTGCTGGCATTTTGAACTCTTCCAGGTGCAGCTTTCTTGATACTGCCACTAGGCTTCTGACCCTTTACACCTGCTTTCTCAGTCAGCACTGCCAAGCAGGGGAAGCAACTGACTTGCCTGATTGTCCAGAGCAGCCTGGCATCCCTTCCCTTGTCTCACTAACAGGTCTGCAGTGCTGCTTCCTTAGCTTTCTTTCCTCCAGGAGGACTTCTCTAGATTGTGTCTGCCTTGAGGTGATCAAGTATGATCTGCACTCCAACCCTCCCATTGCAGCTGGGAGGGTCACTCCCCAGGACCCCCAGCAGTACAACCCATTTCAATTTTTTGCATCCTCTCATGAGCCTACTTAACAGCATCTGTAAGTGCAACTTAATGGTCCAAACTGCATGAGCAAGCTGCTGAACAATCTGCAAGTCTTTGTCTGTCTTTTGACTGAAGAAACCAGCCAGACAAACCCCAGGAGTGTCGTGTTGAACCTTTCTTTCCCCTCCCCGCACCCCCCCAGCCCTTATACTGGACTTTCCCTTTCTCTCCCTGGAGAGGAATAAAGCAGTGCTGGATCACCAGTCTTTTTTTCTCACTGACTGGCAGCATTTTGTAAAATCTTCTACAGGAAAAGACATTTTTTTTCTTGCTGGTGACCACTCTAATGCATACTGCTGCTTTCTTGTAATGTCTTGATAAAGGGTATTTTAGCCCTGGGAATGCTCATTTACTGGAGCAGAAATACCAATAAGGCATCACCTTAGGTCATGGTCATAGCAATATAGGTCAGTGGGTAAAGCAAGAATGCTCGTGGATAATTTAACTCCCTACATGGGCATACTTTGGACAGGGAGTGAAAGAGTACTTTAAATGAGGATAGTCCACTGACTCTGAGGTAGTTTTCTGCACAGATAAGCAGAAGACTGACATGCCTGGGTCAAAGCACAGTCTCTTGCTCCTCAAATTGGCATGTTTTAAGAGTGAGAGAATGCAAAGGGAAAGCACCATTCTGGATTGCCTGACAGTAACTTATCTAAGACTTCATCTGGGAGAATATTTCAGGGTAAATACTTTTTTGAATGCATTTGCCTCTTTTCCATTTGGGAATTGTCTATAAACATGTTTTTGCAAGACTGTTTGTCATTCAGAATGATTTACATTGAGTGAAACTTAAGTTTAGACCCATTCACAGGAAGTTTGTTGCAGCTTTTCAAAGAAGAAATTCAGTCTGATCCAATTTAACAGAGATCACAAGGCGTGCCTTCTTGCCTCAATTGGATAATTCTTTGATTTAGTTTTTTGATGTGAATATCAATTATTCATTTGAATTTTAACATTCTAGTAGTACTTGATGCTATTATAATGGTGTATGCTGTTTCGGCAAATATTTCTGTACGGATATTACTTGTGAGAAAATTTACGGCGTAAAAATTAAAACCAAGGAAATGCAGAGTTCCTTTCAAAATACAGATGAATATTCATAAAAGCATTGCAGTATTTGCCTCTCTCTGATGTTTAGTGTTGTTCATTCATCCAAAGTTGGAAGGATATAAGCTGAGACATGATACTTCAAGAGAGCAGTTAAATGAGGAACTGGGGAGATTAAGTTATAAGGCATAAGATGATTGTAAAACTCCTGGACATTTTGGGGCTGCAAAGCCTTTTTGAAAGATGAGAGAAAATACCACTGGGTGTAATGTACAAAGCAAGCTCAGAAAGAAGGACATTCAGATGCAAATTACTTCAAGAGCCCTGGTCGAACAGTACCTTGCAAACAGAAGTATACGGAGCATACTGAGATAACAGAAATTTCAGTAAACTTAATTTTTCACCAACTCTGAGGGCCTACTTCTAATGTGACAACATGCAAAAGTCTACATTGGAGCCTGATACAACAATGGGTGGGTGAAATACTTTATAGGAAAACAAATTCAGGGAGGAAATCTTACGTCCAAATCTCACAGTAGTCTGTCTGAAGTAAGTCATGAGAGGTGACTTAGTTGAACAACCAGGAACATAGCTCTAGTGGAAAAGCCATTCAAGAATGTATTGACCTTGATGTTTTGAAGTATTTGGTGTTTTTCTGGTCTCTGATATTTGTTTTGTTCTTCCTTGTTTTCTTCTGCCTAGGATAAAGTGTTTAGGGCAGTCTCCCATGTGCAAAGGGGTTACGTTACACAGAAAACTCAAAACTTTTGACAAAGTCAAATGCAATAAGACTTTACCAGGGTTGCCCTCTGGAATTGTTAGCATTTTGAGCTTTAAGTGGTAAAAGTGAAATTATTATGTAATTAAACACTTTGTTAACCCCCTTGGAAACTAGCAGCTGGGGGAATGTCCAATCACAGTTACCTGCTTCAATATAGTTGCAAGAAAACAAGTGAGTGGCTGATTTCTCTCACATATGCGGGAGTTGATACCATAACAGTTTCACCTCTACACCCCAAAGATGGAGCACAGGCACCCAGGAGGAGCAGAGCTGCCTCACCTCTTCTTGTTCTGCTGGAAATATTATGTATCTGCAGGAGAAACTGCTGCAAGAACAGAGATTCTGAAAAAAGGGAGGAAGTAAAAAACCAACTAACAAAGAATACTCACGATAGGTATAGAAGGACGGGCAGAATGGCTTCAGGGAAAAAGACTGGAGAGCTTTTGGGTTGGGTGCTAGTTCAAAGAGATTCTTTGCTCATTGCTCTGTGCTTTTTTTTGCTGTTGTTGTTGTTTAATTCCTGCCGTAGTCAGGGAAAGTAGATTAGAATGCATAACAGAGATCTAGTTTCAGCATGAATTTCTGTTCTACCATACAGCACTTCAGTTGACTGTTCAGATGAGCACACAAGTTAACCTCCTTGGAAACTGAAGGATATGTAGCTACTGTCCTCCACAGAAGAGAGCCACAAGAACCCATTAATTTCCTTTATGTAACCAGGCAGGTGATATGAAAATTTCTAGCTGGTGTGTTTGAACCTCATTCTGCCCTGAATTTAGGATGAAGCTGCCCCAGGCCCCTGCTTCACTCAGTGTTTCATCAGCTGACATTTTGAAAGCTGCTTTTTCACCACACTGAGTTAAATTTGCAATAAACCAGTCATTCTTCAGGAGATCAAACACATTAAAAAAAAGTAAAAAAGGAATCTTCTGAGATCCAAAGATGTAGGCACATAATGCCTACATTATTTTGATCCTATGAATTTGTATCTGTATCTCTTCTATGTCCTTCTCCTAAGGTTTCTATTTCTCACCCCTCTATTTAAGTCTGAGGGATGCAGGAAAAGCTACCCCTTCACCTTAACTCTTCACACAATAAACACTGAATGAAGTTCATACTGCAGGCATTGGCAGTAGAATCTCTCGCTCCCCAGCAAAAGAGATTAAAAATGTCTCTTGGCACATCTCATCGCGGGACTTCTTTTATCCCTTGAATCAACAGAAGCTTTGGATCAACAAAAAGAGTGGAAGCAGGTGTGTCTTTTACTTCATGCCAATCTATCCTACTCCCCATCTTCAGAAAATTGTCCTTTAGCTCTCCAAAGGATACTTAGCACTTGGCTAGCCATTTGTTTCTGCTTTATCTTGACAGTACAAACCAGAATAACAATAACCCTGGATGCTGAAGGACTCAAAATCACCTATGCTTTTATTATTATTATTTCATATACATGATATATTGTATTAAAAATCCACATAAACTGTCATGTTATCAGATATGAAGCAGCGCTCTTCTTCAAGGTTATGTTTAGCATTTCTCAAATGCAGCTTTTAATCAGAAATTTCTGGCTGTCCAGAAGAAAGTATCTCTTCGGTGGATGTTCTCTTATCTTTACGAAAGGTCTTTCTTGAACCACAGTTTCACACACCCTCTAAGTCTTTGTAAGAGTGGTTTAACCTTCTGTCCCTTCCCACAGTCACTCATTTACACGTTACATTTTCAAGCCTACGTTGGCAGGGCTATTCAGGGGGTTTGCACTGAACTAGATAGGGGAACTAGGGAGCACATGAGAGGAAATTGCTTTTTTTCATTGGCAGTGCTAACCATTCAAATTGTACATGGGATTATGGCTACGGCACGTTTTCTCGGACTGACATAAAGACAAACTTGCAGCTTGCTCTTGCTATGCTCCAGTCTTATCTGACATGAATGAGCACAACTCCAAAGCCATACTGTGTTTCCACATTAACGTTACTCTGCTGAAAGACAGGATATGGGATCTGTCCTGCAGCAGAGTGGGAGCAGTTCTCCTGGGTTTTGTTTTTTGGTTTTCTTTGGGTTTTTTTCAATATTGTGGAGCAAAGCAGGAATTTTCTGCCCTACTCTCCCAAACGAGATGCTTCTGAATCAGCAAAGAGCCAGCTGATGTCCCAGATTTGTGTTCTTCCCTTTTTCGTGTTTCTCTTTCAGTTATGTATTTTTGTTCCCTAACCTGCCGTAACCTATTTCCATACTTCTGTAACTGCTTAAGAAAGAGCGATCACCCCCCCACTCCTTCCCACTGCCCAACTCCCAACCTGTTGCTGGAACCTCAAATCCTCAAGCATTAAAAGAGGAGAGGCTTTTTTTCCTCAGCTAAATTAACACCAATCTGCTCTTGTTAGCTTGACGTTCTCCTGAGAGCAGCCATACAACCTCTTCATTTCATTTCCCCTTCTCTTGCTGCTTAAGAAGTAGCACATCCTCACACCAGAGACACTTGTGTGAATCAATTTGCGGTGACCATCTTAAATGTCTCCTGGGCCACTCAAGTTTCTTTCATTTGGATTTGTAGAGTGAAGAAATAGCTACCTTGTGATGGCTGTAAAAGAAACCTGATGAGGGACAGAGGTAAAGTGCCTGTGTTGGCACACTGTACTTGCTCCTCAAGTCAACTTCCAGAGCCTCAGTGGGAGCATCATCAGGCCTGCTAAGCATGTCTAAAACCTTAATCTTTTTTATGATCTTTCCGGTTTTCTTCGTACACATTGGATATTTGGGCTTTTGTGTAGAAAAGCAGTCTGAATTCTTCCCTCATGACCAGTTTCATGCCAGTAATCCTTGCCAAACTTGACACAAGCAAGGGTGAAATCCTGGCCCGGCTAAAGTCAATAGAAAAGCTCCCATGAGAGTGAGAGTCCAGATCATACTGTCAGCTTTTTGCACAAGAACCAACCTTCTCATGCATGCTTGTCTGTGGGGATGTCTGTCGAAAGAGATATTCCTTCCTCATGGAAGGGAAAGAGCTGGAAGGCAAGGAAAACAAGGACAGTGTGGAGAGGATCTTAAATGTGATGTTAGAGCTTTTAAAGATGGTCTTTTTGTTTGAAAGGTGTGTTATAAAAGTAGCTGACAGGTGCAAAGCTCCCCCAGGTATCCTCATCATCCCTAGAATGACATAACAAGTTGTAAGAAGCAATTTGTGCATCTTCTCCTTCTGCCTTTTCTCCAGTGAGTATTTCCTGGAGAGGAAATAACCTTAAACAAACTGAAAACCTCTGTCTGTTCTGAAAATTACACCTGCAAAGGAGGAGCTATCTAACCTCCTGGGTGATTTTTCTTTAAAAAAAAAGAAAGGGTCATGTTTGTTTTTTTTTTTTAACCATTGAAGAACCTCAATATAATTACATAACAATCAACCAGTTCCTTACTGGCCTTACTGTCAAGCTGCTGCACTAGCAGCTATCCAGTTACTCACTAAATGTCTGCTGATTGTTTGGTCTGTTAGAGATGATTTGCAGTAGGTTGCAGACTCCAAGTTACTACATCTTGCTGGAGAAATAAAAGTCTTCGTTGCCATAGTTTTGCTGACTCTTTTTCAACACTGCATTGTGTCATTTCACTACGCCCCAAAGATGAAAGTAAAATAGAAAATAACATCTTCTAAAATTTTAGTATCTTCTTGGCTCCAAAGTATCCTGAGGGCAGGGAAAGGGGAACCTCAATATAATCACAACAGCATTTTCAGGACAGAAACTATGGAGATTGTAAAAACAAGAAAAAAGGTCAATGCTGTTGGTAACATTGATCTCCTTTAGCTGCAGTTTTGGGTGAGCTGAAGACGCTGTTCTATGGCTGGAGAATCCTCTACATTCCCAGAGAAGTTAATAGAGAGCATGAGATTTTCATCCCCAATCCTCACTCTCTGGTAGGAATGAACAGCAGTAGCTATTTACTTGTTCTTTGTCTAGGCTATGCAGTCACATACAAAAGGCTTACATGCTCTGCACTTGCAGTAATTTAAACTTTTGGGGCTGCTGGTTTTGTTTGAAGCCACATATTCCCACTAACCCTAATCAGAAATATATCCGTTATCAAAGGCAAAATATTCCCTTCTCTGTCCAGCAGATTGGTTTACTGCAAGAAAACTACCTGCACAAGCAAATATCCCAGATATGTCAGACTTCTAACAGAGCTATGAATTCTGGTAACAGTCAGAGGTAGAACATTAATAACCAGAACCATAAAACAAATCTAAAAACTGCAGAATAATAATAAAAAATGATATTTATAGAGGCAACGCAGGAGATGCAATAGTAAAAGAGCCTCCCTCTGGATCATCAATTCATGAGCTCTGTGATCCTGAATAACGGGCATGCTTCCAAACGATGAAATAAAACACATCAACTATTCAAAATCACTAACTTTCCTCTTGCGTTCCTTAAAGGTGAATTGCAGCAAATGTATAAATTTTAGTGTGCAGTAACTTGTGTGCATTTTACTACCATAGGAAGTGAATTTCACAGTATTTATTGGAAATCATTATCTTCCTCTGCTTTTTAAAGTTTAATTTAAAATTTGTCACAGCAGCAGCAAAGCTGACACAGCCTAATACTGGTGATGGAGTGATACTCTCTGAAAGGACTCCATGGGAAGATTTGCCACGATTTGCCAATAGCAGCATCTGTAATGCTATTTTCTTATTAAAAATCATTAGAACTTCCAAAATAAAATAATTAAATGTTTGTTCTAAAAAGAACTTATGGACAGGGATCATGGCCAGTAACAGAAGATCTTTAACTGATCTAAGCAGCAACATCAAAAAAAAATCAAGCCTCTATGGAAGCAAAACACTCTGCCCTATTTTCAGTCTTATTGGTTAATTAATTCTTTAATTCTTTATAATAATTTCATTTGGGACTCTGAGAGCAGATGTAACCACTTGCTCAATTATGGAGTGTTTCACACCTGCTCTACCCAGACAGAAGAGGCAAGCAGGTGAAAATCAATCAGTTTTGGCAGAACGAGCATTTTTTATTATTCAAAAATAAATCCCCCACCACCTTAACTAACACACATGTTTCTTAGATGGGGAAATCAGGCCTTTGCTATTAGAATGGTGTCAAACACCTAAGGGTTGTAACTGTAAGATATTGTGTGTACAGCTCAGGATACAATTGATAAAAGAAAACTAATAATCAAATAGGGATGTAGTCAAATGCATGAAATATGAATCTGAGCTTTTTGGTATGTGTACATGCATTTGTTTCATTGTAGGTGGACAGGCAAATATGAAGTGTTCTTATCTGACCATTAACCAACTCATTTTCAGTAGGTGTTGGGGTAGAAATGCTTATTGTTAAGTTGAATACTGTTTTCATTTCAGCCTGAGGAGTGGTGAAGTTTTTCTCTTCTGACCTCTTTCATATGATCCCATGCTGATTTGAGTAAATGGAATTTCACCATGAGTTTCATGAAGTCCCTAATATCTTTCCAGGGGCCATCTGGCAAGAGATAATCTATGATTGCTTCTTTTGATGTTATCAGATCTGTCTCCTGCAATCCACCTCTGTTTATGGAACAAGTTCACCTGGTAATTGATTATTATTTCATACAGGCTCACTGAGAAGGACTGGATTCAGACACTATTGTATTTGCAGTGCCTTCAGATCGGGCTTTAGGATTGTGGACCTCTGACCTAACCGCAAATAATGTTAAGGAAAAGACAAAAAAAGTTACTATTAAATGCAGGGAAACTTCAAAAACAGCAACATATGGCACATATGTAACTACTAAGTACCCACCAAGAAATCCTTGGTCTAGCACCATAAATCCTTAATCCAGAGATACCCCCAAAAGAGAGCCCCTAAATAACCTTGTAATAAGAATTTCATACTAAAGAATGCGCTCTAACAGTCTCTAATCCATTTGGAGCCTTCTTCAGTATTTGCTTCTGACTAGCAGGAGCAGTTAGACAGAATGCTGAAATGTATATGCAACTGTTTGGTCTCTTAAAATCTTTAAACACTAATGGCACCACAATCAAATTGTGGCATTCAGCCTCAGATCCAGACAGATAAGGCTGAATGAGATCAAATTTAGACAGCTAAACTGTATGTTCATATCAAATGTGTAAGGATCCCCATCTATGATTTTCCACAAGAATGTGTTAAAGACAGGCTCGGTCTGCTGAGTTGCTGTAGCTCACGTTTTAAGGAGGTAGACATGGGTTAGGCAGCTAACAGAGGAAATGAAAGATTATTTATCATTTGATGTTTTATAAACTATTCTATAACAACCTGTAAAAATGTCAAACACAGAAAACCCTTGATTTGGCATTTCCTTGCTGTGCTCTTGTGAGGAATCCAACTCAGCAGGGACTTAAGCCTAACACCTTCAGATCTTCCAAGTTTCGGTTCTCTCTACTACCACAGAAAAAAAATGAGCACAGCCAGCTAATGGTGGTAGAAAGCATTGTCAATTTTTCAAACATCAGGCCCCAAGGAAGAGCAGATCATAACAACCTCCCCCAGTTCCTAACTAGAACAGCAAAAGAGGCAAACCCCTTTGTGTGTTTTGTACAGTTTATTTCTTCAGGGCTCCAGCAGCTGTTTCCTTCCTTTGGTGTATTTTAAATTAACACCACAATTTTGTGAGGAAGTGCTCAGGTGTAAAATAAAACGGTAGCACAGTCCTTGTTTTTGATGCTGAAAGCAGTGAAAAACAGTAATAAGAGTGGCAGATTCCCTAACAAGTATCAAATCTATTTCACTACAAAAAGATAGTGGCTATCCTTTAGTTGTGAGTAATGACAGAGCCTACATGTTGGTGTCCCAAGAATTTCACGAGAAAAAAAAGCCTAAAGCTCTCCAGGGAGGTGTCTTGGGTTAGGGGTTTTCTTCATTGTGGGAAGGTTGCAGAAGTAGTACATGAAGCTAGTTTGCAGATGAGTTCATAGTAGCAAAGTGATTTCACTGCTGGAATGTTTCTTTCTGTGTATGTTCCTTAATTGTACCTCAACTTTCCTTTAAGAGAAATAATTTGTTCATTTCAGGCAAAAAATGGAACTGCTTCAAGAAGGATAAAAGATAAAAACATCAATTTATTACAACTATGCTTCCACTTCTATAAATGATGTTGTCTGAAAGCAGCTGTCTGTTGCTTTGCTTTATATAAAGGTGCTACCCCACCCTTTAGTGATGTAAACTGGCTTCTAGTCAGACTTCCACAGATGTGTACGGAGAGCACAGAGACATTTTCAGAAGCAAAGATGGCCACAGGACAAGGGGTTATAGTGAATGGGGTGGTATCAGGCTGGTGACTGGTCGCTAGTGAGGCTCCATCCTTGGCCCCGTTCTTCTCAACATCTTCAACTTGGATGCAGGACCTGAAGGGATACTAAGTTTTCAGATCATACAAAATGGGAGGAGCTGTTGATTCCATTGGAGGTAGAGAGGCCCTGCAGGGAGACCTCAAAAAAATAGAGGTCTGGCCAATCAGCAACTGTATGAAGTTAAAAAAGATAAGTGCCAGATTCTGCAGCTGGGATGGGGAAAGGTACACACAGACTGGGAATGAGAGGCTGGAGAGCAGTGCCATGCAAAGGGACCTGGGTGTCCTGGTTGATGGCAAGCTGAGCATGAGCCAGCAGTGCCCTGGCAGCCAGGAGCGCCAACGCTGTCCTGGGGGCATCAGGCACAGCATCACCAGCCAGGCAAGGGAGGGGATTGTCACACTCTGCTCTGCACTGGGGCAGCCTCACCTCGAGTGCTGAGGGCAGTTTGGGGGGCCACAATATAAAAAACATATAAAACTATTAGAAAGCATCCAAAGGAGAGTTAAGAAGATGAAAGGCCTTGAGGGGAAGCCGTATGAGGAGCTGCTGATAGGTCACTTGGTCTGTTCAGCCTGGAGATGAGGAGTCTGAGACTCATTGCAATTACAACTTCCTTGTGAGGGGAACAGGAGGGGCAGGCACTGATCTCTGCTCTGTGGTGAACAGTGACAGGACCTGAGGGAATGGCCTGAAGTTGCGTCAGGGGAGGTTTAGGTTGGGTATTAGAAAAAGGTTCTTTACCCACAGGGTGGTTGGGCACTGGAACAGGCTCCCCAGGGAAGTGGTCACAGCACCAGCCTGACAGAGTTCAAGAGTTTGGAAAAATATTGTCAGTACAAAGTGTGATTCTTAGGCTGTCCTGTACAGGGCCAGGAGTCAGACTTTGATGATTCCTGTGTGTCCCTTCCAACTCAGAATATTCTATGGTTCTGCGGTTTTCAAGCCTGCCAAATTAGGTGGGAAATTAATTTCCACTATGGCTGCCAGGTTTGTCTCATTCTGTTCCTGACAGGAAACCCAAAAAGTGACATGACTGATCCCCACAGCTTGTGAAAATGCAGGTACTTTTGATATGAGTCACCTGAACTGATGGCTCAAGCAGGCTCAGCTGCTTAGTATGCCATTAGGCTGCTTATTACCCCTGCAGGCCCACCTAGAGAGCCTGCCCACAGGCATTTCTTCAGGGTGCTCTGGAGGTCTCCTGTCAAATGGGATGGGATACTGATGCATGTCTTCCAGCCCCTGTGGAGACCAGTGCCTTTTAAGTGTGGGGGGGCAGGAGGTGGATTCAGACAAAACTTCATGTTGAGGGAAAGCAAAAAAAAAAATACTCGTTGTCTTGCTATAATAAGAGAACCTTGAAATTTTGCTAGTTCTAGCCTAACAGTTCTGCTGTCGAGTTTACTGCATCTGTTGGCTAATGAAACAAGAGATGTCAAACCAGTTCTCTACTAAGGGTTACTTTAACAGTTTTCCAGAGGATGGTGGTGGGTCTTAGAGCATATTGCATCATGTTATCATCTTAGAGCATTGCATCATGTTTATTTTGGGCTGTGGAAAGAAATGTGCTTAGAATTTGTTGTTTGGATCTAGGGATCCACCAAATGCTTAAAAAGGAGAATCAGACCTTTGATACAGTGCTGAAAAAACCCACAAACATCAGGTACTAACTAGAACCTGAGCATCAAAATCCTATTTTGTTTTGTCCCCTTTCCTCAAAAAATTGGAAGAATAATTTTCAAAGCTCATATGCCATGGAAACCAGAAGGCAATCCTGAGGTTGATGTAGTGGGTTGATGCTGGCTGGGTGCCAGGCACCCACCAATGTCACTCATTCACTCCCCTCTGCAGCTGGACAGGGGAGAGAAAATAGAATGAAGGGTTCATGAGTTGAGATGACTTGTGGGAGAGATCACTCACTAAATACTATCACAGGCAAAACAGGCTTGAATTAGAGATACTAACTGAATGTATTGCTAACAAAATCAGAGCAGGATAATGGGAAGAAAATTAAAACCTTCAAAATACCTTCCCCCCACCCTTCCCTCCTTCTTAACTCTACCTCCTACCCCAGAGGTGCAGGGAGATGGGGAATCTGGGTTATAGTCAGTTCATCACCTGTTGTTTACCCCATTCCTCAGAGAGCAGAGTCCTTCCCCTGCTCCACCCTGAGGTCCCTCCCATGGGAGACAGTTCTCCATGAAATTCTCCAGAGTGGGTCCATCCCACAGGCAGTAGCTCTCTTCGACCTGCTGCAACATGAGTCCAGCCCACAGGCAAACAGTCCTCCCAAAACTGCTGCAGCATGGGTCACTCCCACGGGGTGCAGTCCTCCAAGGACAGGCTGCTCCAGCCTGGGAGCAGGGCCCCTCTCCCCCACAGGGTCACAGCATCCACTAGGCATCCACCTCTCTAGCATGGGGCTCCTCCATGGGCTGTGGGTGGATCTCTGCTTCCCCATGGATCTCCATGGGCTGCAGGGGCACAGCTGCCACAGTCTGCACCACAGCCTGCAGGGGAATCTCAGCTCCAGCACCTGGAACACCTCTTATTCCTCCTTCTGCACTCCCCTTGCTGTCTGAAGAGTTGTTCCTCTCACACTCTGCTCTTCTCTGGCCACAATTAACACTGTGTGATAATTTTTTTTTCTTCTTCCTAAATAGGTTATCACAGAGGCAATACCCCCATTTCTAATTGTCCCAGCCTCAGCCAGTGGCACATCTATTATTGGAGCTGCCAGGAATTGGCTCTGCCAGACACAGAGGAAGCTTCTAGCAGCTTCTGACAGAAGCCACTCCTGTAGCCCCCCACTACCAAAGCTTGGCCATGCAAACCCAATACAGTTGGCTTGGGAGGCTACCTGGGATATCGTGATCATTAATTTTCTGTGTTTGAAGCTTACTAGAGTAAGATTGCACTGAGAAGAACAATGACATGCAGCAACTAACCTTTTTCAGTGTTTGGCTCTTGAATATACAATTTTCTCCATGCCTTTTAACATTTAGATTCAGTTCTGACTTTGGTGTTAGTCACTTCAATGTATACATAAATACTGCTGTTGAGCAATGACTCTAAAGAATTTTACTGAATTATACAGTGTTTTCAACCAAGTTATGAAATTTCTTCACAACCTCTCT
This sequence comes from Corvus cornix cornix, assembly GCF_000738735.6. NCBI lineage: Eukaryota > Metazoa > Chordata > Aves > Passeriformes > Corvidae > Corvus > Corvus cornix. The sequence continues at coordinate 102,971,170 of NC_046333.1, read as the reverse complement.
TTTTGGTGGTTATTTTTTATTAAAGCTGTGCCATAAAGTAACTCTTATGATCAACACTTGTAAGTACTGTGACAGATTTTTTTGTGATCTTAACTGTCTAAATATCCCAGAAATAAAACCATAAGGTATTCTAGTTTACTCTCATGTAATTGTGTTTAACTAATTTGCAGTCTTGCATCTAATTTAATAATACAAAGCAGGTATCCCAATAGATAAGATTATTTCCATGTTCTGCTAGGAAAGGGCTAATAAATGTATACAGACATATAGAGGCATATATGCAGGACTGATTTCTGTAGAAACTCTTCTTAAAAAGACAGTTACAGAATCTGGCTGAGTAGCCCTGTATAAGATGAGGAATTTGATGTTACTTACTTGTCCTTCAAAGCACTGGATAAATATATTAAACTGGACCTCAGCATCCCCCTTAATAGTATTCCTGTTGCTAGGAAACGGTTATCTGGACCCCATCCATAAGCCTTGTCTTTGGGACTGCTTTCATACTTTACTCAAAGCCCTAGCTCTGACATCCTTGAAATTGTGTTTTCATTTTTCATTGTCTTTCCTGCTGCTTTTGGCCATTTGTTTTCGCTTACAAAATCCAGTTTTGCAAATGAGCAGATAAATATCATGTAACTAACCAGCTGTGTAAAACAGAGATCTCCTTCAAATTGTATTCTCCAAAAGATTTCCTGGAGTAGCTTTTTGCCCTCACCATTTGTCCTGGGATAAGTGTCAGTGTAGATTGGACTGCTCATGGAAGATCATCACTTTCCAAGTATTTACTGAAACATCTGCATTTATGTGTAAAACACAAAATTTTCTTTCCCTTCACTGCTGAGGTGTTTATTGCACCCACCTTCTGCAAGATTATGCTTAATTAGAAGCCTCATTGTTTTGTTTGAGGCTCTTTTTTAGTTTATTTCCTTCTGCATATGAGACTTCCCATGGATTTACTAAAGGGAAAGGACACTAGGTCCTCTTGCTTATCAAGCATATAAATAGATTGCACAATTTATCTTTCAAAAATCCTAGCAAAGCCAAAGTGATAATTATATCTGTATAATTATTAAAATGTGTTCCTAGCTGAGCTTGTTATCGCCTCTCAAGAATCAATGAAGGAATAGATGCTGTGGATTTAATGATAGGGTTGTTTTAGTTGTTCTTATTTTACAAAGCAGAAGTAAGGAGATGGTGAAAAGGTCACAGAAGGTGGCAAAAAGGGTGAATTCAGCATTCTGCTATAGAAAGTGCTCTTTAGGAACCTCCAAGGATATTTCTAAAAAGCTGGACTGAGATATAAAAAAGCCCAAAAATCTAGACTTACCCCATTTAACCTTTTACATATTCCTGATTCAACACAATCTTCAGATATACATTGCCAGGACACTTTTCCCTCAGAGTATCAAACTTCTGACCCTCCAGCTGTTGTAAGTCAGTCACAGCAACACGTCCTGCTGTACCTTGTTATAAATAGAGGTAACTTGCTCATCAAATGCCAAAGACTGGCCAGCATTATACAGACTGATCCTGCAGTTCTCACACAGGCAAGACTACCACTGACTTAAGACTTCGTTCATTCCACTGATGGCATCAGCTCCCTTTTATTCATAGAGGTATAAATCAGGATCCACCCAGAAGAAATCATGGGTTTAGACAGAAAATTCAGTGTGAGTGGAGTGTCAAAGGGCAAATTCCTGGATGCAGTAGTCCTTCAGGCTTCAGTGCAATCCCTGAAACCTTGCTCCATGGCGACCTTGTCTCCCCAGCTACCTGAAACCGCTGGGAACCTTACCTCTGTGCAAAGTTTTACATCAATGCTACTGAAAACAATTTCTGTGTCATTTTCAACGCTCATTTCTTACACTGCCCTCTTATGGATTGGGTTGCTTTAGCCAGGCTGTAACGTCTTCCTTCTGCTTCTTGCACTATGGCAGTGTATCACAAAGGCTCTCACTTAGCCTTGTCATTCTGCTTCCAAATTGAAATTCAGCTTTAAAACAGAGAAGAAAAAATTTGGAGTTGGGGACAAGAGGCTGCAAGAATCATCTTGTTGTCCTGAAAGGGGGATTCTGATGTTCCCTTTTCTGGTTATGAGCCTCAGATTTGCAATTAATGAAATGCTGGAATGCTTGATTTATATCACTAATAAGTGATATAAAATTTGTTTTGCTGCCAATGCAGGCTGTTCAGAATGCAGGATGTGAACTGATAAATATGTACTGTAGATCACAGTGAGCCCAGAAAAGAGACAACGTTGTAAAACATCCTGCAGAGCACAGTCTTGCCATGCAAATCCCAGCATTAGTGATAACTACCCCTCAGTGAATTCAGAAATTGCCCTGTGAATCTTTAGCATCAAAAAGACATAGACATTGTCCTTGGATTTTACATCCAAATCCCAGCACTCACTGAAAGCCCTGATTTCAAAAAAACCAAATTGTTCCAGTTTTAAGGCTGCCTTTAGGTCAGGTTGTTAACAGGACAATATATTTATAGACCAAACCAAATACAGGTTTATCCAAATTCTTGTTTTACTGAGGAAGACCTGATCACAACTTCATTACTTGAGTTGCCTGGCTGTCATTCCTTAAAATACGAGTACCAGCTATTTCACACTGGGCCCAGTGACAAGACTAAACAATGCCACAGTAAAGGAGTATAAGATGTGCTCCAGCTGTCCCCTACAACTCCTCTGTCCTAAATATATCTCTTCAGTGGTTTAACTGGCTTAGTTTCCAGGAAGACTGGCAGAGGTTTAGCTTTATTTGTGGCTAGCAAACTGAATGAGCAATAAATAAAACAGGGGGTTCGGGAAAGTTTTGTTCTCACAACGCAACACAGAGTACAGGACTTAAGAAGTAGCTTTGCTGTCCATGTGTTTTGTTTTGAAAAGAATTTTTGAAAAAGCATGATCACCTAGAATATAGTTCTTCTCTTATTTGTATTATCCTCTTTCAAAATCTCAGTAAAACTCCAGTTTCTTATGCCTTTGCCAACATACCTTGGCAAAAAACTTGGCAACAGTCAGGTTTTTCTCTGCTAAGAACAGCGTCTATCAGGCTGGTGGGGAAGTTCTTACTGCTTCCTTACACTCCCCTTCTCCATCTGCTGCTTAATATGCAGCATTTATAGCTCCTGTGGTAAGGAGCTGTCTCACAGTTGTGGGTTTGTGAAGGAGGTACTGGTCCAAGGACAAAACTCTTAGTTCTAAGTTCTAGAAATAATATTAATTTTCGAGGTTTCTCAACTGTGTTGGCAAAGGGATATTTATGGCAGTGACAGACACCTTCATAAAAAGGGTCAAGGCACAAATTCCCCAGTCCACACTTGCCTTTCTCTTTGCTGTGATTGTTTCGTGCATGGGCCCGACCCCGCTGACGGAGAGGAGAGGAGAGGAGAGGAGAGGAGGGAGAGGAGAGGAGAGGAGGAGGAGAGGAGAGGAGAGGAGAGGAGAGGAGAGGAGAGGAGAGGAGAGGAGAGGAGAGGAGAGGAGAGGAGAGGAGAGGAGAGGAGAGGAGAGGAGAGGAGAGGAGAGGAGAGGAGAGGAGAGGAGAGGAGAGGAGAGGAGAGGAGAGGAGAGGAGAGGAGAGGAGAGGAGAGGAAGACAAAGGATGTTGGTCAGATACATGAGACACATGCAATTGATTTGATTCTCTAGGGTGTGTCAGGAGTTAAGAGACAGGTTTGTTATCTTATCGCCTTCATCGTGATGAAAGTCTTTGGGCTGATAGGACTGAGGCCTCAGGCTTTAAAGACCCCTCCAGGCAGGAGAATTCAGAGAATACCTGTTAGAGGAGACATACACCTGGGCTGTTTTCACAGTTATCATGAACTGGAACTGTGGAATTTAGCATGACTTGTGTGCACTGCAATCCTACCTCTCACTAAGATTTACTACTGTGAAGTTTACCACCCCCCAAATTTCTTTCTCACTTAGCAGAGGGGCTGCAGCAGGGCTGAGTCTGCTCCTCAGCCAAGCCTGAAGGTGTTTGCTAGCAGCATGGCAGAGCCAAGGGAGTCTTGCCTGTGGATTCGCACCTCCCATCACTTTTGCATGCTGGTTTTTTGGCCCAAGTGTCCTCAGAAGCACAGTGTCTACTGGGAACTCTGCCACAAATCCTCTCTCAATAAAATACAGGTGGAAAGCAGCAATTAATTCTGCTCAGTGGAACACTCATTTAGGCAGCATGGCTATTGGAATGATCACTGAAGAGGCAGGGACTTTTTTGAGCTGTCCCTCAAGGCAGGAAAAGCCTCAACTCATATGTGATAGTCCTGAAGAAGGTATGTTGGAATAGCTGGTTGAAAAAGTTTTTTTTTTTTTTTTTTGGATGCCTTTTTCCCACTGAGCACTCAGATTAACAAGTGGGAGCTCATTCAATTGAGCAGAGGTGGCCTCTGGACTCCTGTGAGCTAATTCTGCCCAAATAAACTTGTTTAGCAAGGCAGCTTCCCAAGCCTGAAACTCATTCCTTTGAACTTTCACACTTTGTGGGCCAGTAATTAAAGGTATTAAATGGAGAGGTTGAGGGAGGGCACATTTTCTTCCTTTTGTTCTCTTGTTTGTTTGCTTGGAGTTCAGCCACTGGAAGTGCAGTATCTCTAGCGTTTAAAAGAAATCAGACTATAAAATATTCTATTGCTTTTGTCTCTTGGCTTTCTCAGTTGTAGAGTGTATAACTCAGCAGGGAGGAAAGGAAGCCATGGCTTTTAGCTTGGCATCTAGCTGCTGGCACTTATGTAATCAGCCTTCAGGAGAGACTACTGCATTTTAACCATTTTCATGACTGCTCAATTATCAGTCTGTCATTTCATCCAAATTTCAAGAGGACTTGACCAGTTCTGTTTTCACGACAGATTCCAAGCTGATAGCATCTTTGGGATCTTCACAAACTCCATCTCTGACCCTAGTGTTTTCCTGCAGGATGGTCTTGTTTTTTTTCTTGGAGGCCCTTTGTCTGTGGTTATTACTTTGGCTGCCTTAATAAGTAAGAGCCATCTGGAGGCATGGTTGACCGAGTTTGCACCTGCGTCTACATCTGCACTGTCTGGCCACGTCAGGTGGATGTTCACCTAAAAGATCTATCTCAGTGTGATAAAAAGGAGAAGAAAAGGGAGGGAGGGTGTAAAACTGTTATTCCTGCCTCCCTGCAACAGCAGGTGCACCAGATGGCTCGCAAAGTAATTAGGGTGAAGAAACAGTGTCAAGACTTCATGTGGTGTGGTCTGTAAATGATCATCAAATCAAATTCTTTATCAAAGATGGAGTTTTTTCTCTCCCCATTGGCAAATCAATACACATTTGAAACAGCGCATGTAATCTGCTTCCTTACGTGCAGGTACCTGGAATGCAGACAGAGAAACCTGGTCAAGAGACCATTCTTGTTAAGCAGCCATCTGTCCAAACAGGCTGTCCCTAAGCATTCCCAGCCTGTTGAGTTGTTATGCTTTGCTTTATTTGAAAGCAATTTTTCCTTAAAAAATATTTTTTTCACCTCCTTGAGTGGTCACCTAGAGGAAATTTTGCCATGCAGTATGTAAGGTAAACAGCACAAGGCTTCCTGGTAGAGTTATGCTTTGGCAGCAGAACAAGGACCTTGCACTGGTTTAATCTACAGATCTACTGATTTCTAAAGCTTCTTGTATTTCGCCCTTTTTCTTACCTTTTGACTGTGTTAGCTCCCTTGGACGCAGGGAGATACTGGCTCCTGCCTGGGTCTGCTGGACAGACCTACCAGAGCTCTGACTGGCATGTTGGGTATCTGCTAGAGCATGATAACGCACTGTCACCGTGTTGCAGCCCAGGGTGCCTCAGCCCAGGACCACTGCATCCCCACCATTTTGCAAAGGGCTGCTGCACACAGCTGTCTGCTGCCCTGCTCTGTACCTAGCCCTCTGCACTCACCTGAAATAACCATGCTAACTACCAGTATGTTCTCTCCTATTTTTTACGCCTTTGTCCCCCATTTCAAATCCCTTGTTGTGCCCATGGAACTCTGCACCACCCTGGCACCCATGGGAACAACATGGATGGAGATCACAACCACTGGTGAGCAGTTTAATGGCGGGCCTGAGGCTTTAAATACTTTTACAAGGGTATTTCTGTTTATGTTCTGAAACACCTCTTTTTGCCACACACAGCATTTTGTTAAATAACTACAGTAAAGCAATACCCCATGAAAAGGGAGAAGACTAAAAATGAGCTTTCAGCTGGCTTCTCAGATAATCACAGAGCAGCGAGGGAGCAGCTGCACAAGGTTTAGATACTCCAGGATAAATTCTGTAGAAAAGCTTACACACAGAAAGAAGTTTTAACAATGTGCATAATGCTAGCCTAGAATTTGAGTCTAAGAAAGGCAGTCTGTTGTCCTGCTGCTATTTACTACAAACTGAATTATTTTGATTTGACTGTCAGCATGTTTGGGTTTTTTTCCAAATTATATTCTGCTATGGTGAGTTTACATCTTAAAATTGATAGATTTACCTTTCCAAATCTGTGATTTAAAAAAAAAAAAAATTAATTTTATTTTTTTTGTTTTGAAAGCCAGTCTGTAGCTGAATGTTCTCTGTTAAAGGAAGTTATGACAGAGTTAAAGGGTTAGAGGGTCCCTGTGGCAAACACGTGCCACATGCAGAAGAAGAAACCTCACCTGCTTTGCAGCACAGGAGACTGGAGTGGGCTGGTGTAGTGCAAAGCCTTGTAATCTGGCAGTGTAGTGCAAAGCATGGGATGCAGAACCCAAAGAATTTCTCCAGAACTGCATTTACAGTGTTTATGTAAATAAATCTAGAACTATGACTTTTTATTTTTTAAACCTTCTCTGCAACTAGCCAGCAGTAACTAAACTTGTTGGGTTTGTTTGGCCAGGAGGTTTGGCTCAGCTTTTACTCATTTTACACTGAGATCCAAAAACTAATCAGAGGACAGTCTAATTTACTCTGAGAGACAAGTACATCTTTGGGATTGGACTGCGCCCCACAGAAATACAAAGTGTTCTTGCTTCCTTTTAAAAGCTACTCTCCACCTTCTCTCCTCTCCCTCTTCTCTCCCTTTCCTCTTCCCCCAGGCTTGGCAAGCCGCTGAGCCCAATTCTTGAGCAGATGCTATTGCAGAAAGGGTGCCTGGTGGGAACATCTCCTTGTGATTTCTCGGGAAGAAAACTCAGCTCCTTACCTGAGCTATCAGGCTCTGGGTCCCAATTACATGGAGGGGCTTCTGTTCTCTTGGATGGTTTTGCACACAGCCGGAAGATTGTTCTTTCTTGCTAACTAGCTGAAAATCAGGTACCTGCTCAGGATTCTCTGGACCAGCTGGACTTTAGTTTCTGCTTGGTGAACTAGGCGTTTTCTGTTTGGGGCAGATCTGTACCTAATTTTTGGACTTATAAATCCTTTACTGCTTGTAGATCTCAGTTTGATATAGTCAGCAGTTCAACTCCTGTAATTTCCGCACTCTGTTCAAGCCTAGATAATTATCTATCCCTGTAATTACAGTGGTGAACAGTGTGTCAGTACCTTAAATGTGCATTTCTGGTTACTCATAGCCATACCCTACTCCTCCATTCTAGTAAAAAGGAGCCAAATTTCCCCATTGGTATTGCTAAAGTCACCTTTTCAAATCAAACCTAAGCAAATAAAGCAGCTCTTGTATATGCACTCTGACCTTAACCGTTTCCACAGCAGATGAACTATTCTGTATCACTCTACCATACATCTGGAGTTTTCCCCATCAAAAATGTCTTCACTGAAAAGATAAAAAAAAAAAAAAATCTGTTTGTAAAATGCCTAGATCTTTCTTTTCTTGCAAGAGGCAGTCTAGGAGCTTTCCTCAGTTATAATTTGCATTTTTGCTTTTGTTTCTGTATATCTTCATATGTTCCAGAAAATACAATTAATTTCTCTACTGCTTTTGATTACTCCTGGTTGGCAAAAAATGAAGATTAATTGTTTTTTGATGTAGCAGAAACAAACATGATTCTTATTCACTAGTAACCTTGGCAGTGTCAAAAGAGGCACACACAGCCCTGGGAACAATTTTCTTAGCTAGCTGTACAAACAGAGACACAAAGAAAAGTCAGTTTGTTGCTGTTTCTAAGATGAAACTATGGCAGAGAACTAAGATACAATCCAACTCTCATATTCAAATTAATAGGTAATTAAGCTGAAACGCACTTTTAAATTTCTCTGTTTGGTTATTTTTTTTCATATATATTTCCCTATTTCACAGCTTTTTATGGAATTTTGAGGCTCTGCTTTTTTTCCTGTTGTATAATCTTAGCTTACCCATCTTGCTGAAAGACCTGTGGCAGGAACATGAAAACAGTGATGGGACTATCCTTGGGGTAGGTTTGCATGGAAAAGAGGAACAGGAAGCTGTCCAGCCCCATCACAGCCCAGGCCCCAGACCAGCTGATGAGAGGGGAAGCTTTACTGGTGCAGGTACAGTACTGTGTTTTAGAACTTCTTTTACTTCCACTTTATGTTAGCAGCAAAGCAATATGTGGACATACAGGCTGGGATGAAACCTACCTCAGGCATCCTGCTATATCCCTGTGCCAAACACAAACATGCCCTTAGTGATGAATGGAAAAGGAGGCAAGTAAACCTTAAGGTAGATGTCTTTTTCCACAGATGTGTATAAGGAGTCGGAGTAATTTAACTGCTTATAAAATGAAACAAATGGATATATTTGCACTGGTAGATGATGGAATACAAAATGTTAGCATTCTACAAATGGTATCTTTTATATGTTTGCAAAGAGAAAAAGAAAACAAATAGCTAAGTTAATCTATTCATTTTGCTCTGTGGTAATGTTTCTTCAAATTAAATTATTCCATAATGACCTATTCAGTGCTTTGCATTATCTTTGAAACAAATAGTCTATTATTTTGGTACTTCTCTGGCCCTTAAAAATGTGTCTCAGTTCTTCAAAAAGTAGGAAAGTAATATTTATTTCTGATTCACAGATAGGGAACAGGTACTGTGATTCTAAAAATCTTAGTTACTAGTGGTTGTGGTCCCACCGAATTTCTGTGCATAAGTTTTGCAGTGGCAGAACCTAACAGGGGACGAAGGTCAAACAAGAATGAGGACAAGACTGAAGCTCACCTCACAGTAAGCTCACTGAGATCATTTCACACTGAACTCAGACTACCCTTCCTTAGTTGCAGGAGTTTTGCTGAAGCAAGAACTAGAAAATTAGGTCTCTGTGCACATTAACAATTTTAATAAAATCTTTTTTAGCTGTAGGTGAAAAAGTCAAATTTCCAGTGTTTAATAGTGGAGCGTACTTGTGGTCGACTTGGGTTCAAACAGCCTTTCAGTTACCTAATTATGCACTGTGAGGATACCATGCCAAAATATTGATCTTGTTCTGAGCAAAAAGCCAACTGTGCTCAGTGTAAGTCAGTGCTACAACCATTGTAGGACTAAGCCCTTTGTGGCAGCTATAACATTCGGATTAAGAGACACAGTAGAATATTTTGCAGCTTTTCTAATTCAAATAATAATTATGTAGTATCTATTAGCATGGAATTCCAAATGTAAGCCTCAGGGTCAAATGGCTTAGAAAACTGAAACTCTGCTCCCTTCCTGGGAAAAAAAACAGAGATGAAGCTGTTCTAGGAAGCTTAATTTACATAAATTGCAAATATTGTTTACAAATAATACCATCTACTGTGTTCTGCTCTTCATAAATGACAAAATATTCTTACTCATGGACCACAATAGCATGCACGCCAGAACTGGTAGGTCACTCTCATCAACAGGCAGTGATTTTATGTTTGATAGTGCAGCCAAGAGGGTGCATGATATTCTTATCAGCACAGGTAGTGTTCGTAGTTCTGGTGCCTTCAAGTACAGCAGGTAAAGCTCAGATAACCTGGTCAGCTTTGGGACTGAAGACAACACATGGCCAAGATAGTTAGGATGCCTTTTTGGGAACACAGCACCAAACCTGCAGAAGTAGATTTGAAATCACAGAACTGAGCCCAATTAGCTGCACATCAGAGTAGATGCTGGTGAAGTGATTTTCCTTGAACTGAAGCCGTGTGGTGGAGGATCAATCAATCAATTTATGAACACCTCGAGGGTAATAATAGTCTAGTGAATGTGAATTTGTCAAGGACAAATTGCATCAAACCAATCTAATTTCTTTCTTTGACAGGGTAAGTGAATAAGGGGGAAGCAGTAGATGTGATCTATCTTGACTTCAGTAAGGCTCTTGAGTCTCCTACAGAGCATTCTTGTAAGCAAATTAAGGTATATGATTAAATCACTGCAGAGAAGGCTCACAGCTGGTTGAGAAAAAATCAAAGAGAAACTATCACTGGTTTGTTGTCAGACTGGGAGGACATTTAAAATTGTGTATTTCTGAGTCCATTTATATTCAATCCTTTGCTGATCAATGATCTAGATGATGAAATTATGAGGATGCTTTCAAATTTGGAAGGAGTAACGGAAAATAGGAAATTGTTCCAAAATCAGCTGATGGAAATTTGATAGAGGCACATGGAATTGCAATAGAAGTGCTTTGCATATATGAAATAGTGGAAAAAACACTTAGGAAGCACTATAAAGTAGAGAAGGAGTTAGAAGTTAGGGGGACAAAGACAGTGGCAACAGTGTGACACTACTATGTTTAAAAAAGTTTCCTCTTTTTCTTGGACAAATTAATTTTCATTTGTGAGGGGTAAGAGGCTCTAGGTGGCTCTAGATGACCTTGCTTGAGCAAGGACTCCAGAAGTCCTTTGCAGCCTCCAGAGGTCCTTTGCAGCCTCCAGAGGTCCTTTGCAGCCTCAACCCTTCTGTGTTTCAGTATCAATCTCACTACTGAGACCAGTGATACCTCAGTTAGCGTGAAGTTTCAGGCTTCAGACTATGAGGAAGATGTAAACAAACACTCAAAGGGCAAAAGGAGATAAGGTAAATAATAGAGACTTGAAAAACTTGACATCTGAAATAGGCTGAGAGTGAAGCAGGCCACCTCTGTATCATTTGTTGTACCGGGCAGCAAATGTCCTCCAATTTCTTACTGTCATTAAAGAACATAACTAACATTTGAAAACTTGGGCTTCAACAGACTTCTCATGCATGCCTGATTTTGTGTCATTTTGTTGTTCATTTAAAAGCTTAGGTGTTCTTCATTTCTTTCTCTTCAATTGAAGTTCATCATATTTACCAAGTTTTCTTGTTTGCCTTTTTGCTGCTTTTTTTTGTGTGCAGAAATATCCCTAGACAGAGGAAACACTGCTCTTGATGTTGGCAACTAAGATTTATGGAAAAAAATATAATTTCAGCTCTGTGTACTTAGGGCTTTGTAAATTTTATAGCATTATACCTCTTTCTTCTGCATCTCTGTTGTACTGATTGGAGCAACACAGGTGAAGTAAATGAGTAATGTTAGTCAAGAAAATACTGTGGCTTTATAACTATTCATGAAAAAAAAGCCTTGAAACATTTCCAGAACGGGAGGCAGAGAATTTATTGTTCCTGCTGGATCCCAGAATAACTACTGCTTTGTGTCATCATTTTATAATCCTTGTCTGTCAATAAACATAACTGTAGCTAGCAATAAAAATGATACAGGCTCAGTCAGGCAACGCTACCCTGGTAAAACAAATTTATGAGCCAGTTAATATTTTTAATCCTGTTACAGAAATGACCTCAAAACCCAGACCATTTATTTAAGCCTCTATCCCCTAAAGGAGCACATGTGGATGTCAGATAAATGAAACCTGCTTTTGAATCATGTTGATCTTGGGCTGGGGCTGGGCAGCAAGAGGGAGAAAGGGTGGAACTGTAGACATCTGTCTGCAAAAACAAACCAGCCCCATTAGCGTCTGTCTCCTGTCCAGTACAGGGTTGGTCAAACCCTCTTGCAGGCTTAAATGAAGCCATTCATCTGATAACACAAAATTCAGTATGCTGTATTTTTCCCTTCCCCACATCAGTTACATGCCAGCGATTATTCCAGTTCTACCATTGATCCAAGATGACTTTTCACAACAGGGAGTCATTCTGTTTATGCTGCTTCAGAAATCTCTGGGATGTTATTTGATCTACAGCATCCATTAGATGCACAGAATACATTTCCTTCTCTATTGTTTCATCTTATTAGGAAGATATGGCAATGACACGGGCTGCTAATTGCTATCCAACCAGTGCTTTGTGCCTTGTTAATTTTGACTAAGACTCTCTTCCTACATAGCATGGTGTAGATATTACTAATAGGAGAAAGACAGGTAGTTAATTGGTGTCTTGAGTGTTACACAGACAAATGAAAAATTCACTGATAATCAGTTTTTCTTTGATGGAAGGGTCAGCTCTTGTCAGTAGTTGCTACACTGTCCTTTCTCTCTATGCTGCAAAGTATAACATTTTATACTTGTAATGGCTACCAGAAGAATATATGCTGCTGCCAACAACCTACAATGAATTAATACGAGGAATGGTCGCTTTTTAAACCTTGGCCAGGTATTCCCTTGAAAGTGAAAGCCAGGGAGGGTCCTAGGTCAGAGTGTATTTTTGCACTGATTGTCTGAGTCTCCTGGAAAGTCTGCAACATATCAAGGCAAGACACATGGTCTTAACAACTCAGTTACAGGTTATAGGCATCAAATATCAAGTAAGAGTGGCTATAAATATATGCATTATTCTTGTTTGGGGAAGCCAGATGAGTCGGTCTGGCAATAGAAGTTCTACTTGTAGTTTTCATCTGTCATATAAGGCATTTTTGATGGCTCCAGACAGAGATCCTTTGAGTCCTGAAAGAAAATAACTGAAAGTGCAAGGGAAAGAGTTTTCTTTCACCCAAGCTGCTTACAAAATCTCTTTGTTGTTGGACTTAGACCCAAATCCACACCTTCTGCACTGCCTCATCAAAAATACAGGTTGATGTTTCACTTCTTATGTCTTGTGTATACCAATCCTCTACTGCACACACAGACATGCATCTCAGGCAAAAGAAATGATGGTCCTTATAGAGTATGAGCTAATTGTTGAGAGAGGTGGACAGAAACAGCAATCAAATAGCCTACAACAGGAGATAACAGAAGCTTTCTGGTCATGAGCAAATATATTTACATGCCTGGTCTTATAGAAAAGATGGATTGAGTGTATCTTCCTGCAAGTTGGTGGTTTGTAGAGGATTGGTGTTGTGCGGCCCCCACTAAATGCAGAACTGTGAGTATGCAGCATCTCTGAAGTAATGCCAAGACTTTTAGATATATGTACCTGACTTAAAGACAAATTTGGTAACCATGTAGAATGCTATACATCATATTCACTGTCTGTTCACTACAAAGGTATACTTGTGAAAAAATGTTCTGGTTTCACTCCTAATTTTATTCAAATTTCTGTGTGTGAAGAACAGCCTTCAGACAAATAATCATTTAAGTGTAGCAGCTGAAAACAAACCCTAGGAAGACCATAGCATCAATTAATTTCCTAGACATTAGAATGGCTCTCTGGATAACAATCAAAAGTTGCCAGGCAAGAAAAATCGAGCAGGAAGATGAGTGCAACAAAAAGGCCCACTAAATTCAGTACAGTCTGGTGACAGTCAAAGTCTAGATACAGCTTCCTGCAGAACTGCAACAAGGCTACGAGTGAGCTTAATCACGTGTAATGATACAGATGAGCACAGCTCAGAGCAGCACCCTTGCTCTCTCCATTCTGCCTAAAGTGCCAGTGCTCCAGCACACAAAGCTGATGAGTGCCAACTTCTCAACCACTGTCTGAACTTACAGACATTATCCATTTAAAAATAACACCTCCATCAGAAAACATTTTACCTACGTTGTCATAATAACACCTACTATTAGAGGGGGGGGAAAGGAAACCTATGAGTTTTTATCTCTTGTCTCCTGGTTTGGTTGTTTGTGCATTTGAAAGCAATCTGTACGTTGTCTGTTTCAATGTTTGCTCAGTCTAGTCACTCTGTTATTCTTGGAGCTAAGGGAGGGGCTGGGGAAGGAGAGAGGCACAGCAAAAAAGGAAAAGGATATGATGATTTTAAAATCTGAAAAAAGGTATTAACACAGGCTTTTGTGGATGCATCTAGAGAAGGATAGGCAAAGTGTTTTAATTGACTGGATTTTGAGCTTGCAGAAAGGAAGGGCTGTGTCAATATTCTCCCTGCAGGGAAGGCAGAGTGAGCAGGGGAGGAGAGCAGGTGAGAATCCCCCTCCCTCCTGTGGCTGCCATTCTGTGCCTGTGTTGAGCTGTGCATGTGTTACACAAAGCCTGGGCAAAATGCTGATGTACTTCTCTCACAAGTCTGTCTGTGAAAGAACAAACACCCTCCCAATCAGTGCCCTTCCCCTCTGTGTCTCAGTGCAATTGTCAAGTTTGAAAATTACAGACATTGCATGTGCTTAAGGAATTGCTAACTCAGCCTTCTGATTTCCTCCTTCCCTTCTTTTCACCAGGTGGGCAGTTTTCATTTTTCACATTCAGTTTCACTCCTTGTTTTTGCCTTTCAAATCTAGCAGTGACGCAGGAAGAAAAAATAAAGACGTCAATAGTATAAAGAATATCTCATTAGTTTTGATTTATTATTTTTTCCCTTCCCTTGCACAGAAAACTGTAGATTTAATTTGAGGAGAACCTAACTGGTGAACTGCAACTGAGCAGGAATTCAGCTGGAGAAAATATGCAACTCTACATGAGCAGTTTTTATATGCTTACTTAAATCCCTTATACACAAGCTCTTTCTTTTCCTCACCTACACAATGTGTGTCGCACTGGCTCTTGTAATTCTGACTACCCTAAAAGGCCACCTTGAAATTTATTTCACAAAATATCATTTCCAAAACATGTTTTCAAAACTTTATTTATTATTAGAGAGGGGAGCTAAAAATTTAACCTTTGATCTAGACTAAGTAACTTTTTGCCAGTTCACCCTGAACTGTCATTTCCACTAAATGGACTAAAAGAGGCAGAACATCTGAGAAGCAAAAACCTGTTTTCTGAAAATGCTATGGTTCTGCCAGTGTCTCACAGACAAGCTGGAACTAGTCTCTATCAAGCTGCTTTAAAAAGTAATATCTGTATTATTGCAATATTTCTTCTTTGAAAAGAGAGAATTGTAATGATGGATTGATAAGTGATGGAGGCAGCCATTCACCCACCCCCTTTGCCACAGTGTGTGGGAGCCTTTACCCATTGCTACATCCAGGCAGAGATGATTCAAGACATCTGTTTAATACTTGAAATGGCTGAATGGGTTTTCTACTCACCGTGCAACCAGAGGGGACTGAACCCACAGTCTGCTATTAATCACCATTTCTCTTGTAAAGGTTTTGGTTGTTTTCAAAACTCAGATGTTGAGGCAAATTTTTGTTTCCTAAAATTAAATATGTGTTCTGATTTTCCAAGTGACTAGATAGGTAACACAGCCCAGGGAAACAGGAACAGGAGGGAAGGAGGGACAGGGAGGAATGGCCACTGTGTCTAAAACTGACATTGACATAGCAGCTTTTTGGGATTGAGGCCTGGATTGCCCTACATCTCTGTAAAGTGCTTAGCACGTTTTGGGCCCTGTAAGGTGTTGCATTAATAATGACCTTGGATCACACATAACAAACAGCCTTAACCTCGGGCCAGTCAGTATTTAACCTGGGCTGCGAAGGAAAAGAAGGTGGCACTCCAAGCACCATTCATCTGAGCTCCCAAGCTGCAAGAGAAAGTGCTCAGCCACTGGGCAGATGTTCACATTATGTTCACGCCTGCTTTCAATTGTTTCATCAGCACTGGAATGGTTAACAGTGAGAATTATCTAAAATACTGTCTTTGGCTCCTGATCTTTTCTTCAGTGTTCTCTGAGGACCCAGGTCAATGTCAAATTATTGTTTATGACAAGACTGTGGCATAAGTGTGGCAAAAGGGGCATGCACCACGTTGTACCAGGGCAATTCAATATAGGTTGGGCCATGTCTGTAAAGGCACTGTTCATCTGACATGCACTTCAGGTAATGGAAGAAGTCATTCAGGAAAAATAATACTCAGGAAATACTCGGGGAAAAAGAATAAATTCAAGTCCAAAATAGTAATCCGTATTCTGGGCTTTTACCGTGCTAATGTAAAGCCATAGGAAAAGGATATGATACTATGCAGAATTTATGAGCGAGTGGAAACAGTGTGAGATGCTGCAATAATGCTAGCAATAACAATTTGTGTCTTTGCAGTGTTCAGTGCAAAAAGATCATAGAAAAATAATGTTACACAGTTTAACAATCAATGATCTTGAGAATGTAGTACTACTGAATGGGTTTTTCTTGAGAGGATTCTACCTGTAGTGGCAGAAAAGAAGGGAGAGAGAAAATTTCTGCATTAATTTCAGTTTGCAATGCAGCTTCCATTTTCCAAGAAAAATGCTACTGGAGGAAAAAAAACCCCAAATTTTATTCACCATTTTGTAACTATTAAATACATGCATAATAATGATACAAAGTATTTCATTTCTAATTATAAAATGTATGAGTGTTATAAATATGTTAAGCTCCTTTGTTGTTATGGGTCAGCACAGACTAAAAACTGTATTGCTAAACAAGCTGTAGTCAATATTGATTTTTGTACTTCCAAAACTTTTAGCCAATGATTATACATTTGTGAATATGCATTTTGAAATTTATTTCTGCTAGCAAACACTGTTTCTACAAATAAAGATTATTCCTCTTTAGGGAGAAAGTTCAGATAAACAGAGTCATGTAAAGAAGGTTTGGGAGCATTTGTTGGGGGGAGGTTGTATGGGGGGAGGAGTGGGAGTGTAAGGCAGTTCTGAGTACCAATTAAAAGTAAAATGTCTCTAGAGACACTTTATTTGTGTTTTTTCTCCTGTAGTGAGAAAGCTTCTTAATGAAGGAAATGTCCTTTAAATTCAATTTTAAGTGGTTGTTAAAATGAAGTGTGCATTATACCACCAATCTAAAAGACTAACAGGTGTTTCATTTCTGTTGAATGATAAACTACAAGGTTTTTTGAGACCATTGGTGTTAGGGGGTGCTTGTTTACAGCTGGGATCCTTAAGGAAAGAAAACTTTAACCTTGACACAACAATAGAAACTGAAAAAGAAGTGACTGGCTAAACGACTCCATTTCCTTTCAAGAGCCCAGTGCAGCAGTGCAAGACATCATCCGGTGTGACACACAGAGGCTTTAACAATAGCACATGTGGAAAACAGTTTAAATTTTTTTTTAAATAGTGCTGAATTTCTGGAACAATGAATGTTCAGATCTAACTTCCTTCAGCCTTCTCGGTCCCTGCTCCTCATCAGCCCGGTAAATTTATATGAGACCTTTATATCATAACTGACCATTCAGCATTTATAAAATAAATCAGTAATATGATGCATTAAGTGTCAATAGGATCATGAAGAACTGGAAGGGAGGTTAGACATTTTGTTTAACTTTAAATATTTTTTTTTTAATGGTACGAGCTAGCTGATGGAATTAAATCTCTAGTGTGTGCCCTTTCCTGGCAATCAAGTTTTGCAGAACAAAGAGAACTGAAACAGCTGAAGAACAGAGCCTTCTCTCTCTCACCACCACCTCAATCACGATATAAGCTCAGCTGGCTTGTTTACAACACTCCAAAGTTAATTTTGTATGTAGTTATAGTTTAGGGACAGAAAGTCTACCTGTATCCTTGTCGTTGGTTGGGTGGTTTTTTCCCAGTAGCTTAACGTGAGTCTGCAGTAAAAGCTGAAGTTAGTGATAACTTCCTTGGGTTGTATCCATTGCATGGTGTTTTTAGGACCACAGAAGCCCTGTTAAGGGCTCAGTTCTTTTCATGGCTATACAAACTGCTGCTGAAAACAATATTTAGTGAGGAAAGCAGGACTGTGCCTCAGGGCATGAGGAGGATATCCTACTTCCACTGACTATTCCTGGATGACAAAGAAAACAGGATTTGACTGAAATGGCACAGCTAGGAACAACAACAATGCAAATACCTATAATAGCAGTATAATTAACATGGTAAAGCCATGCTTTGGTACCATTATAAGTCATGGGACCGGTTTCCTGCAATGACTGTACCTCTTTAGGATTGTATAGTGAAGCTAAAAGGTTCCTTTGTAATTTGTGACCTCCATGACTCCTAAACAAGGGCATGGGCTGCTTCGGAGGCAGTAGGTTTGGAGTCGATGTATGTTAATTGACTCATTAGCTTTCACAAAAACAATGACCTCTACTAACATCTCCTTTACGTGGCCCTCTTAGTACTGAATTCTTCCTCTGCCCTGACCGGTTACTTCATCCAGTGTACGTCAGTCTGCTTCCTCCCTAATTACTTCTCTAATTCCCATTTGGTGCTGAACATGGACTAGATTTCTATACAACTCTTCAGTCTGCTTTCTCCTGGTTTTCCATGTATTCCTATTTGTTCTGGGTCATCTTTTGCTTTCTGTGCCTGTGCAGCTTCTGTTCTATTTAGAAATATCACCAGAGTGACAGTAGTTAATGCGAACACACAGAAATTCTTGATGCCAGAATTATGAAAATCTCTTGATGGTATTTTTCCATTATTCACTATACAAAGTGCTGAAGCAATACCTCAAGGAATGTTCATTTCTTTATTTTTCCTTGCATCATCCCAGTTTCAGCTGATCATTGATTTCTTCTGAGCCAGGATTCAAATATATTGCACTCTGTTCCTTCTGGCTCCTGGAGACTTTTTGACTGCCATCTGACCAGGGCCCCCATAGCTTTCATCTGGTTTCACTCCAAATCCTTCTTCTAAAATGTAAAATGATGGCCTCTAGCCAGGATGTTGCCTTTTACTTTTCCTGTGGCCCAGACCTCAGTTAAAGATTTAACAAAAGCAAAAAAGCTCTGTTTCAAGCCAAATAAAGGAAAAAAAATCTAAAAGTTTTTCCAGATGAGAATGTTGGACATTTCACAGGCAGCTCATATGCTCTTTGGCAACTGAAATCTAGCAAAAGCTTTGCTCACATTACACAAAATAGGGGTTTTTTACATAAACTATTTCCAATTGTTGCCTTTTTCTTTTAATACCTCTTATTTTATAAAATCTACATGAAAGATGAAAGTAAGTGAAAATTTGCACCTGTGTAGGCAGACTTCCTGGGTTGTCATCTCCAGTCCAGGAGTGCTGGGTGGCAACAAATGCTGGTACTTAAGTGAACATCACTGTGTGCAGCTCCCTCTTGCATCCAGATAATCAGTCCCTCAAGGGTACACAGCACCGTCCTGAGTTTTCCCAGCCCTGTGGAAGACCCCCTCTTTGCAAGGACTGACAAGCCCAGTGGAATGTCTCAGTCTTGTAGATGATGTATATACCTGTAGAACTGTGTTTGTCTTTGAACATCAACAGCAGAGCCCCCATTTCAGCAAAGCATTCTGATCAAACTCTGCTGTACTCAGGGTAACCTGCTATTTAAAATCCAGTGGAAGTGGGGGCATTGAAAGCTGATTATACTCATGCTTACTGCACTGTGAGCTTTTGCTTGTGACTGAAATGACTTTACAAAGAGAAACTCAAATGAGGGATGGATTGGAAGAGAGGATAAACTCTTTCCCTCCGGCTTCCCAAATGACAGGCCTGCCACAATGTAGTTATATACCATACTATGCTAAGCTTTTTCACAATACAAAGTACTACTCAAACACAATGTGTGATTACTTCAGTTTCCCCTCTTTGGTTCACAGATACTGTATCTGTAAGCATCTCTTAAATTTGCTGTTTGTGATACTCAGTGCTGGACAGAATTTTCCTGCACCACTCATGTTCCCTGCAGAATTTCTTGTTGCTGTACAGTTCTCACCAGTGCAGCATGAGGGCATGTGTATACTGGGGCAACCCAAACCCAGACTGGGCTGCTCTCAGCCTGCTGGGGAAGACAGTTCTGGATGTACTACTGAAAGAGATGATTCAGAAGGATTCATGACACTAAAGCACTAACTGTCCAAATGTATGAAACACATTTGGAATGTGTGACACTTAGAACTGATCCAGCTGGAGAGTGATTTTAAACAGAATTTTATTTCTCAGATGTTTTTGAGAGAGAATACCTGTTCTCCTCCCAAACCAGAGACTTCTCTCCTTCCTCCTTAATTCTGAGAACATCTTACTTGGCATAGGCTTTTGTGAGCCACTGGTACAAAACTAAGTTTAGGTCATGAAAACAAAATTCCAACAATTACTTGTTATTCTTTAAGACCATAGCAAAGCACATATCATCACATACCAAAGCATATGCAATAGGTTATTTTTTTCTTGTTACATACATTTTACCTTTAACTAGTTATAATTATTGAAAAAATATTATTTCTGTTTTCCTGGGGTGTTGTTTTGTATGGATTCTGGCAGTCCCTTTGGGAGTCTTAGCATCAGCAGTATTAATGCACTGAATCATATAAAAAATTTCTCTCACTGTTCCAAGTGAAGCTAGAGTACTGAGGTCCCAAATACAGATATTTCCCGTGAAGATTAAGGGTGACCTTTAATTAAGCTGAGGAAAAGGCTGTCAGCTGCTGCTTGAAGCCTAATATTGCAGTGGCAGGTGAGGAAGAAAGTGGATGTGCAGGTAAGTTTTGAAAGTGGTGATGAGACAGAAGGGAGAAGAGGTGGGGGATGTAGAGATGAGCTGAAGGGGGGAGGAATATAGAGGCACCAGTGTGAAATATAAGAGACCAAAGGATTAAGAGGAACAAGGAACACAGAAAAAGAAAATCGAAAACGCCCTGTGAAAGGAGATCTCTTCTTATGAAGGAAGTATAGAAGGTGTGACCTATAGAAGGTGTGGCATGCACAGTTCAGCCAAATGAAGACCATGTGGACCTTGTTGCTATCTGTGCTTTTATTGTAAGGATAGATACCAAGGAGAAAAGAGAGATTCTCAAACCAAAGGACTGAACTTGCATAAGAGAAAGAAACTTAACCATGGATAAAATCAGGGTGCAAACTGGATTTCTATTTCTAAGAAAAGGAGGTTTTCTAAAAATTGGGCTCTGTGGGATCTCTTAGCTAAAGCCATCACCTTTGTTGAAGGTGGTACTGGATAACTCCATGAAAGCAATTATATGACATGAATCTTCCCAGGCCTCTATTTCGACAATATATCAAGCTTACACACACATAGGTGTAGAACTAGATGGAACATGAAATGAGCAATATGAAAGTTTACATGACCTTCAGTGGTGTTATTGTGGAAACTGTGATAGTACCACCATAGCAGTAAATGCTCATTTCATTTGTGTTGGGGGAATTTGTTGCTTGAAAACATTTATTGTCATCATGTATTTCACCTCAGACATTTTCAATAAGAAGCAAAATGTTCTATAAGCAGAATGGCTTTAATATAGCATTGCTCCCTGAAACTGAAATACCTTAGGAGAGATTGTTTCTATAATAATGAGTTGCACAAGAAAAAATGACCTGAGAATGTGGGGGGAGAAGGAAGCAGGAGGCAGGAGTTGCTGTTGGGTTTCCTAGTCAAATTCAATGAAATACTGAGTGGTGTTGACATGGAAATTAATGGAGCAAACATTGTTCTTTAGAAGATATATTCATAAATATGAGAAACTCACTGCAAGTGGAAGTCTCTGGTCTCTACATGTGCCAGGGACTGGCTCTTTTATGTTTCAGTGCACAAATTAGAGATGCTTCCCGGGGTTTTGGAAACAATTCCAGATTTTTGGCAACTTCATCATTAGAACAGTGCAGCAGGTTGGAACAAACAAAAATTAATTCAAATCATTAAGATTTAATTTGTACCGTGGTCACCTCACCTTCCTAATCTTTATTTTTGTTCCTTTCATTCTCTGATTCATTCTTCCAACATTACTTCTTTCATTCATAAGACATTAATTTTCATTGTCTTGGAGACTAGCAGATGCTATCTCACTTTCCACTCCAGCTCTGCCTTCTTGTACATAAAACTGTCTGCACTAAATAAGAGTCCTTAACTTACCCAGCAGAGCAGTGGAAGAAGCAAACACTGTATAAAAAGACTTTAACAACAACAGTGATAAAAGTCTTGCACTGATTTCACAAGCATTGCTAACCTTTCCCTAACTTGGGCAGCATATGAAACACATGTAAAAAGTTTTTGGCAAGTAAATTTTTTTTTAAAAATCAACAAAGAAACAGCAGGTTTTTTTTAAAAAAAGAAGACAGCTTAGGATAGTCATGCTAAAATAAACTTAGTTTTAAAAACAGGTACATTTTGTCCTCATCAAGGGAGATGGTAAAATAAATACTCTTAAAGTGTTTCATCAGTTTCTTACAGTTAGTCTTCCCAGTGCTTTAAAGTTCTTCTCTCCCCTCCACAGATAAGTAGAAAAGTATCTCTAATGCCTTGTCTTTGTGAACAGAAAATAATACATCTTAGATAGCTAGACCTTTCAAATATCATGAATAAGCACTTAAAAATGTCTCACCAGCTGAGAAGAAAGAAAAGTAACTTAGATCATAAATGGATCAGTTTCAGAAATTGTAGTGATTAACACCATAGTAAATCTTAAGAAAAACATCCATGAGAAAGATTCTGCCACCTTTACACAGGCTTAATAAGAACTTACTCCGAAAAAGAAATCCCCACTGGAATTTAGTGAAGGAAGATACTTAGCAGTCGGTTTAAGTGTGTCAAAGCCTGATGCAACAGTAGCAGAACTTTTGAGATGCTATTTTTGGCTATCTTAAATATTCACTCAGTTTGGAAGAGAACAATTTAATAAGCATGAGTCATCGTGGATTTGTGAAAGGTAAATCATCTCAGACAAATCATAGTATTTAATGAAATAACTGTTGGTATAGACAGAGCCAGCAGATTTAACATATTTGGATTTTCACAAACTTGTATTTAACTTTAGACATGATGGATTATTGGGTCATGATCTTTTCAAATACAGGACAGGTAATAAAGTAAAACAAAATAAAATAGCTAAGGAACATCAGGGAGATGGAAAGCAAATGGCTGAGATTACAAAGGCCTTAGCATTTTCAGAAAAGCAGGGACCCAGAGGCATCTCTACTGAGATCAATGCCTTTTAATACTAGCTTACATAATATTTAAAAACTGATGGCTTCTCATGGAGGTTCATTAGATTTTTGCCAATGGCTTTAGGTTGTGTTCTGATCTCATAATCAATTTATAGAGCATATGAAATTACATCTTATCTGTTTCAGGAGGATCTTGCAGGCATGGCCAAACCAGAAACACAACAGAAAGAGATTAAAAGAAATTTAATGTGTAAAATTATGCCTTTAAATAGAAATGAGGCATTTGAAGTAATATTCACATCATTCAAATGACATTTGATTTGCTAATATGATTGAGACAAAGCATTCATGTTCAGTAGAACAGCAAGTATTTCCAGGCATACATGTACAAAAGAGCAGCTGCAACAGCCAAGAGGATTTGCTTTAGTCATCCATATGTGTTCTGTCACTTTTCAGTGCTGTTACCTGTGCTTGAGGGTGTGAAGGCAATTCCTTTCTGAACTGTGAAGCGAACGCTGGTGATAGAAAAGGCCCTTTGGAAGAAAACTAATTTACAACTTAAGTCTGAATATTTCTAAGACCTCCAGCAAGAGATTCACACTGTATATTTTTAGCTGCAGGTGACCTGAATCACTGTCTGGTGACATCTCTAATACAGAAAGGCTTGACTGCTCTACTCGACATGCTCTGTACTGCATGAAGTAGATGGTAGGAATGCCTCTTTAGACCATTCAGTGCTGATTAGCAGGAAAATTAAGATTCTTAAAGTGACATGAAAAGTGTAGCATATATCCAACAAAAAAATTGAACTTGCTTGTAGAGATTTTTCGACAGATAAAGACTTGAGATGGTTTCTATAAATTCAGAAGAAAGACATGTAGAAAATTCTTCTATGAGTTATAGTGCTTATATACTGAAATCAGGAAATTTTAGCATGCTTTGAAAAACATTATGTGGTTATTAAATGTCATATATTAAAAATGTACTGATCAATTGATCATCTTGCAAATTTAATCATTGCTTTGATTGATTTGAGTAGGGAAGTAATAAAATTATCTGCACTTAAAAACCAAGTACTTAGATTTTTTCCTTGGGATAGTCACCACTCAACCTGTTTTTAACAATGAGGGAGATAAAACACAGGAACAGGTTGCCCAGAGATGGTAATGTCCCACCCCAGAAACATTCAAGGTCAGGTTGGATGGGGTTCTGAGCAACTAGATCTAGATGAAGATCTGCCTCTCCATGGCAGGGGAGCTGGACTAGATGACCTTAAAAGGTTCCTTCCAACTGATACTATTCAATGATTTTATGATTTTTTTTGGTTGGTAGAAATTTGCCTTCTCTTGAAAAGTTGCTCATCTTTTAAAATGTGGTGAGGGTGAATCATACACATAAGGTTTATAGTATCACCTTGCACTGCAAACATTTAGATTAGTTTAGGTACCATTGGTATTACATTAGCACATGTGTTGCACATGTTTTTTTAAGATTAAATACTGTTCTGCACAGGTCCACAACAGACTTGGTCCTGTACTAGTTTGAAAACAAACCAGTGGGAGGCACCAAGTCAGAATAACAATTTAATGGGGAAATTAAAGAAAAGGAAAAAAAAACTAAAATAAAACACTGGTTCAAACTGACAGAGTCAAGATACAACCCTGTTAGGCAGGGTGGTGGTAGCAGTCCGATAAGATGGTGGCTGCAGTCCTCCTGAAGTAGTGATCCTGTAGAAAAAAGGGTCTGCTCTTCCTCAGAAAGTCCAGTGGTGGCTGTGTAGCTCCTGTCCTCTGGAAATCCAATGGAAAGAGTGTATGAGGTGTTCAGCATCTCAGATTATATCCACGATGGAATTCTTGGTTCCTCCCTCTGGGTGGAGCATCTCACAATGGGGTAATGAGTCACGAGGCCAAGTGTTGATTAGGCTCATTAACAGAAGATAGTCCGGAGGGAGTTATCTCTGAGTCATGCAGCAGGACAATGATGGGCCATTAACAGAAAGATAGTCTGGGGGGAGGAGGCAAGGAAACACTGCCCCACCTGATTTCAACAGCTCATGAGGATGGCAATAGAATACACTGCAACCCAGGACAGTTCCACACATCTCCCATGAACTTCAGCCAGAGCATGATATGGCTCACAAAGTTTTGCTTCAATAATAAGTGAATAGAGAACAACTCAGTTAGTTCTTAATTACCACACTGTCTGCACACAAAGTTGAATATCAGTTAATATGGCAGGATTCTGGATGGCAAATTGGGCCTACAACCCAAAAGCTATATTTAATACATGTAACTCTGTTTACTAGGATAGGACAACAAACAAATCACTGCACTTTTAAGTGTGGTATTTCATTTTCATTCAAGATCTATAAAAATGTGTCTATCAAACACTGTTTGTGTGATATTTCACAGCAAATGTCAATAAACATCAACTCACAGGAATTTCCCTCAAAATCTTGCCTCCAGGAATCCCACAGTTAGTGCAGGGTAAAAGTCAGACTTCCTGGACAAGATGAGTGTTTGCCCGAAGGTCAGCAAACTAGCTTTTGGATCAATTAATGGCAGGGTCATTGACTACAAACACTCTCTCCTCTGCTGCAGAGTCTGGGAACGGACTCCACCATCAGAAGCAGGAATCTGAGCTGCAGTCCTGGCTACTGGGAGAGGTGGCATTTTTCCTACAGCTTTGCTGTGGGCATTGAAGTTCCAGAGAGCAATGTGCACTTCAAGCTGCATAGCAAACAGTCGGGATTGCCAGATGCTGCCTCCTTCTGCGATCAATGGGCAACAGTTGTGATGCCTGTTAGCTGTCTGTTGGATTTTATTAGCTATCTGTAGGGTTTGTTAGCTATCTGTATGGTTTAAATATTTTGGTTTTTTGCAGACAGGACACAAACAAGGTCTGTTCACACCCCATGGCCCAAGTCCTACTTCAAATCACACTTCATGCCATTGTGCCTAATACTATTCTGAGACTGCCCACAATGCCTGCTGATTTTCAGTCTCTAAAGAATGAATAAATGGGAATGGGAGAACTTAAATCCATAAATGCTAGAACAGTATAAATTGCTCTACTTATGTAAGTAGAGGAAGTAGCTATAAAAGTAAGCAATAAACAACAGAGGTAGGCAATATTGAATATGAATTTTCTACTAATTTCTGTCAGTGTTTTAAAATTATACAATAAGTCATTCAAGAAACCTTCTACTACCACACTACCTCCTTTTGCTTTCTGCATTAGTTTTTTCAAACTTACATTAGGAAACAGCTAATCATAATTTTTCACTGGTGTTTTTTCTCTAAGGAAAACCTTCCCTGTTCGCAGCAGTTAGCACTGAATTCTTCTAGTCCTCCAGAGATTTGCACTCATTTCCCCAGTAAAACCTTATGCTGTCAATATTGCCCCTCGGTTCTTTACAAAACTGTGCCTAGAATGTTCCTATTTGTTTATAGTTGAGATTTGATTATCTTGTAATTTCCTAACATAGCCTTCCGTTAGGAATAAATCTAGGTTATATTGGCTCTATTTCTTATGATTTTGTGGATAATGTCTCCCCTACAGTCTAGGAAAACAAAGCAAAACACAATTCATCTTTTTCTTGCAATTCTGTGAAATATTTTAGCCACTTTAATCTAATTTCTTACATATTTTTAGTCTTTTACTTGTATTTTAATGATGTCTTTTCTGAAATTAGTATCTGCAGTATGTAAATTGTGATAAAGAAAAGACAGATACTGGACTTATTGCAATTATATTTGAGCCCAGATGGTGATTGTTTGTTTTTTTTTTTTTTTACTCAGTGTAGCTGCATAATCCTATATTTGCTATAGAATTTGTTGGTGAAAATAGATGAGGAAATTTGGAACAACCGCTTCCAATAAATCCTCATGCTACTTAAGGAAAGGTATAGTATGAGAAACAAACAAATGAAAAGAAAATTAATTCATATATCTGTAGATACTAAAACATATTACTGCTTTGATTCTAATATATTCTTTGGCACATCCACTACCTTTTCCCATATTTATGTACAAAAAATGTTGTTAAGATGGTTTTCCTTAAAAAAATTAACAAAACTACTCCTTTGTTTTTTTAAATATCTACATTCAGAGAAAAAATCCACTAATCTAACTTCAGTGCTGATTGAAATGCAGCCCTGCTCCCACTGCTTTGAACATAAAGCACACTCATTATGGTGTAACCAGTTTGCAAATAGATTTATCTTATAATATACTTTGAATGAAATGCACTAGTTCTTATTCAGAAAAACATTTCACTATCTGATTACAGATCCTGCTGCTTCAGAGGACAAATTGAGAGGTGCACTTCCCCTCTACAGCTCCACCACAGAGACTAGGCAAGATTTCATGTCTTACTATTCCATGTGCAAGCCACTCAAATGAGGGCTACATTGCCACCTCTACGTTAAAAAGAAGTTTTCTGTCTAGTCCTCTTAAATGAGGAAAAAATAATGTGATCTTCGCAGTTTAGTCCCTGCCCTTGTGAAAATTTGTACTCACATTTAGACTGTTAAGTAGGTGCAAAACACTTGATCAGGTGTATACCTACCTCTCCAGGCAGCTGGTGAGCCCACATCTGTACATAACAACTCCCAGGTAGTCCGGAGCCCTTTTCCTCCCCAAAGAGAACGTAAGTTTAATTCCACAAGTTAGATCAGACATTTACATCAGTGAACAAGAGATCAGTGGGAGCAGAGCAAGTACAAGAGGCCTCAAGCGTTTACTCGTATCTCTTGGTGATGCAGTTGTTGTGCTGGTGTGCAGGAGCTAAGGTCAATCACTGTCTTCCTGAATACTGGTACTGTCACAGTTGCATCAAGGCAAGACTCAAGTAGCCTAGGCAGAAACAGAGATGTTGTCCTTTCCACTTCTCACCTAGATGAAGTGAGAGTCAGCATGTTCCCTAGATGTTACAGATCCTGTGTAGATCTGTCCTGGGAATCATCTCCAACTTAAGCCACATGTAGTGCTTGGATCACTGCAGAGTCCAGCTTTCAGTATCCTCTGTTGGTTAAAGAGCTGACAAAATGAGCTAAGCACATCAGTGCAATACAAATAGTCACGATCACTCCTGTTCATTATCTGCTCCATGACTCCAGGGGATGATGTGACTTTAAGAGAATAAACTGCAAGTAAAGGAGCACATCTTTTATTTTTGTGTAATCAAAACTGATTTATAACACTGTTTTAAATTATCTACTTAAAACTTCCTTCCTAATACACACCAAAAGCTAGGGGACATTTGCTTACACAAAACCATTACGTCAGAGGAATTTTATGTGTTTGATGGGTGCAGAATACCATCTTTTGGTTATTCAGTATCTTAGTGAAGTAAACTAGATGAAAATGCATGGGTTTTTTCCTCCCTTTTTTCTTTCAAGCCAAACCATTTTAAAATTGGAATAAATTCTTGGTAACTTGGATCTTAGAGGCAGTCATGTCTTAGTAAACTGTTATGACCTTGAAAAAGGTTCAGTGAAACCACAAGGAGTCAGACTATTCATTCTGTTTCAGTTCCCAGAAAAACACCGTCCAAATATCGCTGCACTAAATAAATTAAAGGAATAAATATTGAACAGAAGGCAAAACTTGAACTAGCCAAAAGTTAAGCATAGAGCTTATCCCATGCAAATAAACTATTGTTTATTTAACCTGAATCAAATAAGGACTTTTTTTGTATGTCTCATGGCAAGAATAAAACAGGATTCTCTCTGCCACAGGGTTGCAGTGTATTCTATTACCATCCTCATGAGCTGTTGAAATCAGGTGGGGCAGTGTTTCCTTGCCTCCTCCCCCCAGACTATCTTTCTGTTAATGGCCCATCATTGTCCTGCCCCATGACTCAGAGATAACTCCCTCCGGACTATCTTCTGTTAATGAGCCTAATCAACACTTGGCCTCATGACTCATTACCCCATTGTGAGATGCTCCACCCAGAGGCAGGAACCAAGAATTCCATCATGGATATAATCTGAGATGCTGAACACCTCATACACTCTTTCCATTAGATTTCCAGAGGATAGGAGCTACACAGCCACCACTGGACCTTCCGAGGAAGAGCAGACCCTTCTACAGGATCACTCTTCAACAGAACCACATCCACCACTTCAGGAGGACTGCAGCCACCATCTTATTGGACTGCTACTGCCACCCTGACTAACAGGGACTCAGGCTGTGTCCTGACTCTGTCAGTTTGAACCAGTGTTTTGGGCTTTTTTCCCCTTTTCTTTAATTTCCCTATTAAATTGTTACTCTGACTTAGTGCCTCCCACTGGTTTGTTTTCAAACTAGTACACTGGGTCCCATAGGCAAAGTGCCACTGAAGTACTTTTGTTCACAAAAAAAGGAACAGTCTGGTCCAAACTCTGAATACATGATGAAAAGAAGCTCTTAAAAAAAAAGAATATACAAAGAACAGACATTAAGCTTAACTTCTCTTAAACAAGCACTAGAATGAAATGCAAGTAATTAAGGATGGAGACCAGTGGTTACATGTGATAAATTATTTGGCAGTTGTTATTTGCTTTAAAACATATTCCCTTAAGGGGGTATTTATTATTCCTGAAAGCTTATCTGGGAACAAGGGGAGACTTGAGTAAGAAGCTGGATGCAGCAAATGAAGCAACTTGCTAAATGATTCACTACGTAAAATTTGTGTACAATTTTAAATATGTACAGTTGCATCAATTTTGCAAAGCACTTTCTCTGTGCAATTATTTTTTTTTTTTACTTTTACTTTTCAGTCATGACTAAATAACTTTTAACTTCATCATTTCCATTCTTTAAAGCAGATTGCCACTACATAGAGAGGATGAATTTTTCAAAATTATGAAAAGAATGAAAAAATCAGATTAGTTTTTTGGATACCTGTTAATGAAATGTGGCACACTTGAGAACTGAGTCAGCAAAGACACATGAAGCAGTTAACTCACATTCAGCTGCCATAATGGTCCACCTATTGAGCAGATAGCTGGCATTCATAACTCACCAGAAGCATTTCTGTTTATGTAACTACAAATAGTATTCCATTGAAAAAGCATATCAAAGCTTTTCTTTTTTTATTGATATTGCAGAGAACATTTGCAGAACTTGGGAATGCAAAACATATTCTAAAGGTCTGAGTAACTTCTTAGCAGATATAGCCCTACATTTGTCTCCTTCCCTGCAACAATCCCATAATTTTTGAGAAAATTGTGTCACAGTGAGTGCTAAATCAGTCTTAACCACTCAAGGGAAATGATTTTCTTGTTATTACTTAACACACACAGAGGTTCAAACTAGCCATTTCACTGCCTTCTTGACTGACAGCAGCCTTACTTGCACTTCTTCCATGATGGATGGAGCAGAAGCCAGCTAAGCTAGTAGCTGGCTGAAGCAGCTGTAGTAATTCTAAGATTTTAAAAGGAGAACAAAGAAAGTTGTAACTCCATCCTCCGTACTGAAAAATAGATAAAAAAAAATTTCTGCAGTGTTATTTTACCGTATCTGGGAATGCAGATGCTGCCTCAGTTCTCCTCTAAACACATTAGTGACATCAACTTCCAAGCAAGTTCTCACAGGCTCTTAAGAGCCCATGATCTCCTTCTTCATGTTTGCTTACTACAGAATGGTGGCAACACAGATCACTGAATGTGCTTGCTTCTGTACATGTCTGTGGAGGACAAGACAGCCTACATTTTGTTTCTACAACAGGCATTTATTTCTTTACTGAATAATATTCTTACCATTTTCTCGCACCGTAAAATATGATTTAGTAACATGTCTGAACTCACATTCTCTAGGTCTATTAACACTTGTTTTCCCCTTCTTACAAAACAAATATAAACCCCTAGAAATCTGAATTTGAAATGTGTGAGTCATTTTGAACATTATCTTATTGACTGAAGTAAAAAGAATAATTTTGTACTCTCCTTCTTGAAGAAGAACAATAAGTGTTTATGACCTTTAAAATACAACAATGTAGCCATGCTGGTTTTACAAATAAGGAAGCTATTGGGAAGAATCAAACAACAAAACAGCTTTTACTTAAAATACTCCATTTATGGAAGAGATGTTGTTTTCTGATGAAAACTAATGAATTGCTGAAATGTCTACTTCCAGGTTTTATAGAATAAAAGAAAAATATCTAAATCCCTGTGGTAAAATTGTTTGAAAAAAGAGAAAGAAAAAAAAAAAAAAAGAAAGGATCATTCAATAGGCTAGTGGTTAGATACCTTTTTAACCTGCAGAGAATTTGGGTTCCAGTTCTTTCTCCACAAAATGTCTGGACATGAAATACTGATAAATACAGGAACCGCAGATGTGAGGATTCCCTTTTCTTCTGGTTCAATTTAGTTGTTTCTCTAGCTGATTGTGTAAAGCTTTCTTTGAAGTCCCTTGAGAGGTTGTGTTTAAATCCAAAGATTAGACTTGGCTCTGAGGGCAAGTTAACATTCTGTGTTCCCTTTGTTTGTCTTTTCTCCATGTTATTTTTTTAAAAAATGAAACAGCAAACCAATTGGCCTAATAGCCATAATGTCCATAAAAGTACTTTGGATGCAAGTTTCTTATATGCAGATATCTAAATGCCATATTATATGTCACACGATCATTCTTTTATTGGTTTTCCTCTCAGTAGCAGAAAAAGAAGAATAACTGCTAATTATTTCTCCAACAGCAGAAATAACTCAACTTGTCTCTTCGTTGGTTAAACTGGATTCTCCCCCATCAGGAGTGATATACTTATTTTTCACAAATATACATAAAAAAGGGGTACACGTCAAGTCAGATGTTATGACTATATTCCTATGTAAAAATATAACTAGTATGTAGATTTATGTAAAGGATGCCACCTCTACAAAAGTTTAGGAAACTGCCAGTATTTTAGACCTTTCAATGTTCAGAACAATAGGTAGTTTCTGCCTTTTCTCTGTGGCTTTCTCTTTGTTCCAAACCAGGACCAACTTGCTGTGAAATGGGTAGTAACATACACACTGTGTACTAACAGAATGTGGCTATCCCAATAGCCTTAGGTGACCTTTTAAACTTCCACCTTGCATGTGTGTTCAGAAGAGGTTCAGAGGAGATGAATCTCAAGGAGTGTTAAAAATGTCAGCAGTGGCCTTCTGGCACTTGGGTTCTAAGCCAAATCGACTCGAACTCATGTAGGAAATAGTGGGATGCTATTAGAAACCTTTTCTTAAAAGAGACAGAGTCAGAGCTACAAGAAGTGAAGAGAGAGAAAAATGAGACAACAGGGGTAAGGGAGAAAGAAAGCTAATGAAAAAGCAAAGCTGAAATAGCCTTAAATCTTACAGCCTTAAAGAAAGTTAATATAGCCCTACATAAAGCAGCCTTTAGGACAAAAAGAAGGACACTGGCACTCCTTGTTATGTCTAAACTGCTGGTCTCATGAGCACATGCATCATCCTGTACTGTCATGTGAGTCCCAGTCATAAATATCCACCGGCTTCTGTTCACTTTTCCAATCAAAATAAGGAAAGTTTGTATAGGCAGAAATGGCATTATATTGCACCATGGTTTGCTGCTGAGGGACCAAGAGGCAGAGCATGTCATCACCTCACCCTTTAGCAAGTTTAGTCCTATTATAAATCATACACACTTGGAGAGATAGAATGTATTGCACATTCCTATGCATTATTTACACGGTGGCAGTAGACAGCAAGGTATCCCCCCACCCCCACAATCAAAAAGTTATGTACTGCAACAGTACCAGAGATACTAAAAGAAAAATAGATCCAAAGACTGTTGATGTTGATTGAACTGGAAAACAGGCCTCAAAAAGTAAAATCTTATTATCCTTATCACGAAGACTGGTTCAATGCTGTGAGTCATCATGACTCTAGAGCAATTCTTTTAACATTTCTGACAATGGTGTTTTCTCTCTGAAAGAGCAGAACAGGAGAAAATAAACTATTTTTAGTTTCTGACCTGAGAGCATCTGGGACAAAGAGATGGTGCATCTCATAGAGGCTCTTTTGCTATTTGTTCCCAGAAAGGCCTCAGTTGGAGGGGTCAGTCCTCTCTTAGCATGGCAGTGGTTCCCTCCCTGAGCAGCTATTCCTACAGGAAGGTATGAAGCTCCTTTCAAGTGCTAGCATACCTCTTCAAGAGGATAAAGACAGATCTCTTTATCTAAGGATGGAGCTGAAAGTTTCATCTGTGATCTTTAGGACTTTCCAAAACATAAGATTTTATAAACTTAGCCATTAGAAAACCCTTTGTCTGCTGATAGTTTAAATAACACACCAAGATTCCAATCATAAAAAGGCCAAACTCAAAAAGGCTTAATCCTAACTCTTGCCCTGCTCCTAACAAAAACCAGTTCTGATCAGAGAATGATTCCTTGGTTCCCCTCTTAATGCCTATCTTCACAACGGAGGTGAAGGAACCATGTAGCCAAAAGCACAGCAGAGAGCCAAGGGTGCAGCTGGAGGCAGAGACATGGGTGCAAGGGCTGCAGCAAATAAGACAGTTTGGCAGAGTGCTACAGTCAAACAGGTACACAAAACTCTAGCAAATACTCAAATAGTCCAAGTACGTTGGCCCTGTGGGCCCTGACAAACAAAACAGTCAAAACACATTTCCACCCTCAGGAAAGAGTTAAGGAGCCTTCGGTTTCACAAGTGCCACTTTCACACAGGCTGAGAAATGTGAGATGCTGCCCGCCTGGCCCTGGGGGTGAATATTGCTACTTGAGTTCGTGCTCCTTTAGCAGTCTGATCCCCAACATCGCATCCTGTCTGGTGCCTCCGTAAAAACAGTGAGCTCCTTTCAGTGTACCACTGCTGCTAAATATTTAAGCTGTGATACACAACAAGCTTCTTCCACCAATCAAAATGAAACAGACACTTGGCCCACAGAGCTAGAGGCTAGATGGCCATTTAAAGAAAAGTATGCATAATTAAATTCTGTCTCATTTTATGCCTTATCCTCCCTCTCTCCTTTTATCTCCAGCTACCATTAACAGGCTCCTTTTCATTCTCCCCTTCTTATCCTTTTTCCTTCTTTCCCTTTCATCCTTGTTTATGTCTTTTTCATTTTCCCCTACTTTAATTTCTTTTCCAAATCCTTTTGATCATCTGCCTCCTCAGCTCCCCAGTTCTTTACCCAGCTGTGTTCATGGGCTTTTCCATTTTATATCAGCTTCTCCCTCTCTTCTTTCTTACTAAATTCCTACTTCTTCAAATGAATTAAACCTTATTCCAGCAAGCCCAGGACCTGATTTCGGCATTGTCTGGAACAAATTTTAGTCACTCTTCCCTAATGAGCAGATTTGGATGGAAACAAAGCATATGGCTAGAAGGAACAGCGTGAAAATGGGGTGATAAAATCAGTGGTATGAAAATGAATTTAATTACATTATTCTTATCATTGTATCATCCAAATGCTCATTTGCTTTGACAATGGTTTCTGTTCAGCATGTGTGACATTTTAGCCGTATAGTTAATGTGTAGCATTGTCTCTCATTTGTTATTAAAAAGCAGTGAAAGGTTTGTCTAAATGAAATCAGATCTTCATTGTATCAGCAGGAATATAATCTTTGTAGAAAATGATCCTGCCAAGAGTATCTGTGCAGGCCATATATACAAGCATCTGCTTTAATTATTCCCATATAAATATGCTTGCTTTCTGTAGCTGCACATAAACACATACACCTAGCAAGGTAGACAGGAATATGGGTAAGTTATCCAGTTACAAATTAACCTCATTATCTGTTAAACTGGTGTAAATAGAGTAATCTGTTCACTTTCACATGCTTCCAGGCAAAGGGACTCTGCTCTGAGTCCTCTCATGGTTTCCCATGCTCTGAGTTTGAAACTAACACTCTTGAACTAAAGATTTTTTGTCTAGCAGTCTAGTATCCTTTTTTCCTAATTAAAAAAAAAGTGATAGTCTTCCAGTCTTCTTTACTGCAGCATCTGCATATTCCCAAGCCCTCCAGTCATGCACTGTGAGAGTGATTTGCAGATCAAATGCATACCCTTCAAACTCCGTGTACCAGAAAAATCTGGAATTCAAGTTCAGAACAGGAATGCCTTTGAGTTTTCGTCGTGAGATTCTCTGAAACCTGCAGAGAATCTCACAAGATTCTCTTTGGCACACTTCTTCCTAATCTAAACTGATCTCTCCCCTAAATCTGGGGATTTGTTATTTAGGTTTTTTGGAGGGTTTTGGGGTTTTTTTTGCAACTGAGGCTGGTAAGTCCCCTCTTTCCTTCCTGAGCTCTCCTTATGCAACAATGTCCTACTCTCTTCTTCACAGTACCACATTGACTTCTCTCTCTTCAGTGATGAGGAAAACATCACCATTCATACCAATCTATCATTCTTCCACTTAAATCTGTCCAGAACTGGTCCTTGAGGATGAACCAGAAGTTCTGTGTCAAGTAAAGTCATTAGTCAGAACTGGTGGTTCTTAATACTTACATTTTTTCCCAGAGAAGTATTAAATGTCTTTTTCAAACAAGTCAGCTACTGAGGATGACATAACACAAACTCAGAGAATACCCTCAGCATATAGTACAAAGTAGACCTCAAACTGATAAAGTTACAACTCACTTCATTGCAACTCTGAAAAAAAAACATTTTCCCACAATGTGAAGCATTTGAAAACATTCTAACATTCCACACATTAAAACTTCTCTTTTCATATTGGATCAGTCTTCTGCAAACTCTTTTATTTATGTATATTATCCATAACATTAATTTCTTGAGGTTTTAAAAACGGTTTCTATTTTATAGACTGTAATTCATTATAAAACAAATACTACACATATATTACACATGAAAGGTCATCTTTACGATAGCATTGACATTTCTTTGAACAGAACGAAAAGAAAGCCACTGATACATTTTCTGATTTCTCCCACCTAAAGAACTCAGTGAATTCAAAAAGATGTCATCAGTTGAGATCAGCAATCACATAACGTACACATACATAATGAGAGCTTTTTGCATCTTTCATTGTGTCTTGTAGACTGCTCTCCTGCACTAATATTTCCCAGATGGGCTGGATAGAAAGGACCATGAGGTGTAAGCAGACCATTCTTATTCCAAATGTCTTTTCTGTGTTAGCTACTGGTAAGTGTCACCTTTTTGTGTCAGTCATGATTGTTTTACCATTTTCTGAGTCCCTTTATTCTGGGTCTCTGATTCCTCTACCCCTTCATGCCATCCCACTTCATTAGTGCTTCTGTTACATGCCGTTTTGTTTCTTAACTGTGCCTTTCCTTTCTTTGTTTCTTTGCTACCCTTCCACTCCTTTCCTTCCCCTGACTTTTGTGTTTTTCCTGGAGTCTCTACTTTGAAACTGAAACACAGAGGAGAATCAAGAAAAACAAGAAAAACTGTTCTCAAGGGCATCAGGAGCAGCCCAGAAAGGTTTGCTTCCCAGTAAAACCTAAAATGTTCAGTGACTATGAGAGACATTTTCACTTATATTTTAAGACCGACACAGCTAATACAGCTGGTGTTCTGCTATTAGTGAAGAAGGTCTTGTGGCCAAGTGAGCTGCTACAGATTAAAGAAGCTGCAGTACATTTATATCAAAATGATATTTATAAAGGTCAAAATATAACTTATGGTGACTGAAGATTTAAGAATTGGTTTTGGAGAAAGTAACCTTAAGTGGGCAAAACCACTGCTAAGTTATGAGAGGAGGAATTATAACTCTTGGTAATTCTTGGTTCTTTCTTTTTTGTGATGTGCAGAGTGACAGCTTTCTAACTTAATCGTGCCAGGTACTATGAGCATTACAAATATGTGACAATGTTTACATTATCTTCTTGTACAATCACTATTTTTAATATTGGCAGAAATACTGACATGCCATGGAAGTTAGACTAATTTAATCATTCACCCTTACGATTTCATTGCCTCCCAACTCCTGTCAGATTTAATTTCTAAATCAAATTTATTATTTTACCAGTGCATTTAGTGACTGTTAGCAGAGCCAAATGCACAAAGTTCAAGACTGGACCTAGAAAAAGGCATGAACAAAACAGGCTATTTCCTTTTGGTGTTTTTAACATCTACCTCTGAGCTATCTTCCAAGAGCATCTTCAGACATAGCCTTAAGGCCCAATGCACCATAAAGACCACCCACGCTGAATAACTTCACAACAATTTTCAGACTTTTATTCCCCAAACTGGTGACAGAATAACGCAAAAAGCTTCCAGATCATCCCAGCTAACAGAGAACATGATCCATAGCCCACTCTGTATGGATCCAAGTCTCCCCAGACACCCTCCTTGGGTCCAGGTTTACACAACCTGCCTTTGTATCATCACACAAAGCCACCAGCCACGTCAGTCCTACCAGGAAAACGCCCTGCTCTTCGTCAAACTAGATGTCCATGGTTTGGGGGATGGCCCTAGGACAGAGCCATGCCTTATAGGGTGCATAACTGGACAGTCTATTGGTCTGTATTCACATCTTGACATTGTACAAGCACTGCATGCTAGTTATGATGCCTTAAGAGGCAGCATCTACTTCAGGCAGCTTCTTAGTCACCAAAATGTGGTAGCTCCCATGAGTCATGACGGTGAACTCACAGGGTTTAGGAGCTTCATCTGTTCTCCACATGAAGAGAACACAGAGGCCTCACTCTGGCATTTCACCATCACCTTTGCCTCGTTCTGCACAGCTGCATATCAAAATCAATATGGACAACGGGGAGCTGTCACAAGGACTGGACGGTGCTTAGCATCCTAAAGTGCAGCCTGAGTGCTGAGGGAGCTGCACTGCTGCTACTGGCTTCATTGGGAGCAGGACTGCTGCTCGAATAGGAACAGCACTACTGGTGAAAACATTAAAGCAGACAAATCAAGCATAGGCTTGTTCTTCTACTAGTGTGATCATGAAAATAAAAAATATTTTGATTTCTCCTTTTGGGGTTTCCCCCAGTTACTCTGTTCCAGAAGCTGTGCGTCCCTGGTTTTGAGGCATTTCAGAGACGTTAAGCTGTTATTTCCAGGAACACAAGCAGTTACTTCCCATTATAATATGGATTATTCCAAAGCATTTGGTGCTCGGAAGGAACTCTAATCTAGGAAACTTTTAGGTCATATCTGCAATGCTTGTGACCACAAATGTTATATTACTTAATTCATTCAATTATATTCTGAAGAGCTCTGTCAATTCATTGTTTGTGCCTGAAGCTTTGAATTTGGCAGAGGTAAAGCCCTGATGTTACAGAAGTGTTTTAATCTAGCTGTTTTACAACTTTTCAGTAGTAGCATTCTTTTAGTAGCATTCTTATAATATCTTTTTGTTTGTACTGTAAACAAAATAAGGATGTTTGATTAAATTTTTCCCCTGACTTAGAATCTGTCTGATTTGTTCCTCAACGTGAGAAAATTTTCCCCAGCAATGCTCACATCTGATCACTGCACAGGAAAAGGGAGAGAACA
This sequence comes from Corvus cornix cornix, assembly GCF_000738735.6. Lineage (NCBI taxonomy): Eukaryota > Metazoa > Chordata > Aves > Passeriformes > Corvidae > Corvus > Corvus cornix. The sequence continues at coordinate 102,932,765 of NC_046333.1, read as the reverse complement.
ACATTTTCTTATTTGACAGAGATTCCCCTTTTTGAGAGCTTTAAGTCCTTCAGATGTGGCTCTACTTTTTTTCATGTAAGTAGTGGTTTTGCCCCAAACCACACCTGTAATTCCCCTTAGCAGTGGTGTAAGGGTAAAAAACCCCCAGATCTTCCACAATGCAGCTTTTCTGTGCATACAATTCCCATTAACTTTAATCTAAGCTCTCCACAATAAGCAACAGCAGGGTCAGCGCTCATTTTGAAAAAACAGAGAAATATGTAATGATTCACCACATCTCCAAAGCCTTCCTGAGTCTTATTTATCATGATTTTATTTTGGCACTCACTTTTCGCATCCGAATGGTTATTTAAACTTGTGAGAGGAATCCATTTCAGCATTATGTTTTAGCACATACATTTGTATCCATCATAATTCTTAATTTAGACTTAATAAAATAATTTACCAGTATAAGGTAAAATATTAAGTAATTGATTTTTAGCACAATAGTGCACGAAGCAGGAGAATCAATAGCATCCATGGCCACAACAAATTTCAAATTACCATTCCCAATGCTTTTGACAAATCAATGGGTAGTTGATTTCCTACTAATTTTATTATGTGTAAAATGCTAAAAAAATTCACTGCAAGTAAATAAAGTCATTTTGGCTGAGTACATTTCTGCTCTTATTCTCTCCTGTGTTTGCTCTCCTCTTTGTCTCCTCAGAGCCACACTATTTAAATAAGCTCCCATTATTTTCAGTGGAATGACTTGCTAAAGGGAAATATTTGTGTCCCTTCACTGGACATCTGCTGTTGGTATGAAAGCAATCAACAGGAAAAAATGATGGTATGAAGTACATTTAACTTTCACGCCTCTTCATCATTCTGCACAAGCGAACACCAACAAGAATTCTATCGTAAGTGTATCAAAATAAATTCCTCCCCTTTCTAAAAAAGCAGATATTAAAAAAGGAAAATAAAGAATAAGAAAAAATTACTAAACAAGGATAGATTTTACATGTGAACCTTTCAACTTTTTAGTACCTCTCCTGACACACTATCACCATGCAAAAAAAAAAAAATTCAAATACTTTTAACTACTTACAAATATGAACTAAATTCTACAAATGACTAAGACAAACTGTGTAATTTAGAGATGTCATCATTATAACATCTAGTTTAATTATCAACAACTCTTTAACATATTAGTGTAAAAACTTGCATTTTGCACAGGTGGTGGTGTGAGAGGTTGTACTTACATCTATGCTCATATGCTGCCTCCTGGATGGATTCTGCATCTCTGACTACTGGGTCAGCCTGCTCAGAATTGCCTCTGATGAGATGGTATTGCAGTGTTTTGCAGCAGTATAAATTGTTGTTCAAGTAGACTTCATGAGATTTTTTTTTTAATTTGAAAGACAAGATATAAACTTCACATCCACTCAACTACAACTGTAGAAAAAAAAGAATCTTCACTTCATGTTCCAACAGGATCCAGTTTAATAATGTCTCATGCATCTCATATAACAATTGCATCAAAATAATAGCAGGAAGTTGTCCAGAGGTGCTGCTGACAACATGAATGCTACATTGCTAAATCAGAGTTAGTAATAAAGAGGCTGAAGGAATGGTAATTCCATCCATCAATGACTGCTTTTAAGACCCACAAAGAGAACCAAAGAGGCTACATATTTCACTTCTTCTCCTAATTCATATTTCACTTCACAAACTCCTAATTAGCTGTAAATGAACTTTTGGGAAAACTTAATCTTATGCCAAGGCACAGATCCTATTATCTGATGCTAATTTAGAGCTATTGAAGAAAAATGAGAAAAACATATATGAGTGAACAAACTCAATAGAAGTTCACAGGCAGAAAGAAAACTAACCTTATATTGAATGTGGCTTTTTAGCTGGCTTTTGCTTCTATGCTTTTTTTGGTGGAATGAACTCAAGATGTCAAAAATATGTTTTCCCAACTGGAAAAACCATCTGAAGGGCCCTTGCAGATATGTTCAGTTGATATTAGCACTGATGGCATCAGACATCACTGTTTCAGTTGTCTGCTTCAGTTCTTTGCCTTTTATGAAGACGTCTGAAACCCAAACTTTTGCCAAGCATTTCTAGGGATTACTCCTAAAGGAAATGTTCTATCTGACGAGAAGCCTGCAGAGAAACCCCCTCTAGAAAATGGCTTATCTATAGAGAGGGATGGACTAGAGTATTTTTAGCAGAAAAAATAAAATGCTATAGCTCTGCTGGTAAAACTCAGTGTGTGTTCTTTCTATTATGTAATAGGCACTAATTTATTTTGGAACAATGACTCTGTCTTGGAAGACTGAGAAGTAAGCTTACTTCACACTGCTCATCTAAATTTCAATTCTTCTGGTTTCACTCCTTGACACTGTTGATTATAGAAGTACTGAATAGAAAGAATAGCAACTTGAAGTTCAAATGAGTAGGGAGAGGTGGAACAGTACGGAACTTTGGAGACAATGAAATTAAGCCTAAATCTGTAACAGAAAAGGATGTTAACCCAGATGAATGACAAGATCAAAGCAACGAGTGACAAAGATGATATTACAGTCGGCATTTGTACAGACTTTGAAGACTGAATATATGAATATTTGCAAGTATTTGCATTTGATCAATTGCGTTTCTGCTTCTTTCTGCTCCTGACCAATCCTATTCAACCTCACACAAATCTGAAGGTTGTACACTCTTGGTAGGTGTTTGTTTAACAGTGTTAGGTACTTGGACTATTTTGCCCTCACCTCCTGTATGTATCTGCTGATAATGTGCACAGAGACACAGCTAAGGACACGCACATTTTGGGAGAAGCTAAGAACAAGTAGTAAAAGAAAAACAGTGGAGATGCTTTTCTTTACAAGGCACAGGAAGCTAGAACAATTATTAAAAGCCATGTAATACATTTGAAGATGCAAAGGTGAAAAGTGAGATGATTTTGAGTGCAGTAACAACTCTGATCAACCTCATTTGGAACCTCCTCCCATACCCTCTGCCCGTTTGTCTGAGAAGCACCATTTCAGCTCTCCCTGAGGCCTTCAGTTTCTGTCAGAGGTATGGTGTAGAAACGTGGTCTCCATGGGGCTGGTCACAGACCCTGATGACCCAGGTCCCAATCTGTAGGTTCATTTCCGGGCTTGATCTTGGACCTGTCTTAATGCAGTGGACTTGGCTTCCATCTCTTAGGGAGCAGCTGACCCTTCCTGTTCCCTGAGAGCTCAAATTTGAGGAGGCAAGATTCTCACATATACTATACCTACTGATATATTTCTAAGAGTAGAGGTAAAAGCCACAATGGTTTTAAGTCTTTGTAGATTGTTAAACACAAAAGTTTTCTAATAAAATGCTGACAATCAGAAGGTGAGACATAATTTGGCTTGCAGACATAAAAATACATCAAACACACTGTGGTATGAGGTGCATGTTCTTCCTTGTCTGTACAAATCAGACGAGTGGTAGAAGGAGACTATGTGGATAACAGCATTAAAAATTTTGCTTCCAGCAGAAGAGACAGCATGGTACACAGAGTTAAAATGTTACAAGTTTACTAGCTTCTACCTGCCTAGGTTACACTCTCTCTTACCTATCTTATTATAACAATTATGAAATAGATATTCTTCCACAATTCAGTTAATTGGTTTTGGGCTTAAACCAGCAGTAACTATCTCTGTACAGTGTGATCTGTTGCTCTTTGCTTCCTTCCTGACATTCAGATACTAAAGTTCTCCCACTGTTTTACTTGGACACGTCAAATCTTTTTCTCACTTCTATTCAACAATTTCTGATTAAAGATTGTTCTCTCTAATCTTTTAAATAATTTTCAAAGATCTGGATGTGTTTTCTCTCTCAAGTCCCAATTATGGTTCAATATCAAAGCTGCAAGTGGCCATGTAGAGTTTCCTCAGCTATCATTAAAAATGTTGGTTTTTAGCAGATGGAAACAAAGAGGACTTTGGTTTTTATGAGTTTTCACCAAACTTCAGAGTGATCAAGTGAATAAGATGTCCTTGGGAAAAAAATGGATAATTATTGTTGCTTGCATAAATAATTAGTAATTAAAAAAAAGAAAGAAAAAAGCAGGCAGTCATATTACACATGGCAATATCTGATAGGGAGCAGTCACAGTTGTGATTAATGCATCTCAGTGCCAAATGAATGATCAGGGATTGGTTCTAGTGCCAGCACACCCAGCAGCAATAAGCAGGAGAGATGATGAGCCACTACTGAAGATAGAACATCTTGTATGCAGCAACTTTTGCAGCTGGTTTAGATTGACCTTGGATTCCATGTAGTTCTTTGTTGTTCCTTGGAGGCAGGGAAAGACAAGGTATGGGGTGGATGTGATCTTTTAAGGACGCTACTAGAACCTCATCCTACCCCTCAACAAAAGGCAGGCTTTTTTGAACAAACACTGGAAGATTTACATTTATCACTGAAATAGCTCTTCAGTAACAAATGAAACCATTATAGCATCCACAGATACAGATATATTAAATATTATGAAACAGAATATAATTGAGTATAATGCAATCAATAAATCCTGGCACATAGATAAGCACACATATTTTTCTCTTTGTAGCTTTTGACAAAACTCAGCAGTGAAAAGGTAAAGAGCATCAGTAAAAATCTGCGTGAGAAGCTAAAGCTACCTAAAGATAAGTGCATATTAGCTGCTCTGTGTTTAAGAAAAGCCCCAAATGGAAAAAGAAGAAATTTTTTGGCATATTTTTCCTTGACCTACAGAGATGATGTTATCTTTTTGAGTGGTTCTTCTGACCAAGGATTGCCTCTGGAATTTCGCTATAGCAGAAAAGTAGCTTTGATAAAACCAGAGAATTGGAATCATTGCCTGTCTTTTTTCTAACAAAGCAAATCATACTTTCACTCACTAGCTGTACTTAACCAAGAAAATGTGCCCCTGTCCCATGAAGAAAATTACTTTTTCATCATATTTAAACAGTAGTGTCATTGAAAGATTCATGAAGCTTGTCTGTCCGAGCTTTAAAACAAGATGGAGCAAGCTAGTGAAAATCACTCTTGTCTAACTACTTTACAGTGCAAAAAATAGCTTTGAGCTGTGAGAGTGATGTTATCTGCTACTGAACCAAAAGATCAGGTGACAGCTGTGTAGCCCACATTCTTGGCCACTTAATCAGCATTGTCACGGGTCAAAAAAAGGCAGGATGTTTGGGCCTTCCTCCAATATTTGAATATGAGTCTTTGCTTTTCTATTTCTGCTGTAACATGAGCAAGAAAGTGTTCCTGCTGTATATCATTATAGGAAGGGTGACTTCATGCTACGGATTATGCAGGGTGGCCTTGATGTCTTACAGAATTCAAGATATGTTTACTTGTTCTTGTGCCAGTAATACAGAATGAATAGCACTGCAAATATCATTAACATCTTTAAGGTAACAGCTATGTAGATAAATACAATCTATATATAATGTTAAGCATAGATGTATGCCTATCCTAAGAATTCTTCTTTGACATGGGTCAAGCAGACCTGTTTCCACATCATGATAAGTATTTGGACGTCAGACCTCTCTAACCAGTAATGCAATTCTCGTTCAGTTAGAAATTTTCAAAAATCAGTTGCGAGAAGTAGCACAGAGATCTGGAATACGGGAAATGGTTCTGCAAGAGAATGATTAGCGAAGAGAGGGCAGCTGTGCCAGTGAATTTTCTGTAATGAACAGTGTAATTATTCATAATTTATCATCAGGTTGTTTAATTTTCCCCTCAGTGGGATGTATACAAATTCCATATTTAAAAATAAAACAAAATCTTTGCAACGAAGACTGGCTATGTGAATTTCCTATTGTTGTACATTAAAATCTAGAAATTAGTTACAACCATTTCCAGATTTTCTCCTTATTCTACATGTCTTACTGTCTCGTTCTTCGACTCCTTTCAGCAGGAATAATTTTATTTGTGATAATTGGGAACTCCTGTGTTCCTCAGCTGAAGTATGTCTATATAGGGAACTGTAATCAGGTATTTCTTTGAGGTGATCCAGTTCAAGAACAGATGCAAGGTATCTAAAGTATCTGTTTGTCAGTGAGAAACAATCAGCAAAGTACTTTTTTTTTCCATGCAGATGCCTCCAATCCCCTCTCCAGCCACAGCTTAGCCTTTAATGAACTCTCTTGAATACATTCTTGGAACCAAACCACCAGAGAACCTGTGGGTTTTGTCTAGTGTTTTCCTGATGCTCCAGTTCTTTTTGTATGGTTTCTGGTTGGTTTTCATGCACGCTCCAGTACTGAACACAGTGAAACACAGCTCACAATTCCCGATCAGCCATGCATGACCTGTATTTTCTATTGTTCGTGTTGGTTTAGCAATTCCCTGGAGCTCAACCGTTTCTTAGATTTACTGTAATTAAAGCAGACCGGTTGTGTCTTTGAAGGTCAAGCACTTCAGCCTCATTCCCACTGTGACTGTGACCAAACACTCTTAAAATACTCTGCTATAATCCTCAGAATCTGGCAACTTTCTATCTCATCCTCACTAAACTAACATCAGATAGCTGTGGATATAGGCATGGAATTTCCAATTCCCTGTAACAAAGACAGAGTGGCGAGCTACTGCTATGTGTCTGAACACCGTATTTTACCACACTGCACAGCTGATCAGAGATACAATTTCACCTGTGTCTGGACGTCCCAAACTGAGAGAGGTCATCATTAGCATAAACACTGGTGTAACTGCTCATTTCTGGATTTTTAGTGGCAGATCTACTAAAAGACATATTTTAAATTTTATTTTGTTGTAAGTTAAATTACTTATGACACTTCAGTTTTTTTAAGTTTTGTGTTACAAAGGTAGCACTTTTGAGACCAGCTATAGTTTCTAATTTTTGGAAGCTACAACTGCCACTTTTAAAGAACATAGAAATAACCTAAATTATGTAACCATGAAAAAAAATTAAAATTAAAAATTGAACTTTTACTGCAAAACACCCATAGGTTACCAAGGCTTCGGGGAATTAAGGCAACGTCTTTTTTTGGAGCGGGGGGGAGAAGATTGAAGTTCTAGGCAAACAGTGAACTAAGAGAACACTAGCTATCGAAAAGGTCTGACGTCAGGAAACACAACAATTAATGCTATTCTGCCCCCTTGCGTTAACTTTTGAGGTAGCTGCCGTACCCCCACACATCCCGAAGTTCATGCCCCTTCGCGAAGGTTGCGTCAAGTCACAGATGCATCACCCAAAACATAATAGAGCAGCGTCCCGAGAACAGCATGGTTGGGCGATCACTGGAAATGATACAGCTGTGTGCCTAAGCTCGGGCTTAATGTAAAAATAATTCAAAATACGCACAAATCACTAAATATGTTGGAGCTCGCACGGCCATGTGGGGGATGGGTAGAGTTTACAGTTCAATTGAAACCGGCAGCGAAGCCGGCTAACTACATGGAAGAGCAGCATGGAAAACAGAGGACCTGTGCTGGAGAAAAATCAGAACCTAGAACCTGAGCTCAAGCTCTTCAAACCAGCATTATCTAAATTCTTGCTTTTATCGTTTTAATAACCCACAGGGAAAAAACAAGGCATTAAATTTGGCCACAGTTGCACTTGAAAGAAAAAGCTTTCGTTGAAAGCGAGGGCCAACAAAAATATTTCCACCTCTAGAACTCCACTTTAGTTTTAAAACTGTTTTAAAACCAACAAACGCATCCTTGCAGTGCCATGGTCACCAGGAGCCAAAGCCCCAGTGGGAAGACGGCTGTCAAGCAGCTGTATTTCATACGTGACGCGGAGATAAATGCCAGAAGTCACGCGCTGCAAATGATGAGAGATAACTGCCATTTTAATGTGATTCTATTTCCACTATTCCCTCTCCAACCCTGCTAATTCCTGACGTTACTCTTCACTCGCAGGAGTAAGAGCTGCGCCCGTGTCTTGAACCGGGGGCCGGCTTGGGTGCTCTCCAGATATCCCTTTCCGAAACGCTCCGGAGGGGTGAAGGGTGGCTCTTACCGAGGGCTAAGCAAGGAGGTTAAGTTTTATGAGAAGCACGCGAATGCGAAGCAATTAATGTACAAGACAGTGCCGCTCCTCGCCAGCCAGGAGAACCTATTCACATCTTAATTCCCTCTCGGTATCAGCCGCTCCCTGTGCGGGCAGGGCTCTCACGCTTGCGGTTCCCGCGGAAGGCTGAGCGGTGGCCTCCAGCTAGTTCTTCCGACAGACTCCAGACCGCCCGTACAAACCAACCGAAGCGCTTATGGAAAGCCGGCGCTCTCCGCCTCTCCTGCGCTTCCCCTTCCCTGTCCCAGTGCTCGGAGCAGCGCCAGAGCGGCGGGGCGGGGGCGAGATCTCTCACACCCGGGGCCGAGCTGCTCGTTCCTGCGGGGCCGCGACCCACGGCGGCCACAACTTCAGCGCCGGCGGCTCTGGCCGGGGCTGGCCCGCGGCAAAGTTACCGAGACGCCTAGCTGAGATTTTTTTTTTTTTCGGTTCCTTCTTCGCTTCCCCCCACTTTGTCCCCGAGCTTTCGACATCGTCCTCCCCGGCACAAAGCCACCACCTCCTTAGCAAGCAGAGCCGCGCTCGGGGCAGCGGGGCGGGAAGGAGACGCGAGCGCTTCGCCCCCACAGGCGGCGGTCGCCCCCGAGCTGCTGTCGGCGGCGGGGCCCGGCCGCCTCGCCCTCTAGCGGGGGAGAGCGGCGGCGCCGGCGGCTGGGCGTGACTTTCCGCGCTCCCTTCAGCCCGCCCGCCCGCCGGGGGGGACCGCGAGTCAGTCAGGGAGCCGAGCTGAGCCGGGACTAGCAGCGGCGCCGGCCGAGGAGGCTCTGGGATTAAGGGTGTCCCCTCGGGCACCGGGGGAGGCGAGCGGTACCCGCACGGCCCCCGGGGCAGCGGCGCGGCCGGAGGAAGGCAGACGGGCGGGCGGCCGCCGACCACTTCACAGCCTCTTCCCTGCTCTTAACTGCAGGGAGAGGGAGAGGAAGGGTGAACAGCCCGCGGGCACCAAGAGCGGGAGTCCGGCTGCACCCTCCTCGCCTGCTCCCCCGGACTGGAGGGGGGCGAGAGGGGCGCCTCCTACTTTGGCAAATACTTTGGCACTTCGCTGGATCCGGAGCAGGAAGGGCTGGAAATATGGGGAAAGTTGGAACTTGCCTGGTTACTTTGGCCGGACTTCTGCTGGCAGCGGGAGCGCAGACGTTCACAGGTAAGGAGTCGGTTCGCCAGCCCGGGGCCGGGCAGCCTTCCCGGGGGCCGGGCGGCGGAGGGGCAGGGGGAAGCGCGGGCACTTCGGAGGTGGTGGGGGTTTGGTTTGGGTTTTTGTTTTCTTCTGTATCTTTTTTTTTTTTTTTTTTTTTTTTTTTGCTCCCCATCCCCCTGACGGGTCTGACACTTCGGAACCGCTGCGTAGATGGGGTGGAAAAAGTGTCCCGAGGAGGCAGCGGTGTCGGGATGCCGCTCGGCTGGCGCCCCTGATCCCGATGGAAGGTCGAGAGGCTGGCGGGGCTCGGGCAGCCCTAGGGCAGGGCTGGAGGGACGGGCGGGACTCGGGCTCGCTCCGGCGTTTTTCCGCCGCTGACTTCCCGAAAGTTTCCCGCTGCCCCGGCACGGGGGGCGGAGGGGCGAGGTGAGCCGGTCCCCGGCGCTCCGCCCGCCGCCACGGCTGGCGACGGGGGAAGGAGGGCTTGCGGTGCTCCCCGGAGGGGCCGGCGGGGCCCCGCGGCTCTGCCCGCCCGCCGGTGCCTGGGCGCTGGCCCCCGCCGCTCCCCGCCCTCGGCGCTGCTCGGAGGTGCGGCTGTGAGACGCCGGCAGAGCCGAAGGGAAAGCCCCCGCCCCGCGCTCCCTGCAGCCCCCCGAGCGCCACCTGAGAGGGCAGAGCAGAAGCTGCCCTCGGCTGATGGGTGCCGGCGTTCACAGCCAAGAGGAGCCCGGCGAAGTGCCCCATCAGCGGCAGCTTTCCTCTGTTCTCCGAAGCCCCAGACCTGCAGATGGTTATCTTGGTCTCGAGTCCCCTGCTTGCACCCCCGTCCTATTTATATGTTGGACAAACCCGTAATTTTAGGCAGAAATTTGGATTGTGAAATAGCTCTGCGTGCTCCGCTGCAAGGAGTAACTTCAGGATTTTTTTTGGTTTGTTTTGTTCCTAACATGAAGTTAGTGCAACTGAAAGCACGTTAAATTGAAGACATCTGGTCTTCAGCTCGTGCGAAGTTTGCTTTGATCTGGTGGGAAGCAATACTTCTGGCTCCTTGTTGCTCAGGCTGCAACAAAATAGTTTATATTTTGCACATTACATGTTGCTTCTGTGCAGCGCTGTAGCTAAACCAAGTTTATGGCTAGGAATTGGTGGTCTGGTTTAAAACTTCTTAAAAAAGATTAAAAATTCTGGTTTTATATTTGGTTCCAGGGACCTCTTGTATACGTAGCTGCATTTCCCCTAGCTTCTTGAGAGCATTTTTACTGCAGATGAGGCAGAAGATCTCCGAGTAGAAAAATGTTTTGTTCCAAGGTGATATGTAACAATGATGAAATATTTTTCAAATACTCCTATTAGAAGGAAACTGTACTCTGCAGCGAATTATGAAACTGGACTCAATTAATATTAGCTCTACAACTCATTAATGTTGGAAGTCTAGCGTCCAGACTTCAATGGGAGCACTTGCTTTAATAAGACAAATCTGTAACTCATTGCTGACCTATGTGAACTGTCTTACTTCTTGTTTAAAGTTAAGCTGGGGCGACCCTTCTTCTGGATATTTAAATGGCTTGTGCATGCAATGTGCTGATACTGTACTGGGGCCAGCACTGAAGTGCTGTTCGTGTTGCTGAAGAACAATCCCACATTACTGTTTGATTTGTATCTATTGTATTCATTTACCTGACACACACTGTGGGGAGAACGGTGCTATAAACAGCAGACAATTCACCAATGACTTGTGCATGCAGTTACTCCAAGGGTGCAATTCCACACCTCCTGAAGTACTCAGTAACGGAGGCTGCTATTCACACACTTCACTGAGGTTGCAAAGGATGGCATGGGATGCGGAATCTGCCCTGTCTTCTCCCCATGTCTGCATGTGTACATGTATGTTAAATATTGAATGTAAAGATTATTTGTGAAGATGCATGTACAGGGTTTTTTTCCTTTTAGTATTGATTCTCAGCACTTGGAACAAAATTGATGATATTTCCATTTTTGTGCTTTACCATATGAAACTTGTGCCTGGGTGTCATTTTTGGCTGGGGGGAAAACTTGCTGTTTCTTTTGTTGAAACCTTGCTGCATTAGCATTATAGAAATTAAATGACAGAAAAATCCATCCTTGAGTTGGGTAGTTATCTTTTGTAATAGCTGTCCTTTATTGCAGATGGGAGTTATATGACTAACCTGTGAAAAGTTTAAAAACAAACAAAGAAGAAAAGAAACAAAGCCAACTCCACACCTCTAAGCTGAGTAGCAGTGTGTGAGTTAAGAGCCTTGGCATTTATAGTCCCATTTTTATTTTTGCCCTTTTCTAAACTGACTGATTCCTTTCACAAAGATTTGTTCTAATGTTACATTCAGCTATTGTCTTATTTGAGTTTCTTATTTAGAAAATAATCTTACTGAAATATCAGGTCTTGGCTTTCTAAGGCCTGGGAGCTTTCAAGTAATCTTTTGAAAGCAGCTTTACAGTTAATAACAATGAGATTTTCTCTGAGTCCTTAACTAAAGATTTTTAAATTCTAGATTCATCAGTTCAAGAAGTAAATGATCTCAAGAATTTGAATTCCAAGAGAGGTTACTGAAAACATTGTCTTAAATGGACAAGGCTGCTTATCCTAAGTTTTTGAAAGTAGCTGGGCTCTTTCTGCAAGATTAGTTTTGGGTTTGGGTTTTTTTACTATTTCATAGTTTCTTTCTTAGAAACTGTAGCACACCTAATTTAGCTGGCGTTGTTTATAATTTTAGCAAAATGTTATTAAGTTGGTCTCATGTGAAGGCTGAATGCTAATGTTACAGAAGTCCCTGAAAAGTGGTGTTCAATCATAGAAAATGCCACTTGCCTCCACCGTGTTCCTTCTTCCACCTCCTTGGTAGGTTATTCACGCTAGGGAAAGCAATTCGCTCCTATACGGGGTTTAGGTCAAACATAGAGATGTGTGGAGTTAGAAGGGACATTGTAAACTTAAATGTTTGATCTCACATAACCTGAAGGGTCTGGATGGGATGAGTTCTGTCAAATACAAAAGCGGGGAGCTGAAACTGAAAGCAAGGAAATGTACAATAGAACTTGGAAACTGTGTTTTTATGAAGGCATTCGTGTTCAGGTAGATGTAAATGTGCACACAGCCTGAATTCTGAAATTGGTGCTTCTTGGTTACAAGCTGACTCTTACAGCGGGAGGGCTCTTATTAGTCTGCTGTGTTCTCTCTTGCTGTGAAAAGCACCGGGGTTGTATGTTAATACTCTTCTTATGGCACTGGTTTAAAAAGTTTTAGTTTTTCTCTGAGCAGGAATGAGTCTTACTGCGGTGAGAGGGATGGACAGACTGACTAAAAGTGCTTGTAAAAGGCTGTTCGTAATAAACCAGGACTAGTGGCAATTACGAAGAGAAGAAAAGGAGGAAAAGTGCTGTACAAAACTTGAAAATTACTTGTCCTAGTCAGCAGTAAAGGCTTTACGTAAAAAATAGTAATTCTCAAGCTATTTCATGGATTAAAAATGCAAAACCTTGCATTCTGAATAGATGTTGTGTCTTAGATTAATCTGCTCATTTTTGGGTGTAGGCACTTTAAAAAGGAGGATCATATTTTCCAGAAAAGAGATGTAAGGAAGAAGTTTGACATGCTGAAGTTGAAACTTACTGTGATCATGTTGATGTTTGGTGACTGCAGAGAAAAAGAAAGAATATAGGTTAAGTCTTCATAGGTCCTCTCCTAGCTGAAATGAAGCTCCTAGCAATGTCTAGAAAATAAGAAGTTTCTGATATAATTAACTGTGTTTAAAGAGATTTCTCAGACTATTCAGGATCTCTGTTTGAAAGTCTGTAATAGCTATTCTGATGACAATAGCAACAAAGAGCTCCAATTGTAGTTATATCTCACTTTAGCAAATTCTGCTTTTGTTTGCACTGTTTATTCCACCTGCTTTTTTTTCTCTCCACACATCCATCAAGTCTGTATTCCTGCATCTTCTAAGGGAAGTAACATATGGTAGCGAAAATGCAGCTTTGTTAGTGTCTGATGCAGTTGTCAGCTCATCTACAAAATGATTCCAGCTATAGGTCATAGCATGGACTTGGCCTCACTAAACAGTGAGAGCTGTGGGGGAAGATTCTCAAATCAAACTTCCCACTGTTAAAGAGATTTTTGCTGCTGCTATTACAGCTGTTAGGTGAATAGGTGAATGACTTGATTTCTGGTTTACATCTAAGACTATTCATATTTAAAATACTCCAGCAAATTAATGGAAGCATTTTGAAAAATCAGCTTCTAAGTGTGATGTTGGGTTTTTTTTAAAAACTTTTTACAGTTACAAAAATGAAATAAAATTTGTGTTCCCATGTAAACTGGAATGTTCTTTAGAATGCTTCAGGTAAAAATGAGTCAAGGCTTTGGAAGTGGCACAATTCATCAAAAAAGAAACTATATGGTGGGTATGTTTTTTGTTTTGGGGGTTTTTTACTTCATTTTGCTGTTCTGGTTTCAAAAGATAGTAATGAAATGTCATCAGAAATTAAAAATAAATTCTACAAAATATTGCAAGGATGTAATAACACTGGGTGAAAAAACTGCTATGGTGTTTATTTGGTCTCATGATTTAGCAGTCGTCAGAATTCATGAGGAAAACAAATCACAGTGTCCTGAAACAATAAAAGCGCATATAATGTATGAAATAGTAATATATTTAGTGCTCACAGAAGTTGCTAGATTGACAGCTAGAGAGACCAAATCCCCAGGCAAATCACAAAACAGGGTAGAGTGAGCAAGCTTCTGAACTCCACCTCACTAATATCATTTGAGTCTGACGTGGAGACATGTGGGGATGGTTTATTTCTCATGTGCGCTCACCCACATCCCACGACGGTCAGTGAAAATGTCAAACAGACGAGTTGCTGGTGGCCGGGTCAGTTTTACACGTTCCTGCTGAAACAATCCCTTCAGTTTGCATCGTTGGAGGGAAGATAGTAAGTGTAGACTTGATGGAACAAAGTCCAGTGATGCTGTAGGGTCAGGATCTGTGAACTGATCCTGTATTTCATGTGTTGCAACTTTATGCTGAAGGAAATGCTTTTTGAGAGGGATATCTCTGGTGTTTAAAGCTTGTTAGTATCACTGTCAAACACTTATTTCTATGCTATATCACTAAGTTCTGAAGATGTTTCCCCAGGAAATGACATGCAATTATGAACCTTTCAGCTCACAATTAAGACTCTTGTGTAAAGAAGTAGTAGTTTTGAAAATTTTCCCAGGAAGAAATGGTTTGTTAATGTGTGAATGCAGCTGAATTACATACTCATTTTCTGTAGGAAAAATTGAGAATCTTCTTCTTATTTCATTTAATTTCATTTGATTTTGTTGATAACTTCCAGTTCTGTTATTTTTGATGTGTAATGTTACGTGCTAAAGACACCAAAACCAATTTGGAGCACATGGTCATATATTTAGGGGAAAAAAAAAAGTAGCAATAAATTTTCCTATGTCAGTCTGTTCACCCAAATGTATTCAGATACTTCTTTCTGAATTTTGTAATGTCTTCCAGAGTTTTGCCTGCTGTGATCTGCTGCTGATCACTAGGTGTAGCTGCATCTCTAAGTCCATTTTTCTAAGCATAGAAAGAGAAAGGGCTGTATGTAAGCTGGGCTTTGTGAGAATGTAGATGTGTTTGGATCTGGGGAGGTGTGAAAATAGATGATGGAATTTTGTGACCTAGAGAATTTTAATCCATTAGTGGCTTGTTTGCATCAATTTGATTACAATACAAATGAACTTTTAATTACTTGTAAAAAGGCTGATTTCAGTATCAGTGTTAGTATTCAAAAGAAAGACAAATGAATACTCTAATATAACAAAAATACATAATAAAATGCACGAAACCTCAAAGAAATTGTCAGTACTTTCCTAATGTTTTAAGTGCAAGAATTATTGCTGCAGAGATCTGATAAGTTTTGCTTTAAGGATCAGTCAAGATGGTTAAGATACAACCTTAAGTTTTGTGTGAGTACGTCTCCTCACAACCTATTAAGAATCTTTCCGATCCGTTCAAAATAATTATCAATGGAGATGATGTTGCTGTCAGTGGATTTCTGTTCTCCTTTTGGCAGAAGGAGGGGTTGTGTTGGTTTTTAAGCCACGTGGCTTCCATTAATGCTATGAGGAGGTATAGCGGGTAAGGTGCCATATATGCTTTCAAAATGAAGGAAAGACGTTTTTGTGCTCAGATTTCTTAGAGGAATAACAGTAAAAATTAAGGTGTATTTATTCCTCTAGGACATACCCATGCTCAGTATCTGCAGGGAATAGGAATGAAGTGTCTCAGCCAGAAGTGTCTGACTCAACAGTGACCCTTTGGCACATAAAAAACAACGATAAGAGAAAAAAGTAATGACCACAGTTGTTCAGACAAAACCAGGGCAATATTAGCAGGAAGGAGTTCTGAAAACAGGTGACACTTAGTGTGTTTTGGGGGGGAAGGTAGGAAGGAAAGTACAACATTTGCTGGAAGAATGGGAGATGAATGTTACTAGAAAAGATGTAAAAAAAATAATCTGAGGTCTAAATGGCAGCTAAATTACTTGTGGAAAACAGAAGTGAATTTATAATTATTCACATTTTCTTATTTTTTATTATCTTCGTTTTCAACACATTTGTTTTTAATAATGTATTCAAGGGTCAAATACGTCTTCTGACAACTTTACATAGCAATAGTTATCTTTACGCATATGATTAAATGTAATGATGTTAATGAATCTTTATTTTTTTTCTGTGAAATGGTGTAAACCCAACATTTTGCTTATGAATTTGTTTGTTTTTTCCCTCCCCACCCTCCATGTGTCATCTGCCCTGATTTAGAACAATAATTTTTGGTTACAGTGGGGTTTTTTGAGGGGTAGATTAGCTTTTTTATTGCTCCTCCGTTTTTTTGTCTTTTTAATCTTCTTCACTGTTAAGCTATTATAAATATCTCTTACAGCATTTTTTTGTTAATCGCTAGAAATATGTTTTTGCTCTGGAATAACTAACAGCTAATTACCTCTTTCATCACTTCAGTTCTTCATCTTGTAGGAGAATGAAATAGAGCATCACATGCCTGTAGGAGAGCAGATTTTTTTTTTCCCACCACACATATTTGGGGGGGATTTTTTGCTTGTTTGCTGTTTTGTTGTTTGGGTTTTTTTAATGTTTAAGGCTTGGTTATTTTGGGGAAGTTTTCAGAAAGATCCTGCTTTATTATTTTGAATCCTGTCACGTCTTTTATCCTGAACTCTAAAATCAAATATGGTTTAGACTATCTATAAATAAATGTAGTGGATAGAATACTTTTGTCAGTGGCCCTTTGTTTTGTTTCTGTAGCACATAAATGTAGGCTCATTAGGTGAAAGAACTGTTTATTTGTGCTGATAAGATTCAAACATAAGATTGAGGAGGATATTACAGCAGTTTCTGTGTACTTTAGGTGAATAAATAGTGGACCAGTAAGGTTTGCTTGATGGAGTTGTTGTTACAGACAAATTAATAGAGTGGCTCTTCACATTTTTTTTTTCCTGGTGAATATACATTAGACTGAGTAAATAATTTCCACCCATGATATGTGCACTTACATACTTGTGTGTGTATATGCCTGTAATCTGTGTGCTAGTTTGTCTGTCTGTGTCTTAAAGTTGATGAGTTTTTATCCATTAGCAGACCTTTGCATTTTTCATGGTGTACTGGAAGCAGAGGTAGTGGCAGGGGGGTTGTATTTTTTTTTTTCCCATTATGGCCAGATAATTCCTTATTTGGGGGCTGATGCTTAGGCTTTCTGCTATTGCTGATACAGTAGTTTGTGACCAAAAAATGGTCATCTACATGCACATCTTAAAGTTTTGCTAAAAGTCCATATAGTTTCTGAGGGTAGAGTTTCTCATAGTTTCTGAAAAAAGGATCTCCAGTGCTGAGAAAAAGTGTATTACCTGGTTATATCTCAAGGAGAGGCAGAGGTTTCCTGAAGGGATTCGCATTGTCCTCTACCTCCATAGAAACTTGTGTTTGTCTCACTTCTGCTATTTTTACCTTCATGTCTTTTTACTGTTTTAATAAACAGTTCAGTGAACAGTTGAAAACAAACATGAAAGTCAATTCCCATCTCAGTGAACTGTGTGAGGCACCATAACTGACATAACTGTTTTCTTTGTAGCTGCTTAGTATAAGTTGCTCTTTCTTCTTATGTGATTCGGATATTTGTCTTGTTTGAAAAATTTCGTTGTTGCTTCTTCCCTCCTCCATCCTTCTAGTAAATAAAATTACTGTGAGACGTCCAGGGTTTCCTAACAATAGCTTGCTCAGAGTGTGCTCAAAGGCATGGCAGAAACATGCAAGAAAATCTGTTTGTTTCAAGGTGTTTGACACTGTTTGCACACCCATTAGTACTATATATAGCATTTTGTAATTGCTGTGATTTTTCTGTCAATCAGTATAATTCAGGAACAGCACTGTTCTGATGATTATTTTGGAAGTTAATAGTGTTTCTTTAGTGTAATGCGTCTTTTTTACTTAAGTGTTTTAAGATATGTCATAAAACCAAGAAGCTATTTTCTCTCAGTGGAACTTTCTGAGCCTGGAGATTTTTCTGGTTCCACATTGGGATGACATAGCCTAATGTGAACTATGCCCCTGGAGCACAGCATGAAGAAGATATATAGATATAGATAGATAGACAGATATTTTTATTTATTTTTTTTTTTTTAAGCTCCTGTTGTAATAGTTGCTTAGTGATCAGATCTCCCACATAGGTGTGGGAGATCTGGATTTAACTCTGTGCTCTGGCGTTTGACTGTGACATGGGTGAGGATCTTCATAGCCAGACTAGTTGGAATTTCGTCTTTTTTTTCCACCATGGTTGAGAAATCTGCTAAATTTCCATTTACAAAAAATTTTAAAAAATGGAAGGTGACAGCTCAGAACCCCAAAACAAATTTAGAGAAAATGTACAGCAGCCTCTTGTTACCGCCTCTAACTTCAGTTTTCCCTGAAAACTCAAAAACATGGTTAAATACTGTCACATGTTTAGGAGATAGAGGCAGTTATGGACATTTCCAGGAACCATAGTTATCAGTGGGGTAGTTCTTATGTTAATGACTGGAAATGGCTATAGCCTTTTTCCTTTAATGTTACCTTTTCTGCATTCTGCAGAGTGGATGAAGATTATTTTACAAAGCACTACATTCAACACTTTAATATAAGCACTTTACGTAACACATCACTTAAGCTGTTTTGAACTTCTGCAGAGATAGCTTGATACTGAAGTAATTTCTCAGTTATGTAAGATAAATTGTTGTGCCAGTAATAATTTTGAGGCATTGTGCAGCTGATGCCCTCTTTACTGTGTCTGAGAGATGTCATCTTGACTCTGTCCTAGCTCAGCAACTTTCTAAATAGGAAAGAAACCTTTTGGTGTTAGGCCTCTGAGCATCACAGACTTTTTGTTGGGAAACCAACTGAAGTTAATATCTATTTAAAACCTTAGAGGGTGAAAATGTGAAATGGAAGCCTGTGTGTTGCCCAGCATTAGTACTTGCTGTTTATAGCGACAGCAAAGCACAATGGATTGAAGAGCATGTATAAAGTTCATGAGGTGTGTTTTATTTATTTTTACTTCAAGAATTGTTGTTAGAATTGCCTCCATAAATCTAGGCTAGTAAGGGATTTATGTGAATTAGTGTAGCACTTTCATTTGTGGATTTGGAAAACACTGGGGTTTGTTTTATTTATTTAAGAGTCTTTGAGACAAGCACATACCCTTTAGAGCAAATATGCATTGAAATTGCATAGGGCCCAGGAGCCCAAGACAAGTTGAAATACTCTCTTGGCAAGTAAAACCCCTGACTTCTGCAGCAGCCATGCACCACTGGCAGGCACGGATTGGGGTTTTTAAATGAGTCTTGCAGAAACTTCAGAGCTGGATCCTTACATGTAAAATTGCTCTTCGGAAAGTTTTTAGACTAGAATCAGGTATTTCTTTGCATCCTGAATTTTGGGCAGTTAACTGTTACCCTTGTTACCCAAAAACTTTCCGTGGCCACAGAAAGGTGTGAACATAAAAAACCTTAAAATGTTTATGAGGTCGTAGCCCAGTACATAGCATAAGGTATATATGTAGGAAAATGATGCGGAAATAACCCCTTAAAAATAATTTTCCTCAGATACTTCTGTTCTGTTTTCAGTCGTAGACAAACATACTGTAGTGCCTGTGGGTTGATTCACTGGCAGATGATTGCTGACTGCGAACTTCAGCCTTATTCACCTGTACCTTCCTCTGTCATATAATGGAGTTGGAGTGCTGAAGAGCAGATATTAATTCTGACTTGGAGAAGGGGTGAAGCATATGTTCAGACTGAGAATTTCAGGTAAAGACTGTCTGGGCTTTATCTAGCTAAATGGCCAAGGTCAACTCAAGGGGAATTAGGGAATGTAAACAGTTCATGCATTGTCTGCTGCATTTGAAATTTTTTCTCTGATTTCTACAGAGAAACAGATACAGCCTTTGGAGGTCTAAATTTTTATTTTGGAAGATACCTGTAATGACTTGGTGACAAATGGAAATGGAAAGCAGCAGCTGTGGAGTCATTCTGGCATCAGTCAGAAGCTACTTCAGAGGTTTTGGTTACATGCACTGGGTTGCAGTTTAGGGTGCCACATGGAAGCTTGCATTTTTAAAGTTCCTGCTTGCCTGTCAGTTCTGTTGAGTCCCTTGCAAAATATGGAGCCAGGTTCTGATGTGTAGCCCAAACCCCAGGACCACGATAAGAGCTGTCCATATTTTTGAATTACATTCAATTCAAAATGAACTTGTGGTTTCATGAATTGTTCCACAGTACATCTCCTTCAGTCAAGTAGTATCTGGCATGCTTGTTTGCTTCAAATTAATGCTCATTGTGGGTGGATCACAGCTTTGCAAATGGCAGTTTGGGAACCATTCGCTGGCTGTGAGTGAGAAATCTCACATTTCCAGAACTCAGTCTGTTGAAGTCTTCACAAATTGCAGAGTGTCACGCTAGATTTGTAGCAGTGAAAAATTAATTCTTGCTTGTACACCAGGATTAGAGGATGTGTATTTCTAGGCCTTTGGGAGCAGAACTGCAAAGAAATGGGATCTGTATGCTTGAAACTGGCTTTGAGAAAATACGTGACTTTCATAAGCAGCCCCATTCCTGTAATTTCAGTGCTTTGACTCTGCCCAGTGGTCTAGCAATAAAAGAAAGAATTGAGCAATCATAGAGATCTTCCAGAGCTGTGTACTGTGGAACTTTGTGCAGAGGAAGAGGGAGGGTTCTTACCTGCTCTCAGTTCTAAAATTGTGCTTTAGTACAATGTGTTCCACAGGAAATATAATACATATTTAACAAAGCTGTTTACCACCAGACCACCTTTAAGAATACATTGCTAACCTGCCACCTCCAGAGCTCTCTCCACCTCCTTTTCTCTGTTCATGCCGGCTCCTCATCACTATATTCCACAAATAGAATCATAGAATGGTTTGGGTTGGAAGGGGCCGTAAAGATCATCTAGTTCTGACCCTCTTGTCATGGGCAGGGATACCTCCCACTACATCAGGTTGCTCAAACCCCTGTCCAGCCTGACCTTCAACACTGCCAGGGTTGGGGCATCTGCAGCTTATCTGAGCAACCTCAAGTGCCTCACCAGCCACACAGTAAAGAAGTTTTTCCTAATATCTAATCTACATAAACTCTCAGTTTGAAGCCATTTCCCCTTGTCCTGTCGCTACACTTCCTGATGAAGTGTCCCTCTCTGGCATCCTTGTAGGCCCCATTCAGATACCGGAAAGCTGCTATGAGGTCTCTGTGCAACTTTCTCTTCTCCTCTTCTTGAATAATTTGTGCCTTCCTCGGCCACCTCTGTCCTTTGGACAGCAATGACTGAGTTGGGGAGAGAGCTGAGCCTGCAGGATGGTAGCTCTGATGTGGATTTTCTGTGTTGCTGTGGGGCACTTTTGCCCTTACAGTTTGGAGAACTATGTGCATGTTTTCAGAAGGCTGCAGAGCCTCTGGGCATCTATGGCAGAAGCTTGGGGATACAATTCCTGACTGCCTGAGTATCATTCATAACATGTTAAGCGTTTTGCCTTTTTTATTTTTCCTTGAGGCAGATAAGACCAAAATGGTCCCATGCATGTGCTAACACATGTGACAGCAAAGCAATATGTGCTTATACATAAGTACTGTGAGCAAGTGAAGTTTTAAGTCTTGCTTTGCACTGAGTGCAGTCACACTGAACACTTGATAGCAACAGCAGGCAGTGCTGGTGGGGAATGAGATACAGCGGCCAGATCTAGATTTCAGACCAGATGGACATTGTTCATAATATTATTTGGGTGTGAATGGTTTCTACTAGAGTGTGAAGTAAACTGATGAAGATTTTTAGTTTGTTCTTCAATCTAAAAAGAATTAACAATACTGGCCCTAATTATACAAACGCAAGCTCAAATCCTCAGGATGAGTACAGTCACTTTTGGGCATACTGTCAAAGTAATTACAAAAAGCTCCTGTTGACACAATAATTGCAGATAAATCAGATGTTAATGCAAGTCAGCATGAACACACCAATATTGGCATTTTGTAGAAATGTAGTTACACATATAGTTTTCTGGAAATTGGAACAGCACTTTTCAAACACAGCAACTGAAATTTTAGTTTCTTATAATAAGTAGAGTGGTTTTTTAGCCTACCTTTGAAAATTCACCTGGAATATTTTTCTGTGTGAGCAATGTGCCATTAAATACCATGCTAGAGATATCAGCTCGTTTTAAAAATCTTTTGGGGACTGTTTGTGGGAAAAGATGGCGAAGAATCTTTCATTTCCAATGTCTGCTTCCCTTCTTAATAGATACAGAATAAATGTGGTTTGCAAAGATTTGGAAGAGGGTCACTTTTTTATTCAAATATTGCAGTTAAATATTGTATAATATACTGTCCATACCTTGGGTTGACCTGGGTTTGTCCATGCTGACATGTTAATTTTGGCCCTTGTTTCTATGTGCACTTCTAATGCATATGCAGTGTATTTCACACTACCAGTACATATTTTTACTTGTTAAAATTATGCTTTAAAATGACCTCAAAAGTTCCCACTCTGTACTTACTGTGCAAATTTTTATTGTGGTTCCTACTGATGAAAGTTCAATATATGAGCAGGCTGCTGGCCATGCTCACATCATCCTGTACAACGCGATTTATGTTGCATTAGCAGAAGCTGAAGTGGTCTATTAAAGCATTCAAGTTTTCACTCCCATATTGAGAGCAGCAGATTCCTTAATCCTCATATGGCTGATGTCTCTGCTGGAGTGTTAATAGATAGTCTAATTTGTGAGCTAAATTACTAATTGTATTATGAGCCTAAACCTTATTAAGCCTTTTGTATAGAATTAGATCACAGAGCTTTGGGAAGCTGAATGCTGGTTGGGTTCTGTCTCCTCTCTTTAATGACAGGAGCAAGTTTTACTGGCATCTTTTCTTCAGCACTACATGGGTCTGAGACTGCAGCTGATTTCTTTTGCTGGCTTTTACAGTATCAACAGAATCATAAGTTTGAAAAGTGGAGTGACTTTAAGAGCAGCTGAAGATTTCCAAATAGGGTCTCAGGTACCCGAAAGCAGTAAGATTCCGTGTTTAGCTGAGGTGAGGCCATGATCAGGACTTGAAAAGGATTACTCTGATCTTGTGTACACACACTGGGTGCAGATCCACCTGTGTGGGAATAGTTTAAATCGTTCAAAAGCTGTGTAATGACTGCAGTTGTATAACAGGATAATGGATTTATTATTCCTGTAATAGTTCAGGTAGATGAACTCTTAACTTAAAGAAGTCACTCAAGTTAGATTTTTTTCTGAAGATGCTCGCTACCCACCTAGAGATGGAAAATGCTTGCCTTATCACTAGCTGTGCAGTAAATTTCATGAGCTCCTCAGCTGCTTCTGTTCAAATCTATCTGTTTTCAGAGTTGGTTTGTGCTCCCCACTCTGACTTTGCCCTGGAGTGAGCCTCCTAATGCAGCCCAGTTGAGGATGGAGAGGATTGCCTCCAGCAATGAATCAGTAATAAACAAACAACGTGTGACTTTGGATTTTGACATCACTTGCAATAAATTTTTATGTTGATGTGGAGGATGACTGTGAACTGTTGGTGCCTTTGATATAGGAATATTGCTCTCAGGGCAATTAATTTTCTTTAAGAGAAAGTATTTACAGCTACTCCATACATTTTCTTGTGCATACACAAGATAGAGGTGCAGTGTTACGAAGTTTTACTCTCTTCACTTTAAGCACAGCAGAACTCTAAGCTGTTGTGACAAACTGGTCTGTTTCACACCTGAAATTCTCAGAGCTCTGTATGTACTTAATGGCTTTGCTTTTTGCTGTTGTAAATTAATGTCATTTGACGTGCATGGGTAATAAATGAAATTAATAGGCTGTATGGCTTGTATCACATCTTCTTATATTTTTAAAGAGCTTTTTCTGTTTCTGTTCTTGCATTACATCTAGTGTTTCTGCATCACATTTAGTAACATACTTTTTAGAGTATAGTAATAAAAAAATCGGTGTTTGTCCTAAGAGAGAGAAAATCAGAGGATTCAGCACTGGACTTTTCCATGTACATTGGTTCTCTCGAATTACATACTGTGTTTATTTATTATGGTATGGTGAGTAGAGCAGCCAAAAGTCATTGCCAAAAGCTAATTGTCTTCAGGTGTGTTCTGTAGAAGTCTGAATTTCTTAGGACTTTCTGTGTAGCTCCCAAATTTATTTGGTTTTTGAAGTATTTTGGTAGGTGAAGAGTTTTTGAGGGAATTTTTACATGTTTAAAAAAATCTAGTATTCACCTAATCAAATACACCGTGTCTGGAGATGAAAACTCAAGGGCTCTACATTCTACATTTCTGCTGAAGAGGGGTAATCATGCTGAAACTCACAATTGACCTTGTCTACCTTTTGGTAGCAAATGCAACTTGCACTGGCTTAGATTTACAGATGAAATAATTTTGGGATCCGGGAATAAGAGAACTTCAGAGGTTTTTGTATGCTTAGTCAGAGGCATGGCTAGGAATGCAATGACTGTTCCAAATCAGGCTGCTGCTTCTGTAGAAGAGAATAATGCAGGTCATTGAGGTACACACTTCATTAGAAAGGCTGAACTAATGTTATAAACCCTAAAGGCCTAACCTGATGTCCTGGGAGGGACTGAAGTGATAATGTTGTGCATGTATGCAGAAAAGCAAGTGAATTCCTTCATCTCTAGACTCTGTGCTCAAAAAGTACTTTATGAAGAGTGCCTTTCTACTCTAATTTTGTTTAATGGTCTTGTTAACATTTGTAGTCTGGCCCCGATTGATTTATATGTGGGGTGTGTTTGATTTTGGTTTTCTCCCTTAGGATAATGAGTGGTACTGAACATCAGTGGCATTCTTGTGGTGGTTTTCTTCCTGCTCTTTTTGTACAAAAGGCCAGGAGTTTGTTGACATAAACATCAAAGTTGTATATATATGCATTTTTGTTTCATCTAGTACGCTACCTTTTTTAAAATTTTTTTTTAATTTATTTTCCGTTTGGTAAGGGTTCTTCAGAACCTTTTATAAGTGATTTTGAGAATGAGCTGCTATACAGCTGTGGTTGGGAGCTGCACTACACCCATCCTTCCAAACAGCATCCAGCCCTGAAGAGGCAGAGAGAAACCATTTCAGTCATACTTTCACACTTACTGTGTAGGAGACATGCTAGAAGCAAAAGCTTAATCTTAGAACTTAACTTTTAAAAAATACAAATAAAAAGAATCAGACATTCTTCACCAGTTTTGTGGGGTTCTTTTTTCTTTCTCTTTTTTCCCCCTGTAAATAAACTTTTGTGATTATGAGAGAGGGGATGGGAGGACGGTTGTGAGATAACTACCTGCTTTACAGTGCTAATTATGGTATGTATTACATATTAATAGGGAATCTTCTGTTGCCACAGGCAGAATCTCCCAGTGGGAGATACAGGAGAAAGCTATCTCAGAAGCAGGGAGCAGTGGAGAAACCTGGCTCTGCTCTTTTGTGTGGTGGCAGCACGGGAGTTGATGTTGTTCATTGAAGCGGGGGGGGCTGCTCTGACAAACCTTGGAGCGTTGCATCCTTGCCGTGGAAGAAGATAGTGCTGTACTGGCTCAGAGAGAACTGAGCTCTGAGCGAGGGAATTAGTTCCAGAAGTTTTTCAGGGATTACTACCACTGTCGCTGTGTGAAATGTAGGGACAGTTTGTGCATGGACCTGAAGCTTTATAAAAGCATTGCAAACTAAGAGCTTTTCAAGGTACATTTAGTTGCAGTGCTTTTCTGCGTAGATTTCTTATGGTCTCCTATATTGCATTTATGCCATGGGAGTTTGAGATCTGTGGCCTTGGTGTTTATTCCTAAAGGAGGGAACACTTGTATATTAAAAAATAAAAGGGAAGAAAAAAGCATAACTGTGTGGTTGTTATGTTAAATGAATTTTAAAGCCGATGAGAAGAGGCATTCAGAGATGAGAATGCTAGGGGGGAGAAATGAAAGCACATTGAAGCTGTTTCCCCTGGAGGGCTTTACGCAGGATTGAGAAGAAGTGGTGCATACTGAAGCCTTGTTTATAGTCTTTCACTTACTGTTAATAAAACAGGGATGTTCTAAAAGGTTTCCATAATTAAAATGCAGTCCTTGAGTATAGTGCATTTTCAGAGTGGTCTAAAGCCCTGCTGCCTCTCAGACTGCTTAAATCACTATTTATAAAAAATGCTACAGTGGACTTAGTGTTTTGAAGTTGTTTTCGATCAGAATGATGTTAGAAATGTTGGGTATTGAATAAATGAAAATAGAATTTATGGGAAAGCTGATAGGCGTACAAATTGACTGGTTAGTAACTAATTACCAGTAAAGAGATTGTTTTCGCCTTCTCTCTTTTTTTCCATAATTGGCTGAATATTAATAAATTAGGTTTATTTCTGGAAAACAGCAAGTTTTAATGGTCTGGCAGAACTTAATAAGAAAAAAGCTAAAGAATTAGCATAATAAATAATTATTGCTTCCAGGGTTTTTATTGTTAAGATAATAAAATGTTAAAAAGCAAACCACTTGAGTAGAAAGTAATTGCACTGACAAGCACCACACAGCTAGCATTCACAATAAAGTAAACCTTCTCTCAATGTCAACCTGATTTGCTATCCACATAAATGCTTCCTCACATTATGGAAATGTGCTTTTTCTATCAACAGAAAAGAATAAAACTTCTGGCATCTAATTAATCTTGTCTGACATTTGATTTCATACTCAGGTTAAAACATGAGGCAGGTGGGTCTATCTTTGCCCCCCCCCTCTATGTGCATGACCACAGGCAAATCTCTCCATTAATGTCAAGCTGCATCTATGTGTCTGTGCCTCTGCCACATGTCAGTCATTAATGCATTAGCATTGCTTGGATTTGGCTCACATGCACCAGTTTTCTTGTCTGGAGGGCTTGGTAAATAGGGAACCGCAGGGCTTCAGCTCTGCAGCACAAGCATTTCACCTTGACCTTCCCTGTAAAGGAGAAGGGATTCTACTGTATAGGAGAAGGATTAGAAGTGGTAATTTGTAGCATTGGGAGTTTCTGAGTTTGTATGATCAAGGAGAAGAAAGAAGCAAAGCTGATTGGGCTTTGACATTTTTATTGATTAAGAGTGCTCTTGTTAAAGACTCAGAACTTTTAATGGTGCCTAAATGTATTACCTGCAGTAGTTTAGACTTGTTGATGGCAGGATTGTTTCTCTAAAGTGGACCAAAAAACTCAATAAAACTAGCTGGATGCATTATGGGTATTTTATTTTCTGAAGTTCGAGTTAATGGTTTCTGCCAGAGGCAGTGGGCAGCACTTGAAAATGTGGTGGGTTTGACCTTGTATGCTAAAACCTGGGTAACTCTGTTGTATTTTTACATACTTAGGGAGTGCAATCATTTAAAAGGAAAGTTAAGAACTTAGGTTCAAGTAGGAAAATCTGTCCTTAGAAATAAAAGTGATAATATTAAGCCATTTCATAATTAAAATGACATTAGTAAACTGAGAGATACCTTCATTAACATAGTTTACATATTAAAATATTTTCCTATAGTGTTTGCATGCAATCTCCCATGGTATTGGGAAATAAATACTTGCTTATGAAATCAGAAAGTATTAGAAAGAATCAGTTTTCTTTTGCTGCCTAAATGCAAAAAGTAAAAATGTCACTGGTGAAAAATGTCTGCTTCTGGTCTTTTGTATTTTCTAAAAGTTAAATTCTAAGCTTTTGTTTCTAGTGCCTGTATCCTACACAGTAATTGTGTGTTAGTGAAATGGTTTCTGTCTGTATCTGCAGGGCTGGATGCTGTTTGGAAGGATGGGTGTAGTGCAGCTCCCAGCCACGGCTGTATAGCAGCCCATTCTGTAAATCACTTATTAAAGGTGCTGAAGAATCCTTACCAAAAAAAAAGGAAAAAAAGAGAAAAAAACAGGCAGTGTACTAGATGAAACAAAAATGCATACATTACAACTTTGATGTTTATGCCAAATTGGTTTATATGAATAGTGCACTACCACAAGTTAATAGGCAAAAATTGTAAATGAGCCATATTCTCATTATGATGAGCACTGCAGTGAGTAGATAACTACTTCATACGTCACCTGCTTCTGAGCAGTGACAGGTAGAATCTGGCACTAGAGGAATTAGCATTTAGAGACCTAAAAAGAGAGAGATTTACTCATGATTGACTTTTGGCAACAGTGGCTTTCAGTCTTTGTTACGTTTTGACTGTCTTTTGTAATCTTAAAAGGCAGCCTCACCAGATGGAGGTAGAAGATGGAGCCAGAAGATGCCGGTCTGTGCCAAATGAGGCTCAGCTATGAGGTTCTTGCTGTCAGGGTTTTCCCTGGGTATTTCTTGACAGATTTTGCCTTCAAGAAGCAGATCTAGAAACCAAGAGGAGGAGCACTAACACAGCTTTGGTTCACACTTACTAGTTTTTTCCACCTTGAAGAATGAATATTGCTGGTCTAACAGCTTTTCAGAGACTGTGAAATGTAAATGTGGAGTTGGAGAAATGCCATCCCACTCAGTATCCCGTGTCGGCAGAAGCAGCAGATTTTTTCAAGAGATCAGTTGTAATGCTTTGCATTTATGTGCTGCAGTGTCTTTTCAGTTGCTTTTGGGAAGGTTTCAATTCACAGAACAATTAAAGGAGGAAGAGTCCTCTGAGGGTTTCCCAGCTGATTGTCTGTTCAGCAGTGAGAGAGTTGATTTCAAAGGTGTTGCTCAGGTTGTCCAGTTGAGTTCTGAGTTCTTTAAGGATGGAGGGAGGTTCTGCAGCCTCTTTGCATTAAATGAACTTGTAAAATATGATCTCTAAAAATTTTTCAGTAAGTTAGAGTAACATTTTTGTACAAGAAGAAATATTCCAGCGCATATTAAAATATAAAACGTAGAAGTTAAAGGATTTTTCTTTTAGGTTTCTGAATGCACTGTGTTTGACATGCATCTGTTAGGAAGGTCTTTCTTAATACCTTTCCATAATGTTGACAAATACTTTTTAAGGGTGTCAGTAAAATAAACTCATGTTGCTTTCTGTCCTAATTTTGTTCAGAATGGGTATGGTTGTACCAGTGACTGCTTCTGATTGTCTTGTTTCTTCAAATAATAAAATGATGACCTATATAAGAGAGTTGCTCCAGAAAATATTTTAATTTGGTTTTCAGATTCATGTAGCTTAAAGGCCTAGACTTAACTACTTTCATAGCAGAAGTTTTCATTGTAAGGTACCAGCATTCTTGTTTAATAACAGGGAATACTAGAGCTCTCCCTGACAAAGGTGCTTTTTTCACTTAAAAAGTTCAGCAGAAAGAAAGTACAGGACAATACTAAACAAAAAACAAATTACGGCACCAATAAAATGAGTGAAATGTATTAAAAAATATCCCAGTGGAGGGCAATTCGTAGTTGAGGGTAAGAATTACCGATTAGTAACTGAGTTTTGTCCCAGATAACACTGGCAGGGAAAGAAAGGTCGTTACTCTGTACGTGTGAGACTGTGGGGAGTTTTAAAGCAGTGGAAGGAGGAATGAGTGATGCCTCTAGAGGAGTTTGTGGAAAGGAACAACAAGCACAAACATGCTTTCCTGATGCAGAAGAACTAGAGTTTATTATACCATGTCTGAAGATTTTTTCCTATACTTTTTCTGTTTCCTAATTCATTTAAGTATCGTTGGCTGCCATTTCAGTGGAGTTCCATAAATTCCAAGTGCGTGAACCTGAGAATTCCAAGAAACCTGAACCTTTCTCTTTGTTTGGAGAACAAATAAAAAAAGACACAGAGAAACGGGCCTGGCTAGACATGCTTAGATCCCAGGCATGCTACTATTCACGGGGGTATTGGTTCATTTGAGACACATGTAACTTAAGTCTCCATTGCTGTTCTCTTCCCTTATTTATCCTTTTGGCAATAAATTTTGTTCTTGCCAGAAATGTGCTAAGTAATTAGATGACACATGATGGTCATTTCCAGGGGATTAAAGTTCATGTTTTCAGAGAATTCTAGAGTTTATAGTCACAGTAAAAACATCTTGCTAGTAATCACTGAACAGTGATAAGGTTATAGGTTATTCTGTGTTTAAATTAATTACCATGTCAGACTTCTAATTAGGACTTGGTATATTATAGCTGAGGTTTCACAAATTACTAAAATAAGTGTCTATCTTCTTTCTTTTTTTCTGTCCATGTTTTGGCAATCTCCACAGGCTCTGTAGAATCAATGCCATAAAGTCAAGATTCCAGGTGCAATTCTTGCACTGTTTAAAATGTTTAGGGATTTTTTTAAAGTTCTTTAAAATATTGCAAAGGGGTTCTTTTTATTTAGTTACTGCTGGTTTAGGTAACAGGATGCTGATTTCCTCTTATGAGGGGATAAAATGCAAAAGACTAAGTGCCATGCTCTGCCAGTAGTCATGTAGCTGCTATTATTTGTGTTCTTGCATATAGACATATAAATGCCAATTTTAAGAACTGTCAGTTCAAAAAGAGAAAAATAAGGAGTTAAACACCACCAGTTTACACTTGCACATCAACAGAATTGTAAATGTTGGAGTTGGTGTACATAAAAGGTATCTGTGAACATTCCCCTAGTGCTAACATTTGACTCAGGCCAGCAGGAAAATTTAAAAAGCCAAAACAAAATAAACCTCCTAAATTTAGAGTCTCTTTTTCCATTCACAGTCTCATTATTTGACACTCTCAGGACTCAACACACTACTTTTATTTAGCCTGTTTTTCTGCATTAATATCCCATCCTTCTTGCTCTGGTAGTAATTGTGACTGTTTGGTGGAGCGTTGCTTGCTGGTGGGAGGAGGGCATTTTGAACAGAAGCTGCTATGGCTTGAAGCTTCAAATTCTGGCTAATTTTACAGTGGCTTTTTAATGCTACACATTGTTACTTGTTGTAGGACTGAAATTTATCCCTGTATGAATGATGGATTGCATTTCCATTTTACTGTTCCTTTGGTTTCTTGTCAGTAGTTGGTGACCAGAATGCTTTCACAGCAATGTTGGTGCAGTGTTTTGTGCGTGTGGTGATGGCCTTGAGTTGTTGGTGTTTGGAGGAGAAGAGAGCTTTAGGCTGGGGTAAGCTTGGCTGCCAGTGAAGGCTGTTACCAACAGAGATGCATGAATCTCCAAGCAATGTCAACAGTTCCACCTATTTTTGGCTGTAATTATGTTGTATTAGAATATTTTAATTTGTCTGATACAATGCTATTGGTACACCAGAGGTATTTGAAACATGGAGAAGAGAGAGGGAGGATATAAGCAGAACTGGGAAAAGAAAGGGAATAGAAAACACAGGGTGGAAAACTCTGGAAAGCAGAAGAGAAAGAAAAAACAAATGTGTGAGGAATGCGGAACATGAAGAAGTATTTGTCTCATTTGTTATGTGTAGGAAAAGGAAAATGAAATTAAATGACAGGCAGCAACAAACTAAAAGTTTTCAGTTTATTAATGAGAACTAGTTATATCATGTTGCAACTAAACAGATTATATCTGTCTGAAGAGCTTTTTTTTTTTGTGCACCTGCATTTAGCTAGATTTGGCTCTGTAACCTAGGTCAGCCTAATTTTTCAAGTTCTTGTAAACGTATTGGCCATAAGTAGGTACTGTGTTGTTTCTTTCTTTGCAATGGTAGTTGGCCCTTAAAAAAAAAATCTTTAAAATTATGAAACTTTATTTTTAAAAAAAAAATTTCCCCACTTTTCTCAGTCTGGGCAACCCACTGTGTTTTTAATTGAGCATGAAATGAAAATAGATTTGTTTACTCACTTAGTTGATGTTATCTGACCTGTTAATACTGGCAAAACTGCATTGGGGCAAAGTTTCAGGCTAATGTGTTGCTCTTCTTTTTTTGCTGACATCCTTCAGAAGCCATAGTGTTTAAAATGAAAGCAAGCAAACCCCAAATGAACAAACAAACCCCACGTGGTAAGTTTAAAAATAATATAACCATGATGTCAATCCTTTTCCAAGCTGGCTGATTGTACAAAGCAAATAACTGATGTTTCAAAATAGTCCAGTATATCTGTATATGGTATTATGTGGGTTGTCATTGTCGTTACAGAAGTCACAAGATAGATATATAGAGATATATATATACACACACATGAATTATATACTACTGAGCTTCTGCTAATACGTTCTTATATCTATTTTAATGAATTCCAACATGTATGTGCATCACTAAAATAAACTGAGTTTTCTGCAGCTGTGAAAGATCTGTATCTATATTACGTGTTTGAGTTCTTCAGGCAAACGTGGGAAAACGCTTCAGTCTTGTATACTTTCACTTCATCAGTGAAAAATGTTTCTGTGGTGTATATAAGTTTAGTGATTGAAACATGATTTTGGTTCTTATCCAGATGATGGCACAATGTAATTTACTTATTTAGTGTTTCTTGGGGTTTTTTTTTGTTTCTGTAGGGGAAGTATGTGATTGGACAGGTGCTTTTACATTGGTGTTGCATGTAGCCTCTTATGGGTACGTTTATATGGAATGAATTATTTAAAATTCTGCCTTTTTCAGAAAATGCCCTACATATTATGATTAAATTATCTTTTGACTTTAAATATTTATTAAGTACGCAGTGGAATTCCAGTGGTTAATTGGTTTTGGTGCAAATGCGTGACATAATGTAGTTTAAGGCTAGGTGGAACTATTAGATCATGATCTCTGGGGCACAGATCAAGAATTATTGCTGAATGAAGAACAACTAATGCTGCACCTATGAACATCAGGAGAGGAGTGCTCAGGAGTTAGTGTGTGAAATCAGATGGCACTAATTCCCTTTTGAATAGACACAATGTGGCTAACTATTTGAAAAACACAGTGTTATCTTGCTTTTAGGATTTGTGTATGAATAAATTTCCGTGATTGGGTTAAGGTGTGAATGTACATTGTACTGGCAGTTCTGTACCAGCTTGCAGATGGGGTTCTTGAAATGATGTGCGTGCAAAACAGCAGCGTGAGCCACCAGTGCTGGCAAAGCAGAGCAGGCAGCCCAGCTGGAAGATATTCCAACTGCACTAGGAAGAGTATCTATGCAGTCTTTATGGTGCCTTATGCTGTAAATTCCTTCTCTCGGGATTTTTTCTCTCTGTGTGTATCTTATGTCATATCTTAAATGGAATTCAAGTTCTGACTTCATTATGCTGTGTGTTTATTACACTCCATTTCACTTTTATTGTCTACTGCAGGAGATTCAAGAAAATCTTTTGAGTTGGTCAAAAGATGATGATTATTTTAAAAGATTTCCCCTTTCTCCCCAGCATCTGTTACAGCTTGCAGTAGCTGTTCCTGATGCTGGCATCTTACAAACTTGAAGAAACAACAATAAAAACCCAAGAGACAGTCCAGAAGACGTACACACAGAGACAAGAATTTGTTGCTGTCGGTGCAAATTACATTGCCGCAGCTGTTCAAAGTTAGATGAGCATGCATAAACGTGACAGCTATTGTGATTGTTGAATATTTTTCTACTTTTTTAATGTTTAACTTTCAGCGATTCTTTTCCCTTCTTTGTGGTGTTACACAGTCCAGTTCTCATCTCCTGAATGCAGGTGCTGCTGCTTAGGGCTGCAATAGCACTCTTACACTGATATATTCTTACTTTGTACCAAGGCATTTCTGGAAGTTGAATTAGTGAGTGAAACAGAAGCTAGGCAATGTTCTTTATTTATTTTTTCAGAAGATCTCAAAGCAAGGAGATTAACCATACCACATCATCTACCTCCCTTTGAAGCTTGTGACTAAATTGTAAATGGAGCCTATGCTATTTGTAGCATAAAACAGAATCACCAAATATGCAGCGTTGGAAGGGGCCCAATGAAAGATCGTCAGGTCCAATCCATTTTGTTATGAGTGTGTGTATTTTTAATAGAGTCAATAATATTCACCCCCCCCCCCTTTTTTTTTATTTTGAGTTGTCAGACTCCTTGAAAATTTATGTTAATTAGATCTCCCATCATTTCCTCTCACGCAGTTGCTGCTTCTTGGGAACAGTGCTTGTTGTATGCTTCGTTGCTGGTAAAGAAAGCTTGCGTGTTCTATAATTGGAATATTTCTTTATTCTTTGCTTTTTAAAGTTATGCTGGATGCAGTAGGAAAACCAGATGCTCTCTCAGGGTGATGTGGGTGAAATAGAATCCCTTTGGGGATTACTGTAAATGCTGGTTTCTAATGTAACAGCTTTTAATTATATTGATTTAGCTAATATTTGCAACTGAACTGTTGCTTCCTGAGCATTTTGTAAATGTTGACAATAATCTAAGGAGAGAAGGATGATGTCTTGGTGCTTTTCCAGTTTTCAGATGTTGTAGTCATATTGTTACAGCTTAGTCAAAATTCTATATGCATGTGCAAAATGTTTATGACTTAATAGTAAAACCTTGGAATAAGCAAAACTTTGTTGCTACTTGTCAGTGTGTTCATTGTGAGCTCTTAATTAATTCTAATAAATAGATTATCAAGGTTAATTTGTAAATATTTCCACTTTTTAATAACTATATTAATAAATGCTCGTATTTAAAGCTAGAGGTACTTTAATTTTTTAGACTATTGTTTCAAGGGTACATATATAAAAATACATAATAGGTAAAAAGTATAAATATGTCACATGATTTAATGTTAAAAAATATTTAGCATGTGTGCCAAGCTGAAAAGACATGTGCTTATTCCCTCCACACTCATCATCTACAACTATCTTTCATCAGATCCCGGAGCACATTACAAAGGAAGATAAGTTTCCTCATTTTATGGAGGAAATGTGGATCATCTGCCTTATTGATTAATGCAGCACTTTTGGGGTTTTTTTTTTGAACATGTCATAACAGCTATAAATGCCTCAAAAGCTCTTGAAGGCTGTCAGTCATGGTGGAACACGATTTTATTGTCTTCTGCAGGCATTCTGATAAGATGCCTCCTTATGTGATTGGATATGGCCCTCCTATAGAATTTTGTGTTCTCCTTAACCAATGCAGAGATGGACTAAAGGAAAGAGAAGTTCAGGTGTTTGAGCTGGATAAATCTCCATGGATGTAACACTTGGTTTCTAATGCAGCAATTTACATAAATGAATCTAAGGCAACATAATTGTGAATATGCATATACTTCTGTCTCTCTCAAAAATCAAATGCAGGCATTTATAATAGTTTTATCTTTAACACTTGTGTCCATTCATCAAGTACATTCTGTTTAGGGGAAGCTTATGCAATGTAAACTTCCTGAAAGCAAATTTTATTTGAAATTTGTAGAAGTTTTAAAAATCTACTCAAATACTACACTGTATAGATTAGAATGCTTATCTGCTATGTGTAGATTGGACTGATCTGGAGAGATAGCAGAAAAAATTAGCCTAATTTTTTGTATTAATTAAACAAGATGTATTAGTTATGAAGCTCCTTGTGCAAATAATCTTTTTAAGTATATTTTTACCAGTCTCATTTAAACTATCATGTTTTAATATCACTGTCTTGTAATGCAACTACTGTGACTTACTAATTTGCCACTAATTTTTTATTAACATAATGACAGGAAATTCTAATAAAATCAGTTAAGTTGATACTGATTTGCTATGGCTTTGGTATTCTGTGTTGGGGTGTAGAACGTTTTGCTCCCATTCTGATACACAATTTGCTGAGAGTTTGTTTTCTGTTTTTCAAAAACTGTGTATGGACAAACCCAGCCACTTCTCTGGAAATAAGTTCTGGAAAAGTTTGTGAAACTTCTCACGGCTGGTGTTAATTATAATTGAGTAATATGTGAAGACTTCTGTGCTAGGCTTGTAAAGTGTTTTTGCGAAGTTTTATCCCTGATCTGCTTCAGAATAAAATATTTTTGTTACTTTTACTCTTTGTCTGTTTCAGCCAGGAAAAAGCAGTAACAAACCTTTCCCTTCTCTGTTAATTTATTTTTCTGTGGGAAAGTCTTCTAAATTCTTGCTTTTAGGAGTACTTCCTTTGAGTTAAAGAGGGTCAGAGGTAAGAGTTTCCTGAAACTACCCGAGGTTGGGAATACCTGCAATGCAGTTAACCTAGATAAAGCATGGTGTTTTGCAGTGAAACTGGTTATGAAACAGTTTTGATGCAACTGGTTTGGGGTTTGTTTTTCTTTCCTGAACACTGGGCACATAGGCCATGAGTCACTGCTGCACCTCCTAAAGACAATTGTCGTAAATGTCCTAAAAGTTAGAAAATACATGGCCTCTTTACTATATGGACTTCTACTTTATTTTACATGAAATTTTAATAACAAATGAAGATTTCTATTTTTTTTGTAGCTGCGGCAGCCTTAATGGAGAAGCAGCTTTATTATTGATAATTTACAAGGGTGGTACACTGGCTAGATTTCACCCATGTAAATCTGCTGCTGCCTTAGCAACAGCTACAGTGTATCATTTAGTGCTTAGGCTGTTTGTGGACTGTACAATATTATAATTATAGAAAGAAACTTACAGATGTAGGGGCTTGAATATAGATGAGTTGTGTCTTGTTGAATTTTTTAGGAGGGATACATGTGGTGGACGTATGTATGCGCTTCTAGCTCCCGAGTTTCTTGTCCCCCAGCGCTGTCTGTAGGATAAATGAGCAGTTGATGATTGTTAAGGGGTACTGTCCTACAGCACAAAAGAAAGGACGGGAGCAGATATAAAGCAAGAAAGCTGTTACTGTTAATTGTGAGTAGGAGGACAGTACTTCAGAACCAAAGGGGCACCATGGCCAGCGCTATGTAAGCAGAGCAGTAGATGTGTTTGGCCCAGGAGAAGCCCACAAGTTGATAAGGGACGAGGTCGACAATGCGGAGAACAAATCATTGACTGCAGCAGCGCTACTTGAACAATTTCTGAAAAAAGCACAACCATGTAGATAAGACTCTAATTAGCTTTATCTCCTATTTATAATGTAGCAGACACCTCTGTCTGGCAGCGACCTTCATGAAATTTCAAGTATGTCAAGAAGGATGATACTAAGTGACTGGTTGTTTATATTTGTTTACAAAGACATGTTTTCCTTTCGTACTCTGTACTTGACTACTGTGCGTGAAGTCTTCTATTATATTGTGCAGTGTTTTTAATGATGCAAAATACTTACGACACAGTAACAAATGTACAAAACCTTGCCAGTCTATCTGAGGAAGATCATTGAAGATTATTCACTTTCCATCGTTACCTTTCTTTTCCATCTCCACTTGAATGAAGGAGTTTGCTGTTAACATTTATTATAGTTACTGTGCACTTACTTTACCACTCCTTTCCGTAAGAATAGAGATTCGCTAACAAGCAAGCTCCTCAGCAGAGCAGTGTTTCTGGGGAAAAGTAACAAGAAACTTGAAATATACTGAATGTATTGAAGAAGTCTCAAAATATTTACTTAAGTGTCAATTCACCTAGGTCCTCACTTGAGCTTCTTTATGGGGGTAAAATGACATATTGTTAGTTATATTTTGTTCTCTTCAAAAGATAGTAATTTAGTGCACTATTGTACTGAAATGTCATTGTAGAGGGAAGCATGGGTTAGAACAGAGCCATGATCTAGAAAGGAAAAAGAATGATGTTTTTAATGCCAAGTTGTTCTTAGATGTTTCTAAAGAGTTGATGTAAAAGAAAAGCAGCAACTATTAAGGTACCCTTTTAATCTGCTGCTCCAGCCATAATGTGTTCAGCAGTGCTTTAGGACTGTGTTAAGCACAACCAAGACATCTGTAGAGACTTGACATGGCAGAAAAGCATACAAGTAATATAAAGGCTGTACTGTGCCCATTTCCTTAAGCAGTACAGAGCAGAAAAGGGAATTTATTATTTAAATGTTTATGAAAAGAAAAAGAAGTTTTAATGTGTGAACGTGCAGAAAAAAGAGGAAAGCCTAATTGAATGGTGGGGAAAGCTGCAGCTTTCAAAGCTAGTGGTAGCTTTTTCTTGCTGCTTAAATTAGGCTAGGAAGAAGGCTTTCTTTTCCATTCAATAGCATAATTAGCCTTACAGTAACTGGATGAGTGTCTTCAAGTCTCCTGTTTGTTTTCATGACTTCCTTGTTTACTTTCAGGAAGTATTATTAAAGTTAGTAAGGGGCTTTGCTCACTAAGGTGTGTGTGGGAAACCCACCAGAAAGTGGGGTATGATAAGTGATGCATGGTATGAGAAACAATTTGGGAATTTTGTTTTTTAGTGTCAGCACTGAAGTTTAAGGTTCTGATTTTTGGGTTTAGCTTTTTCAGTGATTAGTTGTCCCATGTTAATTCGATGTATGATTCACCCTCTTTTTGCTTTGTCATAAAAGTCCTCTGACAGGGTACAAATGTTACTAACTGTATAAATTATTTTGGACATACCTGTCGTACTGTATGTAAATGGTACCTCTGCTGTACTGTATATTAAGTCTAAATCCATAAAATTTAATGAGAGATCTGGATTTAGCCTTTGGTTTTTAACGCCTGATGAATTGTCCACAGCCTTCCTTTTAAGTTGTGAATATCTTTTGTCTGTTTAAATATACTCCTCGATTTAATATTAGCCTTCGTTTGGTCTCCAAACAAGAATGCAGTCTGAATAAACTCCTGTGAAAGGTTGTCTGCTTTTTCGGGATCCTTTTTTACCCCCAAGTTAGAAAGAAATAATAATTGGGTTAATAGACTTACTCCTCACTGAGTGTGTGTGTTTATTTTCATTCAGTCATTATTCTCTATATGTAATGGTTCATCTTTTTTCATAAAGAAGATGGATTAGACAGTGACTGCGTGGGTGAGAACACTGTACATCACTAAGTAACAAAGTGTTGGTCTCTTTGAAAAATTTTGAAGTTCTTTGATTCCTGAATTAAACCTGACCAAAGGCTTGAAATTTTCATTTTAAAGCATTCCAGAGTGTATCTAAGAAGCTTTCCTCGATAGTCTAGTGTTTGATTAACATACATATTACTAACCCAAAAGGAAGCGTATGTAAATCTGTGTATGTTCTAAAACTAGAGTAGTTGTACACTGTAACAGATCAATTTTGTTTCTTTTAATTGAAAATAAAAATAATTATTGCCAGACTGAGTGGACTAACAACTAATCTGGTTTACCTGAAAATCCTAACTTGAAAAAAAATTCTCAAACTCCTTGCATTATTAAAGTTACCTCTGCAAATCTCTAGTGTGCGTTATAGAAAATAGAGTTGTTTGCTCACCAACTCTACAGCCCTTATTAAGCTTTTTCCATTCTGTAAAGGCAATAGCTCTGAAATACAGAAGAGATTGCATTAAATCCTTGGCTGGCAATTTTGTGTGGGATTGAGTATTGAAATGCAGCAAAGCAAATAATGAAGGCATATGTTTACCTATAATTCTTTTTACCTTGGGAGAAGGATTAAATAGGAACAGTTTGGTTGTTGTCAAATTCTTAACAGTTGCTTTCAAGCATGAAACAGTCCCCGGGCTCTCGGAGGATTTACTTAGCAGTTTGAATAGAGAGGTCTTTACTGCTAATGGAACTGAGATGGCAGGCTTAAGCAATGGGGTGCTTTATAGCCTCTTTAGCCACTTGAGAAGATGTAACATCAAATAGCTGAAATTGTCTTGGTCTGCATTGGTGTTTGGGAAGTTGCACAAAGATTGATGAATAAATAATTCAGAGTTGTATGAACGTCTTGATGCCAGAGCGTTGCAAGTATCTAAAAGCTTGATTCACAGAAGGTTTAGTACCAGGAGACGTTCTGTAGTTTTTCTGTGAGCTTTGCCCCAGGGAACATTTACTGAAGTTTCCAAAAAAAAAAAAAAAAAAAGGAGAGGGGGCAAAAAAAAAAAAAAGAAACAAAAAAAGAAACAAAATCTACTGGGATTGTTTGAGGTTTGTAGAGAAATGTTTAAGATTCTAAAATATTCTTAGCAAAAAGGAATATGTTATATTTGGAAGGATGGTTGCAATTGTGGAACTATTTTGTAGTTGAGATTTTTTTATCAGTTGAAATGTTTGCTGTTAAATTCCTTTGCTATATGATGATTTTTTGATAAAAAAATCTATGATTGTGGATACATCCCCAATCCCATCTATAAATCAGATTTTCAGTTTTGTTTTGACTCAGGGTGGGATTTTTTTTCTTTTTTTGCTTGTTTAAAGTTTACTTACTATATGGAGTAGATCCTTTCTTTGAAAGGAGGAGCCAGCATAAAGTCTACTAGCACTGGACGAATATTAGGTTTACATATCCTAGGATTTCCTTTCTTTTCTGCCAAGTGAAACATTATTTAGGGTTCCAATTTTAAAAAGTACAAAAGCTTTCCCTCCAATACTCCCTTCTCCTCTTTAAATTTCTTATTAAACCTGCTAATGAGATACCTAGTATTTAGAAGTTTTACTACAGGGATCAAAATGTAATGTGAGAAACTCTTCTGCTTGAATATGCAGAAACTTGGGATAATTTTCTGTGCTTTAAAAAGGTTCTTGCTTATTCAGTTCATCTAATTTCTGCACATGCTAATTGCTGTGTTGGTACAGAACTCTTGAATTTCAGCTTCTCTAATTTTTCCTCTGAAAGCTATAAAGTCTGTGCTGTGACTCATCTGTAAGAAACTCCAATAACAACTCAATTAATTTATAGATTTGTAGATTTTAATTTTCTCTGTTGCCTACACAGCTTTCCCATTACATTTCACACTTTTTTTTGGACCTGTATATGGAAAGGTATTGATACAGGGGGTCTGTCTGATGGCTAAAAACCCAAATCCTGGGGTAGACTGTCACTTAGATAATTTAAATGAACACCTATTTCTGATTTGCGTTTGTTCACGCTTTGAGGTTCTGCTCTGTTGTATTCCATTATGTATTTTTTTGCTAGATGAAGAAATTACCTATTATCAGAAGTATTATTGCTGTTTAAATTCTTTAGACAATGAGTAAATTGCCTCTGAAACCTTCTGCAAAAGTTATTTGGACTTCATAGGTCTCATATTAAATGGCAGATTTTCCAGAGCTTCATTAATGTTTGTATTCCTTCTAACAATTCTTTGGTTTATTCTGCCTAAATTGTCTGTTGTACACTGAAGTCCGCTAAGTTATCTAACAAAAAAAAAGTGATACTGTATTTTATTGTTGAGTATGTTGATTGTAATATCAGCATTAGAAAGGTTTTTGACCTTGGCTTCATGTTTTCTAATCCTTTAGGTTATCATTTCCCTCCACCTCATCCCTTAAAAGTTAGCATCCCAAGACTTCAGAAGCTGAAGTTCATGTCTGACAAAAAGGCTCTACTATTACGACTACAGGTGATAACGTAATGAAAGCCTGTATTTGTACCTGTATTTGCCACTGGTCCCCTCAGGTAATTGACAAATACTTTCTCACCAAATACATTGTTTTTAGTTTCCAGTGGAGCCAGAATCCCTCTGATTAGATTCCCTTGCAGTTAAAAGAACAGCCTCTCTCATCTGGTCTTGCCTTGCTGTTTTCTGCAAAAATTCACCTATGGAATTTAATAACAAATGGGAAGTATCATGAGGACTACTGCCAGGATAAGATACAGCTGTGTAGAGCAGAACTTGCTTCCAAGCAGGCTGAAACCAAAGCAGAATGTAGCAGTTGAAAACATTTTGCTTATTTCTAAGAATGAGCCATATTAACAGAGGGCACCTCAAAGAAAAGCAGTAAATCTTCCTCAAAAGGCTTTTAGGTAATGTCTGAAATGTCCATCTGCACACGTGCTCTCCGCTGTAAGTGTTCTGTCAAAATGGTAGGTGAATTCACAGTTCCCATGGGAGAATGGGAAAATGATGTCCATCTCCAGCTGCCTTTGAAAGCTACGTAGTGTCTTTCAGTCACTCACCTGATTCTTATTTTTTCCTTTTTTATTTTTTTGTCAGGGCTTCCTTTGGTAGACAATCCATTTAGTGACCTCTTGCTGTGGAACTAAGGGCACTTTAGTTCAAGTCAGCAGACCTCATCCTGAGATATTGTTACATTTACTTGCCTTTTAAAAATGAGCATCTCTTTAGGGACTTCGTTAGCTAAACTCTGAAACGTTCTTGGGAACCTTAAGACTGGTCACCTCCTGTTATCCAAGAAATAACATACTTACAGTTCTGCTAGTGTGTTCAGGGCATAGACAGCTTTTACAAGCTTCTCTTCCCATTTGAAGGAAAGTCAGTGCTATTTTCTGGGTCAAACACTCTTTCCTCAGCTGTGAATTGAGGCACAAGACTTCTGAAGTCAGGAATATGAAACGGGATAGGTTTGTTCTCCTTGAATCTTTTGGGAACCAATGCAGTAAGGCATTTTGTAGCTATTTGCTGGTATTGCTGCAAAGTGTTTGGG
The DNA here is from genome assembly GCF_000738735.6 of Corvus cornix cornix. NCBI lineage: Eukaryota > Metazoa > Chordata > Aves > Passeriformes > Corvidae > Corvus > Corvus cornix. The sequence goes on along the minus strand of NC_046333.1, from coordinate 102,890,702 downwards.
ATGAATTCCTTGTGGATTAGAGGCTGGGTGAATCTTAAAGTCAACCAGAAAGTAGAGTAGTTGCTCAGGTGGCTGATCATGACCTGTGAGCTCATAGGCAAGATACAATTTCAGCAGTTCAGTTGCATAGACTTGCAGAGGGATGAACAATCAGGTATTATTGGCTCTGATGAAATAACTGGATTAACATGGAGAAGATGTTGGCAAAAAGATAATGTTTTAGCTGCCGCGAGAGCGCATGTGTGGTGGAGGATTTATTTTCTTAAAGAAATGCAAACTTCTGAAATTGAATCTTATAGGAACAGCATTCTGTCCTCATATTAGATTGGGCAATGTAGTGATCTGATCATTGCAAGCCCCTGATGTTCAGTATCTCCCTCTCCACACTGTAGCTGTAAAACAAGAAAGAGGAAATCTGAAATCCTGTGGTGAAATTCCAGCTGTATGTACAGACATCATTGCAGTGTGAGTTGTTCTTGCAAAAACACAAATCATATCAACTAACAGTGCTGAAAGGAACTCAGTTAATTCAAATAAAATAGCTATTTTGATAAATTAGATAGGTATATTCTACAGTGTTAAATAATTTACGAAAGAGTGAGTATTAATTAAAACAATTGCTCTTTATTCTGGAAATGTAAAATGCTAGTATAATATGCATGCTCTTGCAAATACTGAGCTCCATGAGACTCTCTCTAAAATACAATAAGAGAATTCCCCTGTCTACCAGTATTTACCAATTCATGTGAAAACTTTTTTGAGGTGGTTTAAGGCAGACTGAGTCAGTGTGGTGGAGCTTTTTTCATTAAAAAATCTGCTCTTAATGGCTCTTTCACACAGAAGTATTCCAGGCCTTCTGCATTACAATTGTGTAACAGGAAATTTTGAGCTCAGGGTCAACCCATGCTAAGAGGGAACCCAGCTTGATGAGTTCATAGGTCTCCTTTTGTTGCTGTTGTCAATTTATAGTCATATTAGTGCTGGATTTGAGGAATAAATGTTCATCTTTGAGAGAACCCAGCCTTCCTTGTGTTGTTCTATTGTTTCTGCTAATATTTTGCATGCATTTATCAGTTACTTTGTTTAAAGAGTGTAAGAGAAGAACATTTCAAGGATGTCTTTAATTTGTGATTTCTACACAGTGGTGTTACTTGGCTCTCTGGCTGTCTGTGCCCAGAATTTTAATATTACTTGAATAAATTCTTACCTTAAAATTAGGATCATATTTCCACATCCCAACCCACAAGTAATATTATAAAATAAAAGGTCCACTGTGGTACTACTGAAGTCATGTAACGGATAGTAACGGTGCTCAGAAACTTGGAAGGGGATGCTGCTTTCTCATACCCATAATCAAAGAGCCATTACTCCTTTGCTACAAAACCAGTGAATTTCTATACCTCTTTGCCTTTGAAATTGCTGGTGGTTTGATAAAGATGTATATAACTCTGTTTTGGTGAAGCAGAAATTTGTTTATGTAAGATAACACTTAGTGATGAGTTTTTGTACAACACAGTGGCTTATGCAATGTTGGAAGCTGCTAGAATTCATAAAAAATTCCAGAGGCTACTAACTATAGTTCTGGCAGCTAAATATTTTTAACCTCAAGGGTTGCCCCTTCTTACAGCTTTTAGTTTTTCCGTGTTTTGTTGGATGATGGTATCCACACATCTTGTTTCTGAATCCTGATTTAGGGCTTTACTGAAATTTTAGTAGTCTTTATCCTTTGTCATGGAGCTCTTGTGGACATTTTTTTCTATTCATATATAGTTTGCTATTGTGAAAAGTCGATTTTACTAGGCAAGAACTTTCCCTGTGTTTCAGGCCTAAGAATAATTTGATACTGAAAAGTATTGTTGAACAAAAAAAGAAAGGGTAAAAGATTATTAATCGCCTGTTAAAAGGCCAGTTTCCTTCTTTTGTTTCTCTTTCCTTTTAAAGGAAGCTAATCTGTTTTGGGGGCTATGGAAATTTTTACATGATTTGTAGATTATAATACCAGAAGGAGATGGAGGCGGGTGTTTGTGGATTGGTTGGTCTGTCTGCCTCCATAGCCCAGACTGTAGCAACTTGCACAGCTAAATCCTCCTTGAACCCCAGAATTTAATGCCTGGGCAGTGCATGTTTGTTTCTTTTGCCCCACTGCTCTATGAAGAACCCACAATTGTTTAATTGTCTGGGTTTTGTTTGGGTTGGTGTGTTTGTTTTTAATCACTTTAATTGTTGATGTTTTCACTCCTTCCTTCCTGGCATGGAGGTCTTAGTGCTCCATACTCACTCTTTCCTTCTAAGTGCAAGTTTTTCTACATGTTTGTCAAAGTGATTATATACTGTTGTCTGACTTACTGAATGTTGTTGAGGTTGCTGTGTAATGCTCTTTATTACTTAGTGTTTCTTCCTCAGTCCTTGTGTCATCTTCAAACTCAGTTTGGGGATGGTGCAGCTTTCTGAAAGGTTTTTAACAGTGTCCTATTGAATATTTTTGTTAAGACCTCCTACTGCACACCTGGTTAGTGTTTTGTGGTTTTTTTCCAGGTAATTACTGTATTTCTTTGAATAGATTTTAGTTACATTAACAAATGTAATTTTTAAAATTATTATTGTGATATCTCTGATACATTACTGCAAAGTCCTCATGAAAAAAATACATCAAACCTTACATTTTGATAAATTTGCTTTCAAGCGTATGCTTCAGGTTCTTTAAGGTAATATCCATAAACTGGTGTTAATTTATGGTAGTTTGATATAATCGAACTTTGTAGCAGCTGTTCTCTCACTGGGGATTGTTTCAGGATCCAGGGAGAGTTCAATAGGTTTCTTCTCGTTGTCTTTTTTTTTTTTTTTTTTTTTTTTGGGTGTCATTCCAGTTTTATCTACTGATTACAGCTTTATTTCCTGAAATTTGTTGGTATTTCAGGACTTCAGTTCTTGCAGAGTTATTTCCTGAATATTCTGCATGCTTCAGAAATTGCTGAAGTCATCTGTTTTGGAAAATTTGAACTATGTGATCTTAGCAGGGCTGTCTATAGCATGTTAATCATTGTTTAACATCCTTATTTACTAAAAAAATAATATATTTTTTCATTGTATGAGGAGAATACGTCCTCTGTCTTATGACGCAGGTAACGTATCTGCAGCCTTGGATTCTTTTCTTAGCATTTCTAATACATGGAAGCCAAAGCAAGTAAAGGTACATCTTTGTTTAATGAACTGTGTAGCTTGACAGAATTTTCTGGGTTTGAGTTTCTCAGCCCTAGTAAATGATCAAAAGCAGACAGTAACTTCACCAGATTGATCAGGCCATGCTTCTTCCTTAGTATCACAGCTGGGCAGTTGTAGCCAACTTCCTCTGGAATTTGACCAGGGAAATGCATTGGAAGCAAATGAAGGTGCATGGGATTAAACACTGTGTGATTAATACTGATGTAACTGCAGTGGCAACTGGCTGGTAATCTTCCACCCTGCTGTCAGAAGGTGTGCTATTTGAACACAAAGGTCAGGAAATCCCAAGCATAATCAAGGATGGATTATTTTGGCTGTACATGCTTTTTATCTAAACCTTGAGTCAGAAACAAAAGCTTTAATTTTGCCAGATCTGCAGCGTATTGTCGCAAGTGCTGCAGTTTACGTGACTGCTCTGTGCTTCTTGCTCTGTCAGCCTCTCATTGCAGCACTGGAACCTCCTTCTCCACATTTAACAGCTGTAAAATACTTGGAGAAGGTAATTAGTTCCTGCTAGTTGTGTGAAAATTTGTGGCTGAGTAAAGGAGCAGGGTTTGAGTTGGTGTGTGCCCGGGGAGCAGTTTCTGCCTTGCTCGGCTGTGTTGTGGCCGGCTGCTTGCCCACCTGGAACCATCACGGCAGGGTTCTCTGTCACACCTACTGGGAGGCATGGGGGAACATCAGTGATAATGAGGAGAACGTGAGGACCCTGCCTTGTGGAATTTGTGATGAAATACGACAATTTGTGGCAGGAAATCCTGGGCTATTTCCTAGAGCTCATATTGTTCCATTGTGAAAGAAGCCAAAGTGCTGATTTTTCTTCCTTTAACTTTGATAAAACTTAAATATGCAAGTTAAAATTCACTTTTAAGTGGTGTGCAGTGGAGAGGGCTTGTGAGAAAGGTATTTCGTCTCTTCGTTGCTTTATTTTCTTTCAAGGCTGTATTTGCAATTCTGCTGTGTCCTCAGAACAGTTCTTAAGCTTCTGAATGTTAACATTACTGAATTAATTATTACTTGTATGTGGATTTGATGAAGATTATGTTTTGCAGTGTTTAAGGTCGTTTGCCTGAGGTTGTAAGTTGAAGAATATGATTAGCTGGTCTGCCACTGCTTTTGTGGTCCTGGCCTAAACACACATAGGAGATCTGCATGACAAAGCATGGATTATATAGTTCCACAGTAGTTAAAAAACCTAACCAAATAGACTGGTAGAGGATAAAAGAAGAATAATTATACTGGCTGCTTGCATTCCTGTCAAATTGCATTTCCTTCTAAGAGTGCTGCTTTTAGAGGTTGCTTCTCTCTTCATCCTGAGTGATGAGAAAGCTGAAAACTTTCAGAGGTCTCTACTTTTTTGTTATGAACAGAATTAATTTGTTACTAGACAGGAGTGGCAAAAGTCAGCTAGACTTATTTCCAGAATTCTGTTTTTGTTTGGAAGTTAAGATAGGCAAAATAAGGTAGTTGAAATAAAATACTATGCCAAAATATTTACTTGACTAGCAATTGATGTGAATACTATGAACCTAGTATAAGAAACAAAAATATTATATTAGCAGCAGTTTTCAGGAAAGCTACAGGCCTTCCTGATCTGCTTGTTTCTTACTAGCCGTCCTTGCCTTGAAAAATTACGAGAGAACTGGAACATTTTGCAATCTTTTGTGAAGGTCAGTGTTGTGTAGTTTTGCAGAATCAACCAGAGTTAGGCGTCCCCTGCTGAAAAGTCCTGCCAGATTATAATACAAAAAGAAAAGTGTTTTCCTAAGTAGCTGACTCAAAATTAATTCTGGTGCTACCAATCCCCACACCTCCATCCCTTTCCCCCTAACAAATAACTCACTGAACCCTTGGCAATCAGCTGCCACATAGGAAAAATTGGAGGTTATATGAGTAAACAGATGTGTCACTCTGGTCTGTGTAACACCATGATTTTTATAAGAATTGCAGTATAACATGGAGAGGAGAGGAGGCAAGTGAAAATAAAGCATGTCAATGAGGGTCTGGCTGTGAGAGCATCACTTTCAAAGGTGACAAAGAACAAGGAACAGCATTGAGTGTAATGACCTTGGTAAGAATGCCAGTTACGAAAGCGTTGTTTAACATTTGCTGCTGTTAAAATTTTGTTCTTGTTACGGAAACAAGTACACTGTCTTTAAGAAAAGCATGAGAAAAAACTAAAAAAGTAATTGAAAGCTGCCTACCACTACAAATGGAAGGAAAAAATCCAGCAAGGAACCAATAATTAAAGGCACTAATTGGGGGCACTGAGCCCATTCATTAATAAACCTACATCAACAAAGTAATCAGCAGATTAAAGTCTAAATAATGAAAACATTAGGACTGCAATACTAATATAAGGGACTAAATTAAGCGGAGGAGACATTACTATTGTCTCTGAAGATTCACTCTGTGTATATATCCGCAAAAATTAAATTGAATTTTTAAATAATTAAATAGCTTTTACTGGTCTAGAGGGATTAAAGAAAAAAGGTTTCATCTACATATCTTGTGGTTCAGTTTTGCTGAATAATACTGGGTTGGTTGTATTCCAGCCACAAACTTCTAAAATCAAAATGTAACCATTCTAGTCAGGAGTAGATATAATACAACAAGTAATTAGTCTGAATATTAATAGGTGATATGTTTTCTCTGACAGAGCAGTAGTAAAGTAAGACTTTTTGGTAGTTCACAGATGAATTTCAAGTACTAAATGTTTCCCAGTAGAAGTATCTCTATTATGGTGTGATCTGAAAGAGAATTACAGCAAATAATGGATGTTATTTGTCTTGGTAAAAAACCCTTGAATATCTGATCTTTGCAAAATGACAAATTTGCAATTTTTTAGATGATAATTTCAGTCAAAATTACCGTTACTGCTTTATTAGATGGAAAGATTAGCCAAAATGCAGTAACATATTAGGAGTGTTCTACTAATTTATCTGTTGAATAAAAAAAAGAGATGGGATGTGTTTTTAAAGCCATAAAATATGTCACCTTATTTAAGTATTGTAAGTTACAAGATTTCTGATATAAGGCCTTTTTTATGGTTTAAATGACATTGCACAGTATCCCTTTTCTAGGCTTTTTCCTTCTTTTTTTTCCCCCCTGAAGATTTTTATAAGACTGTAAGCTTTACTGCCATCTATCAACTTCTGCCTAGTTAGTCATTTACTCTTGTAATTGTTTATGTCACTATTCTCACAGCAAGAGGCATAGAAGATAATTGCTGCTAAAATCAGTTGAAATGTAGTCTGGGAAAGAAGTCCCAGTTCATTGTAAGCATTTATTTAGGTAATTGGTAACAATTGGACATAGGCTAGAAAGTGAATTAGAAAATTGCTGAATTTTTAAAATGCTACATGGGATGAGGTTATCTATTGCTATCTTTGATATATCTAAAATATCTTCAGTAAGTTTCTGTTCCTGGCTTTTCATATATTGAAAATACACATCTGTTAAAAGTTCAATATGGTACGAAGATGAAAATCCCATTACTTTAGGATTCTAAATGTCATAGATGTGGTAAAGAACATCATAATATGATGAGACCACTTCCATAGCTCGTACAACTGCATTTCCAATCTTTCAGTTTTGTATTCTAGAGACTGGCCAGGCACATAGTGCATGGTTAAACCTGGGAATGATTCTGGTTGCTGGTTTGGAGGTGATCTGCTGGAGTCACATGCTGAGAGCAGTGGTTGATGCCTCTGAGTTGCTTAGTAACTTGTCTGCGTGGGTTGTCTTTCTGCAGTTGCACGCTGCATTTGTGTATAATTACAGCCTCACTCGGATGTTCCAGCACCTGCTGGCTCTCCTACTTCCACCGCAGGAACACTGCAGATACTCATTAAAGCAAAGGCTTGGTGTGGGATTTCTGTACCATGGCTGACATAGCTACAGCCAAAGGGAACTGGAACCCAAAAACTGTAATGCGTATTCAGAAGGAGTACTGGATTATTTTAACAAAATATATGTGTTCATCCTGGTTTCAGCTACTGGGATAGACAAGCTGCTGGAGTGCAGCAATTCCTCTGACGTAATGTTGGTTAGAACTGCAGCATGTGCTGAAGTCAACTGGCTGTTTCTAGATACTCTCTTAATATCAGAGCACCAAGGGAATCATTTCACGTGATTAAAATAAAGGCGAAAGATCCCTTTTAAGTTCAAACCCATTTTTTGGTGTAAATTCAATGTACTAGTTCATTGTTGTTGAGTCTTACGTTCAATAATCTTCCATTTTCCAGTAGTCCTTTTTCACTTCCTAACTTGTTTGTGCTTGAAAGTGACAGCCAGAAGTTGTGGGACTCAGATGTTATTCACCTCTGGCAGAAAGCAACATACTATAATGCTGCTGGGAATCTTGATATTTGGAGGTTGCTTCTACTGCACCATCTAACTCTAAGTGTTAAATTTTTCATAAATATCATTATAAGCAGACTAGTGTAACATCAGGCTTTCAGATTTTTTTTTTTATTCTGTTGTAGTGTGTACTCAAAAATCAAAAAGATCAAAAAGATCAGCAAGTCTTCCTACTTTGGCTCTTTTCCTAGAGAAAAGCATCTTAATATGTTTTTTAATCTTCAGATAATGTCAGACATTGCAGTAGATGATTTCAATGATATTTCATATTGATTTCTAAGATGATTGGAGTTTCATTTTTGGCGAACAGTAAAAAAACAGGGAAAATAATGTGTAAGAGCACATGAATGATATTTTAGTAGAGATGTGTATGGTAAGAGAAATCAGAATTTCAACACAATTCTTTGTGTGTTGCATTATTCACCTTATTGGTTTTAATCTGTGAAGGAGTTAAGTTATAAAATACTTTTTACGCCAGTTTCACTTAAAACTACATTCTTCAAAACAATGACATGAAGCTCCATTTTTTGGAGTGTTAACACTGAGATTACATGCTTTTTGAGATAAAATGGAAGTGCTCTCTCAAGATTTTTGTTGCTGAATTAAAATTCTTAGGTTCACAGGAATGAGTTTTATTGGCAGTAGTCTACTAGTGGTGGGAATAATTTCGACCATTTTTGGTCATGGTAGCAAACCACAGTAAAGGCACTGATAATGGTTGTGGGATACTCAGGCATTAAATGCTGTGGTATTTGTGGTTATTTCACTTTGAATGTGTGAAAGCAGTCTTGCAGTGAAGTTAAAAATCGAGGTCAGCTCTGTGCCCAGGCTGTGGGAGGCTGGAGTGGTGCAGCACAGGCTACACATGCTCTTGCTTTGTTTGGAAATGCTGCCTCTCACTGACGCTGCATCATTTGACCTGCAGATGTTGGCAGTTCAAGAGGGTTTCGACTTTTGGAAGTCCTAAACTGCGTAGGCTGCTGGAAACCTAGTGTTATGTTAGCTTTTCATTAGTTGAAACCTAGGAGTAGATGTCTGTAGGTTGAAGTTGTTGCATAAAATCATGAGTAATTAGTTGATACGTTTATTTCATTAATTGCTGTTTATTTGTCTTAACTTAGAAGTAAGACACATAAATGTTACATTTTCTTTTTTCTTCTGGTCAACTCTCTTTACATGTCATCTATGTTGCCTTGTCCTCCCATAACAAGGTCCTGTCATGTTGTGCAAGGAAAAGAAGGGAAGATTTTTAAGCATGTTTCCTCACGGTTGTTGAATAGTAGTTTAGTTTAGTGCTTTGCCTTTGTTCAAGGGAGGCAGGCCATCTTTTATGTTCACCATGTTGTAAGGGCTTTTTCACTTGGTTCTGTGTTTTTGTTTCTATCATTTGTGATATTGCAGGTGAACATGCATATCCAGTGTTTGGTTGATCACAGAAATGACTGGTATGTTTTCATTAAGCAGAAAGAAAATCTATTGTATACTGCCCTGTAATCTGCATGTTTCCCATATTTCCATCGCATTTTGTTTATTTTTATAACTTGGTGAGAACATGGAAGAATTTAGTACGCTGATCATCAGCAGTTGAGGTGTCTGTGTGTTTAGGGACTTAACACCTCCACTTCCTTTTACAGGTATGCACAGTGAAAGCACACTGTTCAGCAGAAAAGCTGTGATTTCTGCTGAGTGAAATTGTTGTTTAATACCAGTCTTAGATTTTTATGTCAGTAGAAGTAAGGCTGATCAGTGCACTCTTGCAAATGGTCCAGCACTTTTTCCTAGGCATCAGGCATCTAGTTTTATATAGGTTGTTTCTCATTTTCCATAGCCTCTTCCTGCATTATGCACAGTTTTACAAGATGTCAGTGTAAAAATATATCTTACCTTTTGTGTCAGTGTTCAGTATCTTTGGTTATTGGTTGTACAGCTGCTAAACCAAAGAACACTTAATAGGGAAAAGACTTTCTTTCTCTGGGACCAAGTGATAAAGCACAGGTTTAGTGATTTTTCACAACAGGACATTCTGTGACTGGTTAATGTATTGCAGACGAAAGCTAGGAAGCCTCTTTCTTTTTCTGTCTTGCTTTTATTTTATTATTATTATTTTTATTCATGTAGTTGCCTCAGTGCCCTGAATACTCCTGTGTCAGCAATTAGCAGGAGCAGTGTTTCATTAATCCGTCAGATCTCTGATGCAGCACATTCTAAGGCCAGGAGATAATAGGGAATCATTTGTTTAAACCTCAGGATTAGCCTCTGATAGATCAGGCCTGCAGTGTGTCATTAACAGCAATGGTGGTAGAACTGTAAACTAAAGCAGATACACAGTGTGTGGTAGATACCCTTAAAATCAAGCAAAAGCTCTGTTGTCTTGTACTTCTAAGCTGATAAACATCCCAGAACTCACATAAATGTGAGGAATAGCTGTGTTATTTTCAATAGTGTTTATCATTTTCTTTTATATGAAACACTTAATATGTAGCCATAACACATCTGATATCAAATTCTCACTGAAAGAAGCGTGGTTTTGTTTTTCATAATATTAAGGTAGATGTATTTAACTATTACTATTAATGCAAAAATTCCTTCAAAATGTCTGATGCTTATAAAGCACAGCAGTTCTATTAAACCAGAGGAGTTTTTATATACCTTCTAAGCTTTTAGAATGAGGTGTTTCATTTCTGTGCTGAAGCACGAGCCTTTAAAAATGAGAACTCTTCAAAAAGCTAGCAGTTGATTTAATTTGTAACTTCCACAGTATATTGAACTTGAACATTATTGTGTTCTTATATTATAGGGATAAAAGAGGATTTATAGGTACTCTCTCCTTCTGATTGAGTAGTACTTTCAGAAGAACACTGTAAGTGCAGTAGTGGCTGAAATGATAAACTTTGCAATCCTGTTTGGCTCCCATGTGGAGACAGGAAGGGTAGAGCCATTACACAGGACAGAATGGCAGATAGCAACTCTACAGTATAATCACAACCAGGCATGAGTGAGTTCCAATTCCCCTGTATTGACAATATTAGTTCCATTATCAAGAAATACCATGCTGCACAGAGCTGGGAGAGGTTGTCCACTCTCATCAGCTAGTTTCTGCCTGTCTTTTCTAATGTTCAGGGTGTATCTGGCTACTTCTTGTTGCAGGTTGGCAACTGGTTTTGCTTCCAGGTTAACTGGCCTCTTCAGTATATTTTGCTTTTTAGGTCAGTTGATTGGCATTCAAACCTCACCGAAAATGAGGAGCTGAGGGCTTCCTCTTTATTCTGCTGCCAAAACAACATAGCCTCCAGTCAGTCATGACATATATATATAAATCCACTTGCCAAAATGTACTCTTGTCTTATCTTCCAATACTGGAAGGGTTGTGGGGATTTAGTTGAAGGCAGTCCTGTCGTGGTCCTTGCTAGAGCCGAACAGATCCCTGCTTGGACGCAGTATAGAGGCGGAAAGGAACAAACGTATTTGCTTTCCTTTCTTATCTTGAAATGTATCACCTGATGTGAAGGCAAAACTACCCTGCAAAGCCAAAGCCAAGTGGAATTTTGTTTGTGTTTATTTCAGTTGTTGTTATGTACCCGTAATTGGAAATTAGCAGCAGCTGCTTGAACATTTTACTATAAGACTGCATTATCTGTTGGAATTGTTGATGTCACGTGGTAGTCCTCTGCACTTCTGAATAGTTAGACTGGGTATAGTGGCACTACTTCTGCAGAAATTGTTATTGACAGACATGTTACTTTTTATAGGTAGACCTAAAGATATTTCAAATCAGAACCATACTGGAATAAACATGGTCATTAAAAACTTGAACAACATAAAAACACCCAAAACACCTCAAGGTAAATGAATAAAGGCCATTGGTCATCTGAGATGAGAGCACTCCGTTCAGCAGAGATATATTTATTAATTTTTAGTTACATGCTCATGGTATAAAAATTGACCATTTAGGTGTACTTCTTGCCAGTGGTAACAAATGCCCAAAAAATAATTCCATTGTGCAAATCTTTTTGTTCTTCTGTGCTTTGGGCTAGTGGCAACTTTGCAATATGCCTGGAAAATTAGAAATACTATGTTAATTATTCATCTGTTATGTACCTGGAGCTCTGGCTGTAGCATCACATGTATTGCACCTGCAGTAGTGTGACTTCGGTCTCTTTTGAAGAAAGGGGAGCTTTCAGATAAATGAAGGTCAGACTACTTTGGGACTGTGTTGGTGCCATAGATAGCCAGTGTAGCTGCATTTTCTGGTGTATAGGTTGAGGAGTTCTGCACAGAGTTTAAATTTCTTATTGTGAGCTTCAGCATCAGCTGTCTAATGTGGAGGAGAGACAGACATGGATGGTTATTTCAGTGTTCGCAATACAGGGAAAAATGAGTTCGGTTATTTTTCCATGACTGTAGGAAGCATAAAGCAGACTTGGATGTAGTTCCTGTGTTGCCTTTCTAACTTCGGTCTGAAATGTTTTGTACCTTAACACTTTCTTCTTGTTGTATGTGGATTTTTTTTCTTCCCCTTAGCAGAAGAACGTAGGAAGAAATGGTCAGTGTAAACTGGAGTGGATTAGACATGTGCCAGCTATGATGTCCAGTTTAATGGATTCCATATTTTTGAATAACCACCCCGTATTATTGTTATTATATATAAAGATGTATTTCTGTTTTCTTCCTTCTGCAAAAAGCAGTGGCTTTAATCTTTAAACTTGCTGACTTTACCTTCTAATTAATTTTTTCTTGTTGCAGTTTCCTTCTGTAATTTCTTCAGAGGGTAATTACAGTCTTCCTGACGTGTGGTGTTTCCATATAGTGCTCTAATTGTTTTATTCAGTGAGACTTTTCAGTCTGGAAGTGGTTAGTTTATTATGCTGTACTGCTTTTCTTCCAAGTTACTCTTTTTGAATGATTCTGGTTGAATTGTGTTCTTTCAGTCCTTGTCCTCTCCAGCTCTCCCGTCTCTCTTGGCTTGGTGAAACACTGGATGATGAGTGTACGCTACGAGCAGGTAGAAGGAAAAGCAGTGTTCATTCTGCAGATGTTGCATGAGGGCACTGAGAGCAGACTGTCATAGCCCTCAGTAGCTCTGTCTGTCTGCATGAGTCTGTACAGTGAATTCATCTTCCCTGTCACCTTGGGGACCAAGAGGGTTTGTTTTCTCACAGATGCCTACCTCAACCCAAAAACTGTTCTCTTCCATTCTGTGTTTTGGCATTTGCAGAGCAACTCGCAAGAGCCCTGGGGATTTCTCTGACATTAACAAATATGGGGAAAAAAAAATGCTGCAGAGTGACCTTTTATTAACTAGAACCTTGAGCAACTTATCAGTGCTGCCGGGGTAAAAGCAACACCATGGTGAATTCAAATCTAAAATTGGTGTGGGTACATCTTCAGTTGTGTGCGTGCCCTTATGCACTGGCTGGCTGTAGTTTTCCTGATAGGAACCCTTAGCTAAAGCATTGGAGAGACGATCCAGGCTTGCAGAACAGTTGATCAATAATCATTTATTTTTTAAAAATACTAGATAAACATCCCAGCAGAATACTTTTATAATCAGAGTCTGCATATACTGGAAAAACCATTGGGATTGTTTTTCACTGGGATGAATAAAAAAGCTGCATTTCCTCATTTGGCTATTTGAGAGCCTTTCTTGGCTTTGTTGATCAGCATTCTGGGGCCAGGGGTGAGAGTCCCTTTGCCATTTAGAAAACCAGGGCTGTTTCGAGAGTGAGTCGCTCTTTCTGTATTATTGGAGTTAGAAGGAAAGACTGAGCGGTTTGTCTTCTACTTGAATCTTAGGGGGCTTTCTCTTCCCTTCAAATTAAATTTTTTTTATATCATAGGATCATTGCAAATTCACCTGACCTGAGGCAATCTGACCTGTGGTCAGTAATGATCATACTGTTAAGACAGATATATAGTTATGGTGGGATGAGGGTGAAGGTGAATTACTTTTAAATTTGGGATGTTATTTCTGCACCTGGGAATAAGCCACTAAATAAGAAACAGTATTATTGCATGTATCTAGCAGAACTCTATGTTCAAAGCTATTTGGCTTAAAAAAAAATAAAAAATGAAATTTGTCTCTGATGGATGGTGAATCAGTAATCCCCTGCTGTAGATGAAGTGTTCCATAAAGAAGCTCCATCCTAGTAGAGTAAATGGAGATTATAAGTGGAAAAGGCTATAATTCAAGATATTGGGACAATTTGCATTTAAAAACTAAAAAAACAACCAAATAAAAAGAATTTGCAGTCTGCATCTTCCACTGCTATCTCCTGATGGGATCAAATAATAGGAATAACAGCACAAAAATCAAAAGCAGTGTGTAAATAGCCCTTTCTTTGAATAACTTTCCATTTAAACAGTTTCTACATCTCGTAATACCTATAAATAGGTTGAAAATTCTTGCAGTAATACATATGTTGACAAACTGAGCTTTATGGTTTTTTTCCATGCTTGTGCTAAACAACACCATTAGAGGAATCCAGAACAGATATTCATGCTGTGTGACAGTCTTCCACCAACTGTTTTATTTCCTGTTTATATATGGATATTAGGTTGGAAGCTGTGCTCATCATGTAGGGGAGAAGGTGGAAACGTGGCCTGGCTTGGCACAGAACCCTGTCAGAATTACACAGTCAGCTTCTGAGGTCTGTATCAGCTTTAAAGCCTGCCCGTTTGCCAAGGTGTAACCTATGCCAATAACTACTTAAGTTTCTGGAGGCTATTCAAAAAGTCTTGTTGATTCTGATGCTGTCGCCCTAAAGACAGTAAAGACTGTGCTGGGTACAGGTTGTCTTGATTCCTGCTTAAAGCATCTGGTAAATTGGGCATGACTCGCCAGAGCTGGTGTGTTTTTAGCATCCCTCTCACCTACACTGTGTTCATAAATTACCAGCATATGCTTGCCTGGGCTCTGGTGGTTTGTTATGAGAAGAGGACACTAGTTTTGCTGGAGTAGCAGTAGGCTCTGTTGTAGCACAATATCTAGTTCTAAATATGTTGCATGTAAAACCCAAAAGATTGCAACATTCATTCTTGTCATGTGGATGTAAAGTTCAGGTCTCAGATGCTTTAAACGATGATCTTACTGTACTGCCATTTATTTGGATGGTAGCCTGGATGTGAAGTTCCATAAAACTGTAGTAGATTTGGGATGCTTCTGAATGTAAAACTTAAAAATTTTTGTGTTGTTGGTTTTTATGACTGTACAAGTTTTATATAACATTATCTTTCAAGTTGCAAACTGGCTGTGAGTGAAAGTCTTTACTGGAGATCTTAAAAAAAATGCAGTTGATTTAATTAATTAACTGTGTAATTAATGAGGACTCTCTAAAATAGAAGCTTCCCGTGCAAGACCCCAGTGTGGCTTAGGCTACAGTAAATGGTTGTGAATTTTAGGGTCTCTTAATAAAATACTGTCAGATCTGGGCTTCGGCTTTGTGTCTGTGGATGACTGAGGGATGTTACTATTGTAAACATTCTGGAATATTTAATATTAATAATGTGCCTTCATTTGTAAATTATTCTTAGAAAATGTAAAAATAACTCTTTGAAATCTCCACTTACAAGAAAGATTTAACAAAATAAACTCTAAATCACTATTCTTTGATGAAGTAGGATATAATCCTCTTAGTATGCTTTCATGATGTAAAAGAGAAACGGCCATTCCTAATTTAACACTCATAGACCTCTTCTGTTTGTACTATGCTCAGACACTCAGCATCACATATAAAAATAAAACTAAAAAAGGAAAAAAAAAAGGCAAACTAGAACTAGGATAAACTGCTTATCATTGTGTGCTCCTGATGCTACCATTTTTAGAAGTAGGTGGCTTGTGGTCTTTTTCAGTCAGAATTGTTGCTCATCGAGAACAAGTGAGTATGCTACCTGTTAGCTTGCCTTCTATTTGTCATCTCATTGCTTATTATGAAGCAGGAGAGATGAGATGACATGTAGAAACTTAAGCATGCTTCTATGTCTTTTCTCATTTTTAACTCTTTTGATCAACTTCTATTGTTGCAGTCCTTTCTTAATGACAGTAATGGCAGTGCTGCTTCTCTCTTTTACCATCTCCATTAGGACTTCCTTTCAAATTTTAGCCTGTATTTCTCTTTCATGGTCAGATGGTCATTTGGGCCAGCTGTTTCCAGTCAGTCACTTATCTCTCAGCATCAATCTGCGTGAAAAATGGGACAAGTTGGTGTACTTGAATATGTATCCCCTCCTGTGCTGTGATCCCCCTGAAAATGCATGTAATCATTGTTCTATCATTTTTGGGGGGGGGTGGGGGGTGGGGGTGGGAAAGAGGTATAGTCTTTATTTTTGAAGGCTGCAAGTCATGTTGGATTTCAGTTTTTGAATTTTACATTGACAGGAGGCAGATTGCAGTGAAGACCATAAACTGACAGTTTAGGGCAAGAATGCAATAGCCCTGAGGCAGTCAGGGATGTAGCCCACTCCATCCTTCTGACTTAGGACATTCATCCCTCCTGAGGTTCCTTGTCCTTTCTGATGATGGATTGAGAAAGACAAGCAGCACATGGGTAGACAAACACCTCACCCAGGCACTTGGTGCCATTTAACAGTTTCTTCCTGCATTTGACATTTTCATTTCCCTTCTTCACCTCACTCATCACTAACTGTTTGGGTCTTGTTTTCTGTACACAACACTAATAGAGAATGACAGAAAACAAATACAAGCTCCACTACTCATTTTATATGCAGTATATTCTAGCAAAATTATATAGGAAGGCTCAACAGCTGAACCATGAAAGGAACACTTAAGATTTAATTGACATTGACCTTATGCTACTATCATTCAGGATAAAGTGTTGAGAGTTTGGTTGGTTTTGTTTGTTTTGTTTTGTATTTGTTTGGGTGGTTGGAGTTTTTTCCTTGTTTTTTAATGAGGCATCAATACCCCAGAATGTGCAGGTGTTTAAATTATTGCTCTGTAATTATTTTCTGAGTTTACTACAATCACAGTACCACTATCAAAAATACCAAACCCATTAGAAATCAACAGTCACGTATTCTATCCCATGCTTTGAGTGTGGATGTATCATTGAAGTCATAATTGGGAAAGGGAAAGAAAGTAGTCCCTTGGAATAGGAAATAATACTTATCTACTCAAACCCACTGAAGGTACAAATGGCAGTGAAAAGGATGAATTAAAAGAAAATGAGACTTCTGGTGTTCTGCTTCTTCTCCCTGCAGATGCAGCAGGGTGTGATGTAGAACAGTTTATGGAGCTGTGGACATGCACTTTTTTGATGCAGTTCAGAGAAATTTAAATCAAGTTTTAGAGGTTTATTTAAGCTGAGGAGGTCTACCTGCAAGCTGAAGACCAGACCAACTGTAGCCTGCTCAGTCATAAAGTGAATGTGTGAGCTTTTGTATTTTTATATTTTGTTGTATGGTTGAAAATAATGGGAAGCAAAAGAAGCCCATCCGCTGTGGACTTGGATTGCTGAAGATCTTGGCAATGCAGGCTCATTTGCTCAAGGATCATGAAGAGCTATATTGGCTTTACAGAACAGAGATGTGTGTATTCTTGCCTTCTATCATTGTAGCCCTCCTTACTCTAACAGGAATGAGTCTTAAGAAATAATGGGATAAAAACTTAAACTCCTTGGTTTTGGGGTTTTTTGGTGATCTTTTGTTTTTTGGGATTTTTTTTGTTTTTTTTTTTTCTTGATTTCTTTTCTTCATGCTAAATATAGTTCTTCTTCCTTTATATACAACACAATTAAGGTTAAAACTTTTTTTTTTGTGGGGAAGTTATGTGCCAAAATGTATCAGTTGGGCTAGGTCTTCATTCTCAGGTGTCTGTATATTTATGCTATTTAATCCTCTTGCACATTGAGCTGCCATGGAACAAATTGTGAAGACAAAGAAGGGTTTGGGCTTTGTATAGACATTGCAGGCTTGTACATCTTTCATTTATCTCTAATCCACTGTTCTGGAAAATATGAAAATTCTCATAAAGTCTGTTATTACATTGAGAAACTCAGTACACTGAGTTATGAAGCTCTACTGACCGCTGTGACAAATTCTGTTCTCCAACTTTATTTTATGGATAAAGACTACATGTAAAATCATACATGTCCCCAAAAGGATAGTGCTAGTGCATGTTTAATATTAATGCAGAAAAGCTGTTAATTGCAAAGTATAAAAAGGAATATCAGGAGCATTTGCAGATGCTTTGCTGAGAGTTAATAAAGAATAGTATGCCAGATTCCTTCAAGAAAAAAAATGAAAGGTTAATTTTTTATAATCATCTCTAATGTTACTCATAAATTTTCCAATTCTCTGCTACTTAGCTACAATACATTATTTAGAACATAAAAGGTATTAATTTGAAAGACTGATCTCTAGATAAGCCAGCTTTCCTTTTTAATAGACCATTTAAAGTACAGGGTGCCTTGCAAGAGTTTTGCAGATAATATTTCTTATTGCATTAAAATAATTACTTATTTCAGATTGTATTATTCCAGACATTTGTACTCTGAGGAGGAGTACATGATAGGATTTAGACTTCATATGTGATGATACGGCACGAGGTTCCCAGGTGGAAAATCTGGATTTCTTCTGGTAAATTATTTGCTTTCATTCTTAGTATTTATGTAGTAAAATACTGCATGCCATAAATGTGTCAAACCTTTTTTGTGTTGACTGTCATTTGGTTTAAACTTTATCCCCCCTTAAGCATTTCTTCTTTACTTCCTTACAAACATGAATTAAAAATGTTTTCTTGTCTACTAGCTGTTTTTCCTCTGCTTTAAGGCATGTTTATCCTTAAATGTGGAAACGAGGGCAGGATGTTATATTTGCTTAATCATAGATGCTTCAATCAGACAAGCATGATTTTCTTGCACTTGTGCATTTGTGTTTAATTTCAAGAATATAGACATTACAAAATTACCCTCTTTAATGAATAATACCTGAACAAGAAAGCAAAACTAGTCTCTGTCAAAATCATAATTCTGAATTCTTAAGGAGGTAGCAAAAATTGGTGTTGGTTCATACTCCCCAGAAAGTTTCAAGTATAGTATTTTTCTGTAGGTACATGAATCTCAGTACCCTATGCAAATAAAACTTCTGTGAAGTCTTCAGTTATCAAAAGTTTGCTAAATTGAGTTACTCTGTAATTGCCTTCTTAAATAGTTTCGTATTTGGAAGACAATGGTTACATGCAGGTATTAAAGCATCCTTCATCTTATTTTCATTTGGTATTACTGTGCTTCAAATCCAAACCTTGTTGGCATTTGCTGCCTGTTTGTGTCTCATTTCTGGAGCTGACTTGTCTTTCCTGAGGAAGACCTTGACCAATGACTGGCACTTAACTGGATCTTCAAGATTCAATGATGGACCTCTATGCTTTCTGATATCCCTCTGCTTCCTTATGATGTCTAGCATAGGTAGTTGAAGACTGGCCAACACTTTTTTCAGGGGAAAAATACCATATGAAAGGATGATCCAGTTTACTGGAGTCTTTCATGTGAAATAGCCATGTAGGTTTTAAGAGTAATGAATTTCTTGAATGTCCACTTATTCAGTAAGAACGAAAAATTAGTATTTCTGTAAGAAATTGCACTCTGTTTGGGGCCATCTGTGTCCTATGAAATAGAAAATGCTTTAACATCAAACATTACTTTTCTCATTACAACTGCAAATACAGGGCAATAGAGGAAGGTGCTGTATTGCACTTTTTTAATATATAAACTACATAACACAACAGGCATTTGCTTAAGGTTAAGCCAAATCTTGGCATTTAATGCTCTTTTTATACTGGCATTTACTAGGATACGGTTGAACATGGTGTTTTTTGGTCTTACCATTTCTTCTCTTGAGATGCCCTTTCTGCTAGAAGGATGTGAAATCAGCTAAGTTATACTGTCACAAGAATCATTATATGGAACAGCATCTCTCTCTCTCTCTCTCCTTCTCATGCATTTAAAGTAATATGCAGGCATATCTGACCCACAGAAATTTGTTCTATCTATTACAGGTGGGTAACTAACAGTGACGAAGTTTCCTTGTGGTGTGCCATTGGCAATAGATACCAGGGAAGGGTAGGTTAATCTGGTTGCCTGCACAGCTGATTCAGAATTAAAGCAGAATGTTAGGTTTTGCTGCTTTTCCCCACCATTCAAAATTAACTTGTCTTTCCGCATTTATATCACAAATAAGTGCTGTGTTTGTTTCTCCCCTTAACTTCCTTGAATGGGTCTCTATATTAAGGATCTTGAGTGTTTGTTTCATTTACAATGATGGGGATACTAGAGCTTTGATTATGGCACTAGATAGTGTACTTTAACATTATAAGCAACTTAAGCATATGCCTGGTTATGATGTAAGATATGTTATGGAAGGAAAATTTTATATGTAATCACTCTTGCAGCAAAGTAGAAAACAATAAAGTCAAGAAAGGACATCTGGAATCATGTTCTCTGGCCAGTGACCTTTACTTTTTCAAAAAGGAAGTTGATATACTTCTGAAATATATCAACAGCTTCCAAGTATGGTAGATATTGCTCAATGCCCTTTCCAGGCAGGGCTAAGGGTTACTAAGTTTTGTTACTGATGTAGTACCAACTCAGTTTATAAAAATCACTATATTTGATATGTGCTCAGTAATTTAAAGTGCTGCTAGGATGAAAGTGGCTCTGGATGAAGGTAGGCAAAATGCTTAGTGTTACTGGAAGATCTTGAAAAGAGAAGGTATGAGAGATACAGTAGTCCAAGCTCAAAAGGTCATGTTTTTGTTGGAGAGAAGCAAAAGTATGCAGTAGCAGGAGATGGAGGATGTTAAATACAAGGGAAGTTATTTTAAGAGGAGAATTTTGAGGGGTTTTTTCTATGTTATTTTGAACAGGCATTTTTTTCTTCTCATATCTTTGACGCCAAATTTGTGTCCAAACCATCCTTTTCCTTCACAGAAGGAAAACACATACTTGGCATACAATGGCTACAGAGCAGATTTGAAGCACATGGCATCTTGTACATACAGTTGAACTGAGTTTTAGTAGTTGCTACAAAATTCAGCAACTCTTGATTCTCCTCCCTCATGGGGTTCCCTTGGTGGCTTATGTTCTCTTTCCACTAACTCTTTTGCCTGGCATACTGGCAGTGTCATCTGCTTCCTTCTCTGTCTTCAGAGAGCTGAGCTGTTGAGATATAATTAGCAAAATGTAGTGGGCGGAAGATGGAGCTGTGTCAGTGCTTTGGATGGTTGTCAGGAACATGTTTCTTTTTTTTATATTTTTTTTTTTATTTGTAAGGAACATTGTAGTGTACTTTGAAGATAGGTTCAGATGTAGAAGTAAAATATGGATAAAACAACGAACTCCAGTCTGTGAATTTAAAGGGCACAGGAACACAATAGACATATTTTGGAGATACACAGTTTAAGCGGAGAAGAATTCATAAATAAACGTACAGGCTTTTAAATACTCAGTTTCTGTTGTTGGGTTATTATTTCCACTGCATCTTGAAAAGAGTAGAATGTGCTGTAAAAAACAGTAAATGTGCTGGAAACAAAGAAGGCTATAAAAATTCTACTTTAAAGGCCAAAACTTGTTGCAAGGCGCCAGTATAGTGAATGGCTAATTTATGCATAAAGACTGAATTGTGTTTTGCAGAATGTCTTTTGTTCTAGTTTATCTCTTCATACAGTAGTCCTCTAATCATTAAATATAGTTTACTTATGCTGGAAGACAAAGTACTGTGTGTTTACAAATCTGCACAATGATCTTGAGAGGAAAGAATGTGTAGTCCTATTGTATTCTTGCAAGTGCCTTTTTCATCTTTGGTCAGGACTAAAATTCACTGTGGACAAAAAAAAAAGAAAGGGTTTTTTCATATTCTTGGGGGTTTTTTTTAGTATGTGTACAATGAACTGTTTCTTGGCCAACAGGATTTTCAATAGAATGGTATATAATTGTTTTAAATGGTCCCCATATATTCCACTGTGTCAGAAAATATTGTGCTAGAATTATGAGTCAGGTTTTTGTTCCTGAAACAATGTTGTACTTCTCAAACTAGAGCGGGATGCTCACAATGGTTTGGGTTTGGGCTGCACAACGTAATTTGTACGCTGCTGGGAAAAAGAGGATCTGCCCTTACCAGAATTTAGTCTCAAGTGCCTTAAAAATTTAATCACTGTAAAAATCAATATATAAAGGAGTTAGTCAATATTTCGCAAAGCTTAAAGGAAGTTTGGAGTTACAAGATTTTAATGAATTATTGAATGCCACTTGCGGGAGAGAGATTTAAATGAACTAAAAATACTTTTCCTTTCCTTTTTTTGTGGAGTGCGTTGCTCTGTTAAGAGCAGCTTAAAGTATCCTAAGGCTGAAAGACTGTTTGTGCAGAAGTCACTTACCAGGCATGGTTTGCCCCAGAATTATTTGGAATGATCATATTATAAATGCATAGACTTTCAGGGCTACATGTAAACCGCATGCCATCTCATAAATTATTCATAATAGCCCACAGGTATAATTATTCAGAGAAGTGAAAATGAAGGAAATTACTTCCTATTAATGTTTGCTTATTCAGATAAATATTTTACTTATTTTTATTCGGATTTTAATCCTAAATTATCTGAGTCCGGCTCACACGATATATGTGTACTTTGCAAGCATTGTCTTGTGATATAAAACCATGAAAGATGCATGAATCTTTCATGTTTCTCTTTCTTCACCAAATTATGTACTTTATTTCACTCCTCTTAGCTGTGTGTTCAGACAACAACTTCCTCCTTGATTTCAGGTGTAGAATACAGACTTGCCATATTCCGACACGAGCTTCGGTGCATTACAGGATTTAAGAAGGGTGCCGAGGTTGATTAAAGTGGCTCTCTCCAAGCTGCCATGTATAAAATATGAGTGCCATATATGGAAAATAAAAGGCCGCTGCATGAAAGAATGTCAAGGAGAGCAAAACTGCTTTAGGTCTTACTCTGCAAACAGGAATATGTTTTTGCTAATGTGAGTAATCCCGTTGAATCAAATAATTCATGTTTGGTGTTTAAGGTAAGGACTCAATCCAGCAACCTCTCTAGAACAAGTGCGAAATTTATTACAGCTCCTTCTCTGCTTTGCAATAGCTGGAGTAGGCAATGTCCATGTTGCCTCTCAGCCATTGTAAAAAGCATAACAGGAAAAGAGAATAATTATCTATATTTATTTCTTTTTTAAAAAATTAATTTTGGCCACTCTATTTTGTGATTTTTATAGTGTTTCTGTGAATGACAGCAGCCTTGAGTTGTCATAGTTTTTTCAAGCATGACAAAGAGCTAAAACTAATTTTTGTATCAATTCCATTGTCTGCTCTTTGCTTCTTTTGAAGCATTGTCTTCTATTTGTTGTTAGGGCAGAGTATGGAAAGTAAGTCCTTCAGTTAACATAAAACCAAGCACCCCAACTCAGTCAAAAGAACAAGGGAATTGAATTATTTCTTTTGACTTCATGTGTTGAGATGAGACAATTTGTGTAATTTTAGTTGTTTTAGCTTTTCCAGTTGATAGTGGCAAGAGACTTCTTGTAGGGTCACACATCTTATTTTTCCTTGGCTGCCTTCCTTAGTATGGGGATGAATTAACTTATACAGTTACTGTCTACTCTTTATTATAGAGAGATTGTAAATTACTAACTTAAATAATGGCTTTTAGAGAGCTGAGAGACAGTGAGTGGTTTCATTGGTATTTTTGCAGTTCAAGCCATTGGGAATCCTCTTCAGATACCATGCTGCTGCTGCTGCATGGTGTCAGCACCACTTTCATTACTGGGCACCTGTAAAGCAGAAATAGGTGGTCTTTGCTTTTTCTTGATCTGTCCCTGATCCCTCCATAGCTTGAATTAAAATGCATGTAATTCTGTATTTTGATGAAAAAACTTCTCTTTGCGTGTTAGTATCTACAGAGATTAGTATGTAATACAGTAACTCTGGAGGATCTCAGTATCAAAGATATCAAATTAGTAATGATGTATCATGGTCTTGGAAAACAGGACAAGGGATAATGGCTTTAAACTTAAAGAGTGTAGGATTACATTGGATATCAGAAAGAAACTAGAAAAATTCTTTCCTATGAAGGTGGTGAGGCACTGGAACATGCTGCCAAGAAAAATTGTGGATGCCCCATTCCTGCAAGCGTTCAAGATGAGGTTTAATGGGGCCTTGAGCAATCTGGTCTAATGGAGGGTGTCCCTGCCCATGACAAGGGGGTTGCAATGAGATGATCTTTAAGGTTCCTCACAAGTCAAACTATTCTATGATAATTAGGTTTGATCAGTTGCAGTTGATACATATTGGTCTATAAAAACGCTTACCTGTGAATTTCAAAATTCTTAAACTATTCACTTCAGTAATTTTAAACTTAATCAAAAGCTTCAAAAGAAAAAAAAAAGATTGATACTCAGAAGTAGTCATCTTGCTGTAGTCCTTGTTTCTTGGTTTAGCAGAATTAGAATTGCATGTCCTTTCTTGGGGAATAGGGTTGCAGTAGGAGGGCTCCAGATGCAACGGTGCATTTCGGCCGCGATGGGTATTAGGTAGGGTAGCACTGCATCATTGAAACCAGCAACTCCCGCGTACTTCAACAGAAGAGAACATAAATGAGGATGAAAAAAGACCGTGTGATAGAAATCCATCTGCTCTTACATCTTTACCTCATCAATTATGAACTCCTTGTGTTTGCGTTCAGGGACTTTAACAGCCCCTCACGATACATCTTCACCCTGTGCTGTCTTCTCTCATTCACACAGATGAGCTGGTGCCAGCTTCCATCATCAGATGAGTAAAACTGTGGCTGTCAGTTTGTGTGGCAGTTTATCCATCTATGTTCACTCCATAAACCTCATTGTCAGTAGATGGCTGTCATCAGACTTGGATATGAAAATGTGGATGTAAATAAATCAGTCAAAGAATTTCCTGCTGGCAGTGAGATTCAGATACTTTTTGTAGAAATATCTTCAGACTCCTGGATCCCTAAGTGAGTTGACTCAGATCCACTAAATTTTGCAAACATGAACCTCTGGGGAGCAGACAGTCTGTTCTGGTCTGGAATACCACCAAGGACTTGCCACAGTATTTTTTACATTTCACTTATATGAAACCAAACCCCAAAAAATTACCATTAACACTATGAACAGGGTCATGTTTGCACTGTGTGATGTTACCAGACCAACACAGAGAGGGAGGGGATGGAGCCAGAGCTCACACTGGAGAATGTCTGATTCTCAGCTGTGCTATCCCTGAGCAGTCTTTGCCAAATGGTACAGAATTCTGCCTTCTCATCTTCTTTCATGACCCTTAGCTGATTTTTTCTCCCCTTCCTTTGTGTATCACTCTGTTGCCTGCACCATCTCCTTCTTCCACTCCCTGTTTTACCATTTTCTGTATTTCTGTATTTTGGGGAAGGCTTGATCTTAGCAGAGTTTGGTTAACGGTGTCTATGTTTGAACCATGTTGAGTTTCAGCATTTGAGGTCTGTTCACATTTCTCCTGGAGGTATAGGTGGAAGAAGGATAGAGTCAACCTGGCATAGCTGGATACTTGATATATCTATTTTTGCTGCCAAATGTTGGAGTTTTTTTCTGACATCAGGACTTGTCAAATTGTCCGTTTTGATAGGTGTTTTGAAGAATTCCCAGTATTTAAGAGTCATAGTCTGCTATTGAGGATGGTGGTTATTGAACAGGGACTCCATCACTGTTCTTCCTCTTTTGCTTAAGCTGATACTGTGAAGGGTATGAGTAAACTGATTTTTCTTGAATTTATGATATCTTACCTTTTTGTACATGTTTCCTCAAGTCCACATTAATCAAATGTCTTACTTCTGTTTGATTTTTTCCCGGGGTTGCTCAGCATTTTACAAACTTCTCTGTAAAACATTGGAAATGTGAAATGTGCAACTGTATTAGGACATAAAGAACAACTTATATGTGCAACTTAAAAAAAATTTCAAGAACCTTGATTAGAACACATTTCTAATTTTAGGAAAATAAAGATAATAGTTACTCAATTCTTTTCCTTAAATGAAAACCTTTAGGGGAAAGCAAAAGATATTTTAAAAATACATGGCATGGGAACAGTTTTTTAGATTTTTCTAAACTTTAATGAAATGTGAAAGTTCATCCTTGGGCATTAAAATCTTATTGTGCCTTGGTCCAGTATCTCTCATTTGTCCACTTCTTTTTCTTTCCTCTTCACTTCCAAGTGATCACGTGCACCAGCTAAATGTCTGATAAATCTCCAGGCGAAGCTGGGTTGACTTGTGTGGAACTGACTTTAAAAATATTTGATGGAACATTGCTTCAGTCTCTGAATACTTGTCAGCTTAGATTTATTACAGCTGCTCCCACTACAGAGATATGCACTTTGGTCCTTAGGGATCTTTCCCTCTCTTTTGCTGTGTAGTCCCAGCTATTGCAGTGTCACAGTCGATCAATTATTCACTTTGACACTTTCGAGTCCAGCAGAACATTGGGTAGAGTAACATCACCGTAACTTCTGGATTATTTTTCTCTTGGATGTAGGGGTGTGTTGGGGTTTTTAAGTGAAAGCCCTTTTTCATTGATGGGGTTTTTTGTTTGCTTGTTTGTTGGGTTTTTTTCAAGTGAATGGGTGGATGCCACATTTTATTCATTCAGGGAAAAAATGTTCCAGTATTTTCTGAAGTTTCACATAGTGCGTACCGTGAAATAAGTGCGTCAAGTATCAGCAGTTTTCCTTAATAGATACCTTTTCTACATGTGTATTTTATGTAGCCTGAGTTTCTGTATGCAGAGGTGAATAGCTGTATATGGCTGACGTGGGAATAGGAATGCTAAGAGATTACTTTGGAAGGTCATTAATAAATACATCGATCTTATGAAATGATTGTCTTAGGGATAACCTGTCCTTTATTTTCAGCACTTCCAACAAGAAATTCGGAGTTTGTATAAAATTACAGCTGGCACGACCTATTTCTATAATTTGTAAATTAGATACTCCTAAAGATACTTTTTGACCATCTGAAAATACCTGTAATTTAGTGCACTCTAGTATCAGCAGGAAAAAATAATTTTGCTCAAATAAGTGAAGCATGTCCTTTCAGTGTTATAAGCAAAAGTGGTGGCTTAGTTACACATCTACTATTGATTATAACACTATGACTAAATTGTTGTTTAAAAAGTCCACACCAAAAAAACCCCAACAAAACACCACCATAAAACAAACCCTACTACGCTTCTTAAAAAAAATGAATGCTGCCAACATATAGAGTGGAGTCAATTTGAACTGATAATAAATCAACAACAATTTTAATTAAATTGGAAACCTTTGAGCAGTTTGACCAGGAGAAAAATTTACAGCCTATGTATTACCATATTTGTGTCTCAGGTGGTTTGATAAAAACTTCAGTAGTCAAGGTTAAACATGCAGTAAGCATATTTATTGCTCTCAGTAACATAAAAAAGTATATTCTCTAATGTCTTAAATGGAAATATCGTTTAAGATTTCAATCAGCATGTCTCACCTGCCCTCAGGATAAAATCTTTCCCCCTCCTTTTCTTTCCCTACATCTGTGCAGGAAAAGCGTGGGTCAAAACTGAAGAACCTTTTAGTGTTAGTGGTCAGCTGTGCTATTTAAAGTTCTTCTGAGTGGAGCCCCGTAGAGCTGGTCATTTATCACTTTAGAGTGGACTGAGTTAGCACTGTGAGGTCAGTTAAATGTTCCTTCAAGAATTTTCTTCTGAGCCTTGGGGTAAAAGAATAAAACTTGACTTGTTACCAGCCCTTGTCAGAGAAGCTGCAGTTGACAAACTTGAAACTGGTTGTGATCCTGACACACAGCACCAAGTCATCCTCTGCTTTATGAAGAATTGAGATTTAGACTGACCCACTTTTCCTTTATCTAACAAATTCCAGGTTTGCTTCTGTTCAAACAGAACTGACTGAAAATTCAGTTTCCAGGAGAAACTAGGTGAGTTTGTTCTGGAGGCAAATTATTCTGATTGAAATATGTTTTTGTATATTTTCCTCGAGGTATTTACTTGATGCTCCAGACTTTTCTCTTAGTAATAAAAGAAGGAATACACAAAAAATATGTAGTAAATTACTTTTTTCCTTGGCTTTTACTGAATGAATGTCTCGAGCAAATATGATAAATGAAAGGATTTCAGCCCACAAGAGTAAGGCTGAGGTGAGATGGTAGATAAGGAATCAGATCTTGCATACAATCTGTAAAGCTGCAAGCAGACAACATCAATGAGGAATGGAAATGGAGGAAAAGGACCAGTATTAACAGTCTTGTACAGTAAACTTTGTTATATGAATTCTCAGTTCTCTTAAGGGAGGGCAGTTGTTACTAGAACGTATCTGTTATCTCAGAGGAACTTGGTGGGAGGAGAGTGGATGATCCATAAAGTAACTGAACTATTTATTTTTATAAAACAGTAATAATATCACCTAAAAAAGGTAGTGGCTACCTGGCAGTTTGAATTTTATAGTCTGAGGCTCTGGTTGTTTAAGGACCTGCAGCATCCTATGCAAAGTCCACTCCCACTGTTGACTCAGAGAACTGAGCACGCTCTGGGCTGGAGCAGTCATTTTGGCCAGGATGCCCAGCACAAGCCTAGGAAGTGCTAATGTACTCCCTGGAAGTGGGTGAGTGGGCTGTTTAGTGTTAGCATGTTCTCAGTGGTGAGCATTAAGATAATTGTCACCATACTTTTTCCTGCTTCCTTCAGCCCACGGTTACTATTTTAGATAGGTATTGAATCAAACCCCTTGTATTGGCTCTGAGAATAAGGCATGGGATTTAGTCTGTTCCCAGTCTTCGTTGCTTCTGTGCTGTGAAGTGGTTCATTGTCCTTGAGTGACAGGTCCCTTAGGTTCTCTGCTGTATGAAATGCACTTCTCATGAGTATTTCCTACCAGCATTAAGAGCACGCTTAGCTGATGTGCTGTGTCATGTTTACATTTTACTGCTGTCTCATTTTTTCCGCTAAATTTTAATTGAAACTTCAATGCTTACAAGATTATTTTAATCTATTGAATATTTTAGTAGACTTTTAATTTTGGGAATGTAAATTTGTGCTTTAAAGTTGATTCATTTTATTCTCTTGGCTGAGTTCAAGTTGCTGTTGAGGAACAGGCTCCCAACCACTGGATAACCTCTCCAGAGTGTAGGATACTTCCTGTGGTCTTCCATATTCATATTATTAGGCTGGAAGTTCTTAACTGGGTTCAGTTATTTCCTTCATTTTTAAAGAAATCCAAATTGAAATATTTTGTTCCTCAGTGTTGTCTGTTTGGGGTTTTTTTGTGTTGTTTTTTAATTCTCTCAAAACTACCTGTGAGAGCCAAATGTCAGGCTTAGCTTCAACCACAAATAGTTTGTGACCCAGGTGTGGGGTATAGGTATGGAAGAAAATATTCTTGTCTAAATTAGTTATTTATAAGAACAAGCACTTCCTAAGTTTTGAAGAGTGCAGTGTAGATTTGATTGTGTCTAGAAACTTAGTGAAACACTTCAAGTTTGAAGTTCTTTTAAATACAAACAGGTTTTTTAGTATCTGTGACTGAAATTATTTTAAAATTACTATTTCAAGTCATTAAAGGGTTTATATATATAGTATTATTAACTATGATCAACTTATTTCAGTTTTCAGATGAAGTTGGTAGTCAGCCAAGAGGAATGATGACAGAAATTTTTGAAGTGTTCTATTTGTCAGTAAATAATCAGCATTATAAAGGCAGAATTTTGGTGTGAGAAGCCGGTGCTCAAGGCTTCTTTGGATATGCTTTCAAGGCAAGCTTAATTAAATAATAATTCATCTGCTCTTTGTGTAACACATAGAGTGTCCTCTAGATCTCTGTGCTGCTATTTTCTTTCAAGAGTTTGTTTACTGTTCATGGTTACAGCTCTACTGTAAGTTTCAAATGCTTCATGCCTGTTTTAAAATCATGATTAGGTAAACAGTTTTGGATTTCACACACAGGCTGAGCCAGTGTTCATATGGTGTGTTGTTTAGAGACAAGTACTGCATGAATGCTGCTTGGCTAATCAAAGTGACTGAGTACCTTGTTGTTCGCTTTCACTTTGAACCTCATACCTAATTTGCCCGTTTCAATTAACACCCTGCACACCCCCATGATAAATAACAGTATATGTGAAGTCTTGTCTAAACAGTTTCATTAAAAAAGAAAGAGCCATTTATTTCCCATTCCATTTATTTCCCATTCCCATCAGTTGAAGGCCTGCCCTTAGCTTTCAGCTGTCTGTTGAAGAACAGGTGCTGAAGTATCAAAGCCCTCTCTTCTAGATGCTGGAGGGCTTTGTCCATGTGTTCATACTAGTTACGACATTTATGGGTAGAATCCTTTCCATCTTTGTCTGTGCCCCATCTTCCAGGGGCTGCTTCCCCTGTACTCGGCTCTGGTGAGGCCACACCTCGAGTCCTGTGTCCAGTTTTGGGCCCCTCAATTCAGGAAAGAAATTGAGGGGCTGGCGCAAGTCCACAGAGGGCAGCGGAGGTGGTGAAGGGTCTGAAGGATAAGTCCTTCGAGGAATGGCTGAGGGAGCTGGGGTTGTTTAGCCTGGAGAAGAGGAGGCTCAGGAATGACCTTACTACTCCTTGCAACTACTTGAAAGGAGGTTGTAGCTGGGTGGGGGTTGGCCTCTTCTTCCAGGCAACCACTGAGTGGGCAAGAGGACATGGCCTCAAGCTGTGCTGGGGAGGTTCAGGTTGGACATAAGGAGGAATTTTTTAACAGAAAGGCTGATTAGATTTTGGAATGGGCTGCCCAGGGAGGTGGTAGAGTCACTGTCTGTGGAGGTGTTTAAAGAAAGACTGCATTGTGGCA
Organism: Corvus cornix cornix; assembly: GCF_000738735.6. Lineage (NCBI taxonomy): Eukaryota > Metazoa > Chordata > Aves > Passeriformes > Corvidae > Corvus > Corvus cornix. The sequence continues at coordinate 102,860,264 of NC_046333.1, read as the reverse complement.
CTGAGTGGCACCTTACCAGGTGGTGTCCAGTCACAGGTTGGACTCGACAATCTCAGAGCTCTTTTCCGATGTAATCGATTATGTGGTTCTGTAATAATTGGGTGGGTATTGCTGGGGTGTGTTACTTTGCTAACTTTTTTAGGTTATGGGGCAATATGCTATTAGTACAGTTTCATGCCTTGGTTGTTTCTGCCATTCATTATGAGCCACACTGATTGTAGGTTGTCTGTTATCTCTTGAATACATGATATAAAGACTGGTCTAATATACAACAAGTCAGCAGGGAGGCAGGTGCAGTTTTTGGCGTTTAAATTTTAAATAAATGGTCAGAATTAATTACCTGAAGTATTAAAGGAAAACAAGGAATGTAAAAATGATGGACTGCTTGCCATCTTCCCCTGTGGCCTGTGCATGTGAAGTAGGTGAAAAGTACTCTGCCACATAAAAGAGCTTCTGGATGGGCAGAACAGTAATTTTGTGCTTGCGTGTTCAGTGTGTTTTAAAATGGAAGGTGAGCTGAAGAGCTGTTTGGAAGATTGCTGTATGGTCAGTGGTGGACACTTAGGGAAAGGAGAGAGAATCTGTATTAACAGGATCAGTACAAAAGACCTCTGGCTTTTAGGACGTCTACTCTTCATTTTGTCTGATGATCTGGCATCTTTCATTATCTTTAATGTTTCAGTCCTCTAGAACTCTTTCAAGGGAAGCGCTTCTACTGGTAGGTTTTTTTTCATCTGAAGCCAAAGTCTAAAGGACTAAACTCAAAATGTTTCCAAGGGTAATAGTGTCATCCAGAAAAGTAAGTTATGGGTATTTGGATATTTCAAACTGTGAAGAACTATATACATTATATAGGCTGCAGTGCTGAATCCAGTGTATGTACAGTTACACTGGTACAAAGCTGCTTTTGCTGACAGTTAATTTCTCTTGCTGAGCACATACAGAAGTATATGTCAGGGCTTTTGCATTCACAGCAACCCCAGCAAAGCTTTCATCTCTGGTTTGCATGGAGAGCTTGTGGAAAGAATACTGCAGTGTGCCATGCTGAGCTGCAGGTTCCCAAGGGCCCAGTTGCACCCATTTTATTCTCTGTACTCTTAGGAAATTCAGGAACAAGTGAGAAATTATGTTGATTGTACTGAAATAAAGATGTGGTTTATCCCTGAAAATGAGTTGCAGAAGCTAACTTATAATGTTTAGTCGGCTAAGGATTCTTTGTGTACTTAAGTTCTTGCACATCTTTCACCTCTCTCCAAGACCCCAATTTAAATCCAGCACTCAGGGATATCGCACGGATTTGTACACTTGCTGGTGGATTGTGGTTCCATAAAACAATGAAAAGATTATGCTTATCCATGTTTATTCCATCTGTAACAGATGTAATATTTATAATATATTTTTTTACTTAAGTCTCTCAGCTATAATCCAGTGCAAATTAACTGAAGTTAGAAACAGTCCTTATTTTAGTATTTCAGAGCACTTCAGGAAAGAGAACACATCTAAGTGATTATTGCTTGTAGAAATACTGAGATAGGTACTTTCTTTTTTGCATATAACCTGATTTTCAGTGAAACAAAATCATGGTGCAACATGTTCTTGCTTTTACATTGACTGAAATGTAGTTTCGGTGGCATCTTTTTATTTTTTGTTATGCGGAATTTGGGGCTTCAAGTGTATAGTATTGGGTAGTGATAGACGCTGAGGAATGCTGTGGAAAACTCCCAGCTGTGGAGATATTTCAGTAGGTAAATTGCTAGCAGCATTGTCTCTTGAAGCGTCCTACACTGTTCTCAATTTTATGGACTAGACATATTGGGAAGGGAAATGAGAGTGATACTGCCATTATTCCTAACTGATGACATGGCCATCAGGTTAAGCGTGGCTAGCTTCTCACAAGTACTTTACTTTTCTAAGATTTTCACAGGTGTTTGTAATTGGAAAGCCTGAGGTATTGTGCTTGCACTCAGCTAGATTAGCAGGGTCAGATAAAATTGCTCCTTTTTAAAAAAAAAGTGAAGCATGTCCGTATTTTTATCCCATAAGAATTATCAGTGAATTTCTGTTTTGAAGTATGTGCGAAAGGAAATGTTGTCCACAAATGCACAGAATTTCTCCTCTGTTACTGCACTCACTGGTTAGACAGATCTTAGACATTAGCACAGACACACTCTATTATGGTTAGCATAAACCATTTAATTACTGTCCTGAATTTCCAAATAGGTCTGTGGATAAATGTTTCACTTCGTCAGCAGCTGAAATGAGATGAAATGTAAGGACTGGTACAACAGCAACACAGATTTGTAACCCTGCAACAGTAGAATGCTGTTCTAGATTTATTGTTTTCGTTAGAGAATTGCCTTTATAAGTAAAAATTTAGGTATAATTTTGAATATGTCTCAAAAGAGTAATGGTACACTGGACATAAACAGCAAACAGCATTCCCAGTGTTTGTGTGCTGTGCTGACAATGTGGGTATGTTACTGCCTGCTTCTTTTAATAGGATTGCATATATGTTTGGTGACTGCTTTATAATAATCCTTTTTATTATTTTACAATATGATAATATTTCTTTTTAAATGAACAGCATGTATGCTTAACGTGCATTTTTCAAGAGTCAACAATTTTTGTGAAAGCTATCGTGGTGTAATAGCATTGTATGAAAAGCTCCTTTTCTTCATAAACCCTTATATTTAATCCCTCAAAGCGGCAAGCAACATGCTAGCCAGAGAATTAACTTCAGATTGAAGATAAAGAAGGGGCCAAAGTTAATGAAAGCTACGGAAAACTGAAAGATGTAATTCAAGTAGGAGAGTAACAGCTTGCAAAACAGGTTGCGATATTTGCTTTATGCTGAATGACTGCTGCAAAAGAAAGTGAATTTCCTGTGCCTAGAGAAAACCACATTTTCTGGTAAATAGATTCCTAAACTTAATATTCCTGTGAACATGTGGTAAGTAAGTTAGATGGGTTATGTTTGGCATGGTACTGGCTAGCTATTTGACTTTAGACTATAAATGATAATGCTGTGTAATATTAAATTGATTACAATAGTCACACTTAAAGTTTCTGTATCATGTTATGAAATATTGAAACAGAAAGGAAATCTGCTCAAAGGGAAAAGTAATAAATCTTACTTGCAGTTAAAACTTAGAATAAAATATACTGTATTATTAAAAGTCAAATCAATTAAGATTTTCATTAATCTGACCATGCTCCCACATAAACACATAGTAAATATTCTGAAAGGTACAGGTATTAACCAATTATTTTCATTTATATTCCATTAAGTGCTTCAGTTTTGTATGAAGTGAGTTTCTGAAGATTGATGCCTCTAAATGTGCTAGGAGTTACAGAAGCTTGGTCACACAAGGATTTACAACTATCTTGAAAATAAGAATTTCTTCATATGATCATTTGATGTCATCTGCTTGGGATAATGTAAAATACTACATGCATCTCTTAGCAGTCAAAATGTGAAAGACTTTTTCAGGTTTCTAATGGCCATTTTAAAATAGGTGTTATTGTCATGTGGATGTAACAGGCAAACCCTGGGTCAGACATTATTTTTGGCCTATATTCTGCCTCAGCATAATTCATAAAATTTCAGAATGTCTGAAGTTGGAAGTGGTTGCTGGATGTCATCTTGCCCAACCCCTCTGGTCCAGCAGGGATACCTACAGCAGGCTACTCAATGTCATGTCCACATGGCTTTTAAGTATCTCCAAGAGGGACACCCCACATCCTCCCTGGGCAAACTGTGCCAGTGCTTGGTCACCCTCACAGGAGAGAAATGTTTCCTGGTGTTCAAAATCCGAGGTTATGAGACCTCTCCTCTGCCTCAGCTCAGCCCTTTACTTCTGTCACAGACTTCCAGACTGAGAAGATTCAGGAGCTTTTTCAATTTTTCTTGTCTGGATCTTTGTATTCACCTTTCACTTGTGCTGTCAGTCAGTGCTGCAGGAGACTGCTTTGTTACAGAAGATGTGCACCTTTGTCCTTACTTGAAGGTGCAGTTTTCCTGGCGTGGTGCTGCCACGTTCCCATTCCTCCGGGTTGGATCATGTTCTGCACGCTCACTGTGGGGGAGAACATTGCAAGGCTCCCTGCAGTAAACAATAGTTGTTCCTTAAAGCATAGTACAAGTACATAGTAACAGTGTTCAGCCAGGGTTCAAATAAATTACGAATTTTGTTTGGCGAACGTACTCGAAACCTGCTGGAAATATATAATGATGTAAACACATAACAACATTCAAGCAGTGCAGCTGTCAAGATATTTTCATGTGCAGAAAGACACTGCTAATAATTCTTTGCATCACATTGCATTGAGAGTACAGAAACTTGGTTCAAAGTACTATTTATTCCATTGAGAACAGAAACAGGGGATTTATATCTTCATATTTTGCATAGGGTGTCTGTGTAGTTTGCTAGAAAATACATAATAAATTAAAGCTTCCTTTAAAAATAACAATTAGAAGTAATATAAAAATGACATATTTTAATCACCATAATTGAAACCTCTTGGAGAATGAAGCCAATACAGTTTTGGGAGTTAAGTAGGGCAGTTTATTAAAACAAATGGAAGTGATCAATTCCAAGCTTTCCCGGTCTCAGCCTATATACTAGAGCAGGAATAAGCACTGCATAAGAGAACACTTTAATGACAGAATCCTCTTATCTCAGATACCAAGTAATAAAAAATAGTTATTATTGTCTGGATGCAGCTAGCTTAGCCTTGGCATTAAGTACCACCTGCTTTTTTAAAGAAAGGCTGGCTGGTAAAGAATGGCCACATGGACCAGGAGGGAGAAGGCTGTGGCTTTGTTTTGTGCATGCTCTCCTACAGGGTTCAAAAGGTAAAAGGCAGTAATGATGCTTCTGAAGGATTCATATTTCTTCTGTAAACTTCTGACACTGGCTTACTCAGTGCTTGTGCTTGAACCAGTTGCAAAGATTATAGCTGGTAATGGAAGATTGGTATGGTGTGTGTTTTTAGAAAAATCAGTGTCTTTTTATTAAGGTTTATTGTGTATTACATGACAGCAAATAAAACTAGTCTCTCTGTCTCTGAATTCATAATGTTTTGATACTGTAAAAAAACCCCTTGCTTGAGAAATATATCCTGGCATGGCACAAGCTACCTGTTTCTTTCTGAGGCATTTCAGAGTGGTGAGTGTTGGCTTCTCCCGAGATCCCTCTTGAATTGAAATGTTTAAGCTCTACTCTTAAGCCTTTTTGAAAGGAATCACAGATCAAAAGTTTTTCAACAGAAACTTCTGTCTGTAGAAATAGATGTCTATCATAGCACTCAGTTACTTCACTTTTGCAGAATACAGTGGAGTTAACGTTTTATCTCTCATTACTTCAGCCTTTAGATCTCAATTAAGCAAAGTAGTCTAGCACAAGCATATTGTTATGTAGGCACTCCTGTCAAAATAATGATGTTCTTTAGATCCTAAGTAAGCACACTTTCATGTACTGTGTTAGTACTGTGGAAGGCTTTACTTGAAGAAGAGAGAGATCAAGAGGAAGTTCTTTAGCTGGAGGTAGTTCTACTCTCAGAGAAGTCGCTGAAAATAACACTGCAGAGCTATTTAAAATTATTTTTTCCACTCTGCATAGTAAAATACTCCTAACACATAGTTTATTTTCTTTCACAAAGAGCAGTCATTACAGTTTATCTTCCCATGGTTTGTCTTTCATTATGATGTAGTCAGCATACAAGATTTAACATTTTTATTTTGCATAGTGTGAGTATTTCAAAACACAGGTCGATGGCCTAGGCTATAGGAAGACAAAGTTCTGTGCCTCTGATGTGCCACTTCCCGCTGCTGCTTTTAAGAGATTCAGTTTATCCCTTTCCATTTGTACCTTGGGTCATGAGCATGGACAAAAGGGAAAGTTCGCCTTTGAATTTCATTTACCAACATGTCAGCTTTGTCCTAGGTCAGGAAATCATTCATCTGAGTCTTACAAAAGCCTGTACCAGTGCCCTCCCTGTTGGGCTTTCTGTCCTGTCTGTAAGGAGCTGACTCTTTTTGTAAGTTCAAATGTACTCAGGCAGAGGGTAATCATCACTGTCAGCCCTTTCCCGTTGACTGGTTCTAGGCTTCAGACAGACTTTTCTAGAGGAAAGCATGGGGAGTTTAATAAATCTGCGCTATTAAAATACGCATCTTTTTTTATTTCTGAGCTTGATGATTCTCTGTTTATAGTCAAAAAAAGCAGTGGTGTCTTAAAATCTAAAGTGTCTGTAACATCTACCTACTTGAACTTTCTGAATCATCTGAAGCATTTGATATATTTCTCCTAATGTCTCCCCCAAAATACGCTGTTCATGTTCTGCTGAAATCACTCCCTTCCAAGTCTGCTGAGCTTTTCTTAGTCCTTTTCTTTCACCCTACCAGGAAAAAAAATGACCTGCCAAGTAATTAGCACAGTCTAGGTTGAATAAAATCACCTTATTTTCAGGACGTTTCACATGCCTTGTTATGAATGACAGCACTGGCGTCAATTCACTTCTTCTACTTAAATGCTGTAGTTCTGGTTAACAGGGTCATGTGATAGGCACATCGAGATGTTCAGATTGCAGATAATGGTCCTCTGACTCCTTTTGACCTTTCTTCTCTCATTTGATAGGGCAAGCCCTGATTCATTCTTCTGAGATGTTAAAATGGGTTTTTTTGTTATACATAAATGCCTTTATATACTTCCTTATTTCTTACAAAACATAATTATTGCTTCACTAGTAAACTATAGGAATGAGATTTTGTCATGGATGGCCAGTTAGATACTGGTTTCTTGTTTGATCATTAACTGAATGTTGTGGTTAGACAAACATTTTGCTGACTTAAATGCCTCAAAATACTTGGAGAAGTCCAAACGCATTAACTGTTCTGGGTGACCTTGAGTTTACAGAAGCACATCCAGTGTACTTTATGTGCTTTTCTAAGAATCTCTGGGTTTTTTGCTGTGTGAATGGGCAGCTGTATGTGCATCCACATATTTCTGTTCAAAACCCTTGCTTGTGCTTATGTAAACAAAATGTTCAGTGATGGGACATCATTATTGTAATTGTGTGTTTTTATGAATGATTTTCAGTTATGCTATGAAGTGTCAGAATAACAATATGAGCAGTCATAATACTGTTTGGGAAACAGCCCATTTTTCATACTTCATGTAGCCTGAGGGGAAGTTCTTTCATTGCTTCATGTGCTGAAGTTTCTGGTTTATGTGATGAAAATGGTGGAATTCCATATTACAGCAAATATGAGTAGCTTCTTGACTTTCATTGAGTAGACTTCAAATTATAATTCACTTAGGTTTTTACCAATTTAAGTGACTTTGGCTTAATTTCTGTCCTGCTGAAGTCAGTAGTTGAAGTGATTTTACATTATTCTTACTTTAAAAAAAATTAAAGCTGGTTTGTGCTAATGGATAGATTCTAAAAGTTGCCTCTTAGTGATGGGGTTTAATGGGCAGACACAGTAATTAATATGTTTGTGTAATATGTCAGGTTTTATTGTGTGTAAAATACTGGAAAGCTATTGTCACATAGTGTCAACACTATTTCATAATTTATCTGAAGTAAAATAATGTTGGCAGAAATATTGGCATGACAACTGTAACAGCTTAAGACTGCGAGAAGTGTTTATTTTCAATTTAAATTTATTTCTAGAAATCAGCTCCTGCTTAAATTCCCTTCTGTGTGTCCCATACAACATTGACAGCACTACTAATATTTGAGATTTTGGGCATTGGCAGTAGTTGTGTACTGATTCATTTACTTTATTGTTAGTGATGACATTTAATGTGATAATTTAAAAAGCTTGTGAGAACTGTATGAGCCTATGATGACTTCTTGAGCATTTATAATATACCTTCCAGAATCTTCATTCTGTAAGATCACATCTGCAAAATTCAAGCTTTTTGGATGCAAGTTGTTTAACTACATTTTTCCCTAAGGACTTTGAATGTTCCATGTAGTTGATGTGATAGTATCTTAGGTAAAATAAGTATTGAAATAAGTTACTTCTCAGGTTAGGAATTTTGCTGTGCATCTTTCTTCTCATATCTTGTTGGCAGCAGATCTATTGTGTAAAGTTGAGTTTTGATTCTTTGGAGCAAGAAAGAGATTATATTTTATATGATGTTACATGATATTGATAACAGTGGTAATTTTGTCTTTTGTGTAGTCATACATATGTGTATATATAGTACTTTAAAATGCATTTTATTAGGCAGAAAAGTGAAATATACTGTATAACTGATAGTTTTTTCGTAGAATACTGTATTTCTGTATTTACCCTGTTTATGCTAATCAAGCGATGGCTTTGTATTCATTTTAGCAGATTTTCATTCTGTGCTCGTTGATGTGGCTGTTTTAATTCTGTAGTTTTTATGTCTGAAGATGCTCCATAGAAATACAAACAAGGAATTGTATCAGCAGTATTTCATTACCAAAGCTGAGAGATGTCAGACATAATTACTGAGACTAACATCTGGAGTAGTTTATTGAAGGAAAACCTGCCAGTATTGTTAGCACATACAAAGGAGCATTATCCATATGTATGAAGCTTTATAACTGGATCAAGTTGGGCAAGTACTGCAAGGGAAAGGTATAAAACACAACAAAGATAATTTATGAACTGTGCCTGCTACAGTGGTGTGTTTCAGTAAACTACTCAAAAGAAGCTGCATCAAGGTAGCGAGTACTGCCCCTCTGTAGAAAATTTTAGCAAAATCCTTGGAATACAGATTTGAGGTTGTACTGAAGAATGAGGTTAAATGAAATGTGGGACTCTAGCAGAGAAAAGCTCTGAGGCAGCATGACCAGCCCAGTTTTGTGCCCTTTTAGCAGGCCACTATTTAGCTCTCTTAATGGTTACTGTAGAAGATGGGTTTGGCTTGTTGAGGTTCTTGCTACTGGTTCTTCTCGTGCCAGGAGTTTGAAAGGATAGTTTGGAAAAACCATCCTTTTGGCTTGCCTATATGCTTCAGCCTGTCTCTTCATAGTCTCTCCCTACCAGCAGAACAGGTGACAGTGATCTAGGAATATCTGATCATTTCAATGGGCATGAAGCTTATCACTTATTTTGATGAATGTAAGGTATATAGAAAATGCTAAGGTGGAAATCAAGAAATCATGTTCTCAATTGCTTGGAATTTTTCAGCCAACTTTTTACCATTTTCTGCATGAGAGTTCCAGTCCCAGATAGGATTTTGTGCAAATGCTGTGCAGCACAAGGATTTAATAGTGGATTAGTGTATTATAAACGCAGACAAAACTATGTACATACTGCATCTGTGTTTTGAGGTTTGTATTACTGTGAGTTTTTTTCCGGTTATGATTTACAGTAGTAGCACCCAGAAACATTAATAAAATTATTCCTGTAAATCCTCTGTACCCATGCATGGTTACTTAGCAATATCTCTCCAGCGGGTGTATTCGAATAACAGGTTAAAAGTTATTTCTGTTGGAGGGAATTGATAATTTAAATAGTGTTCCCATATATATGCTCAGTAATAATTGTAAAACTTTTATTTCTCATACATCTCATTATTCTCATGCACCTTCACTTTCTGGCCTTTTTTCCCCTTGTTGTCTGTAAGATAGCTTAGTGATTGTCAAAAAGACTTAAATATTGCTATCAAATGCCTTTTGACTGGGACATCAAAGAGTACCTGTGTTTTTGGTTTCTGGATCTTTTCAGTTATTATATAATTTTTGAATATATTTTACATGAATTATTTTAAAATAAGTTTTCAAAAAAACCTGGTCACAAAGTCCTCAGCTAATTCCTGTACCACTTTTGGTAGGTACTGTGATACATGCTAGCAAATGTAGAAGAAATACGTTATTGTAAAATGTTTGTTTGTGTGAACTTGCAAAGTAACCTGCTTTTGGAAAGTGATGAACTGTCTCAATTGATTGTTTTTCAATGACCTGCATAATATATGAACAGGATTTGTTATATATTAAATGAAATGCATTTACTGAGTGTAGACCAAATATTTGAACTTAAGCCCATGTGTTACACTAAAAGTTTCCTTGTCCACGGAGGTGGTAGATGTCCCCATCCCTGGAAAAATTCAAGATCAGGTTGGGTGAGGCTCTGAGCAACCTGATCTAGTTCAGGATGTCCCTACTCATTGCAGGGAGGTTGGACTAGATGGCCTCCAAGGATCCCTTCCAACCCAAACTGTTCCATGATTCTAAGTCACTATAAATTGTTGGTTGCAGAACAGACAGACTGCCCTGTTTTCTTAGCTACAGTAAATACTTGTTTACAGATTTGCCCTCTGCAAGAGTTTCAGTTTATGCTTAATTATTAAGAACAAATGAGTCCCCAAGGAGATGTCAAGTATTTCATTATATCTGCAAAGAGCTAGTGCTGTTTCAATTACTGTAGTCATTTTTTTCTATACCAACTATACCCAGTACACTGGGAACATCAGTATTGTTTAGAATCAAATAATGTTTGATTTTCATTCTTTCATTTTTCCCCATTTTTTTACAGTTTTAAGAAATTAGACAATTGTCAAGGAAGCTTTAATTGTAAAATGTACACCTGCATTAGAAGAAAGTAATAGCCCATTAGTCTAATACCTTACATGTATGAGACTAGTATTTTTTATTTAATAAAGTCAGTTCAACTACACTGAAGGTCGATAAAACCATAGTGGGTATGGTGCACCCAGTGCCTTTTAAATAATTGCAGTAACTGCAAATCATATTGAGGATTTCCCTCTTGGAGGCAGTTACATATTCTTAGTTTTTGAGTTTTGGAGATGAACTGAAACCCAGTGATTTGAAATATATGAGAAAACTCCAGGTTCTTTATTAAAAGACATTTGCTCGTATGATGAGTTGCATTTACTTTCAATAGTAAGTGAAATAAGAGCCCACAGTGGATTTAATCTTGGTGAACTGTAAACTTTGTGAAACTCATGCATAATGTATATGGATAACATGAGTAAATTAACAGTAGTCTAGTATTTATTTTGGAAGTAATAAACAGTGTAATTCATTACACTGATACGTCAATTTTTCATTTAGATCTGTTTTTGAATAGGAAGAAATACTGAAAATATGGTGCTTGACAGTCTTATGGAAAAAAATGCAATATACAATGTGCCAGCTCGGAACTGAAGCCTCTATTTAATGAAGCTATGCCAATGCAACAGATTTATGTTGCAAACAAATCTTTCTTCTGCGTTTGAAGACCAAGTTCAGCACTTGTTTCCGTACATATTACTGGTTTGGTTTTGCTTAAAAGACAGTAAGTAGAGCATTCATTACTAAATCTAAAACACAACCTAAAACCAAACTTATCATGTTTCCGAACAGAATGATGATCATTATTTAAAGGAGCTCCCTCCCATCCAAGCCCCTTTAATAACCTTCATGTAATCCTTTAATCCTGTAAGCTTTTATCTGGGGCTTTGTATATATTACCAGAGCAACTTACTTTCATTACAGAATCATCAAAGAATGGATTTCTGATGTTCTGTAGTACACAGGGAGAACGAAGAATTTTTAAAAAACAATTCCTTTCTGTTAGTGCTTTTCCTTTTGGATGTATTTTCCCCCCTGTTTCTCATGATACATTTGAATAGCTAAGCATTTACAGTTTGGAAGTGTAGTTATGAAATCTTGCAATTTAATATTTTTCCGCAAAACTTCTTAGTGGGGAATAACTTTAGGTTGATGAGGAATGTCATGTAACTCACTTTAATAATGTATGGTCTAAGAATTTTTCCCATAGTGTAGCTGACCTTTTGCAAATTGCCAAGACAGGAAGAATAAATGACATTGTTACATTGAAAAAGATGTATGAAGTGAGTGTTGCATTTTTAGTTTTGAAGGCTGAAGGTCTGATCATGTTCAGAGTTTATTAGTGATTGATACAAAATTAATGTTTGACAAATTTTCTTAAAAGCTGGATTGCTATGAAGACGGTTCCATTTAAATTAATATTTATGTCACTGCTCTGATCTTTATTCAGGACAAATCTGTAAGTTCTTCAAGCAGTTGTAGTTATTTTAAATATAATGTATACATTTAATTTTTATTGATTGGATTGAAGTTAGCAGTAATGTCCATTTGTTGTCACTAAATAAGCTGCGAATTCCTGTATTTGTTTTATGCTTTAAAAACAGGAGTATAGATGTTGTGTAAGTTTTCTTGTAAGGGTCTTGGTATGGATAAAATCCAGCATTTTATTAAAAACAGAGCATGAATTATATGGAAACCTATACATTCTGTAGTTCTCTCCAGTAACTAAAAGTACTAGAGAGATGTCTATATGTTGAAGGACTGGAAATGACTCTTCTTGGATTGTTTTTGCTGCCATACATTGACAGCAGGAACATTGCTGCTTCTCACCTTGTGGATCTCATCTTTGGAAAGACTGTTCTGACTTTTTAACAGCATGTCTCAGGAACATGTATAAGTGTGTGACACCTGTCCACATATGAGGTGTTTCTACATGATTTTGTGGGGCTTGAAGTAGCTAAACTAAGAGAAGATAACAGCTTTCTAGGCTAAATTTGAGGCATATTTTACGACCATGATTTATGTGAACAGTAAGTATCAATACTTGTGGAACAAATTGGTCTCCAGTTTTGTTATATAAAATTAACCTGTTCAGAAGGTTATAATTGTATGGATTATAATCAGACCTCTTGAAGAATCTGCTGGGGATTACATTATTAAGAGAGCCATTTATTTGCTGAAAACATTTAATCTTATTTACTTACCTTGTTCTTTTCATCATTTTACTGAAAAGTTTGGGCCTAGTGTTTGTCACTGCAAATGTTCAGCCTGTAAATTGTTGCAGAGAAATGTAGTAAGTATTGAAAGAAGCCTAGATTATTCGCAGTGGGAAGAAATTAATTCTTAAGTCTACAGTTTTTGGGAGGAAGGAAAAATGTCTCATTGTCTGTACATACAAAGGAGGAAGAATTTTTATTAAGTCTTCATAGAATTCACGTAATACACTTTGCTGATAGAATATTAATTTTATTTTTAATTCAAGTTTGAAATAGTGAACTGGCTAGTTGATGTTGGGGTGTTTCAGTGATTGGTCACTGCAGATGGAAAAGGTACTTGCTGGTTTTATTCCACCCGTATCCTCTTCACTCCAGAGCTTTATTTCAAAGCTGCATAAAAAAAAACTTACTAGAGCTATATAAATGGAAGTTGGAAAGGAATAAAATTAATAAAAATCTGCAGTCACTCTAATAATAATTATGATTTTCTCTGTGTTTATTCTATAGGTTTCACAAATTTCTCTATTTTAATTTCTTTCAACTATTGTTTTAAGATTTGCGGAATAATCATTTTTGATCATGTCTCTTTTGATGTCTCTTTGCATTCTTAATTTTCCTTCTATGAAGAAAGGATCTGAGGATGTTCGCTTCTATTTTTAAAGCCAGTGGTGTTTTTTAAGCAGTCTTGAATAAACTTGCTTACTCAGATCACTGGCTCTCAGTTTCAGTGTGCCAAAAGGACCTCCCATTTATTTATTTATTTATTTTTATACGACATCTTTCTGTTTCACCCTCTCCTGTTCTTCAGAATAAATACCTAATTCATTGACATTTAGGGACCTCAGCTACAGAAATTAAGGGTATTTGCTGTCTCTGTTAGATAGGGAAAAGGAAGAAATAGTTTGCCCTCCCATGATAGATAAAAAAGTATATCTGAGAGGATTTACTATTTTTATATCAATGAAAATTCAGCACATTCACTTGCTGTGTGCAGTCCAGGGACCTATTTCAGTATCTACATCTGGTAAAACCTGGAATTTGAGTAACAAAATCTATGTTTTCATGATCTTGCACATGTTGTATGATAAATTGCTGTTGTCTGTTGGATTAAATACAGTGGAGATGTGGTAGGATGGAAAATATGGATGATTTTTCTGTCCTTCTGTTCTTCAATCAGCCTTGAGAGTTGAAAAACCAGTCTCGGCAAGGACACAGTTATGGCATATTCTGGGAAGAATTTTAATGTGACTGAACAGACATCCTTTGCTTGTTGACTGGTAATTATTGAAGATGACTGCTGGGAGGGGAAAGAGCCATCCCTTATATAAACTGACAACTTCTTGCGCTGTAGAACTTTGTAAATTAATAAACACCTGAGAAAGTGCAGAAGAAGCTACAGAACTGTGAGAAATGGTTGAATATTAAAAAGTGATGAAGGAGAAAGAAAAGGAGAAAACTTGCTGTCTGTATTCCTTTACTGTAGGCTACCTCAAAAAGGGGAAGATGAACTCCTGTTTAGTGTGTCTTGACTGTTGTCACAAATGTCCTGGAGCCAGGCAGAGCAAGCAGTGAACATGGTTTGTCAACGGGCCATAATCTTTCTGATTTTCAGGGCCTGAAGTGAGAAGCATTGGGTGCAAATCCAGTAAAAATACTTAAAGAGCTTCACTGTCATACCAGAGAGCTTTTTGGGTGCTGCAGTGAGGTGCTGGATTGTTGTTGGGTCTTCCTAACACGTGCAAGGAGTCAGATGCAAGCATTTCATGCAGCCTGTTTGGGGTCATCAGCCGTAGCTCTAAGGAATGCAGAGTGAAGTTCTGTCACTCATTGAGTTCAGGCAGTCTGGGATTGTGGGACAACAAATAACTGAATTGCGTGTTAAAATCTTCTCCAAATTGTACTACACCTAATTCAGGAGCTTTTTCACCATTTCATGGTGCCCGCACTGCTATTGCAACCTGCCTTCAACTGCATGCATTGCTTTTGTCATCCAAGTAGGACCCAGTGGGGCAAAAATGAATGATTTTACTTAACTGTTTTTCTATAAAATTTATGTCTAGAAATTTCTTCTATTTCCTATTTGAATATTAATATCTCTAAGGAACAGGGGCTTATTTCGTGAATAAAAATTGGAATTGTTAAGGAGGCCCATGTCAGAAAAGAGTGCTTCTGTCTGCCCTGTCAGGTATGCCTTAAAGGAAGGGTACTGAGAAAGTTGCAAGAAACTGAAAATAGTGCTTTGATTGCAATAGCATTTTCAGCCTTAAGTATGTAGCATCTCTGAGGCTGCACTCTGTAATTACATTGTCAATTGAGAATTGCTTAACACTTTTGATGCTTTAAACTATGACAGACTAATTCTGAGAAATGTTAGTTTAGTTCTGTGGCACTTGCAGTGGTGCACAGCTGCTTGAAATTTCTGAATGTACACTACTTTCCGCTTGAAATTGGAGACAAAAAGGAACCTCTGAAATGAACTGTCAAGCTTCCTTTAAGGGAGATGATTCAGATCTAACCTTCTACGGTAGGTGGTATCGCTGGAGATGAATGAAGAATTCTTCAGGATGTAATGCCATTTTGCCAGCAGGAAAACACTTCACATTTCAGATAAAAATTCTTTTTGAAAGCTCCTGGCAGATACAAAGTGACAAGGTAGTTCCTAGGCATTAGGTCTATATCTGGATAGAAGACATTAGACGTACAACTCTGGGAAAACATATTTAAGGAAAGCTAGGATGAAATGAAGGTAATACAGATTGAATTTGTCCCTGAGGTTTTTTTGCTCAGAAATCCTGTAAATGTCACATTTTAGTTTTTGCAAACTTTATTTAAAATAAGATTCCATGTGCTGCAGTGTGTGTAACTGTCAGGATGTGTTTGTGAAGCTGTATACCTGTCAGTCAGACCAGATCGCTGAGATTTGACAGAGCTACTGCCTCATGTCTGTACTTTCATAAACTTTTTATAAGTCCTTTCATCAAAGATGGAGAAACTTGCTAGTGAAGTTATTAGTCTAGTTGTTTGGGTTTTTTCTTTTTTTTTCTGCCCCTTCATTCTTTAAAGTAGGTGTTCTAAGTTGAGTCCTTTCATTTATTTTTGACAAAAACCTCCAGTGGAAGGTACCTCTTTCTTGTAGTGTGAATCATATACAAAATGCTATTCTTCAGTTGTCTGAAATTACAGCTCACCAGCAGTTAAAGTAAATACTCTATAATCTTTGAAATGTGTGGCACATGTTACCAAGTCAAATCTTTTTTGTTTTCTTGGTCTTGTTTCCTTATTTATATGTCTTAAGGGATGCATCTAAATCTTGACTAGATTCTCTTGTAGACTTGTCTTTTCCTTGATGTACCTGCATAAGTTTCTTAGACTTTCTCCTGGCGCACATCAGCACATTAGAAACCAGAAGTGGTTTCCATTAATTTTGCAGTGCATCTATCAGCCATTTAAGGTTGTGGTAGTTTATGATTATACAGTTATATATGGAGACATATATAAAGAGAATCTGTATTAGTCATTTTCGCTTTATAATTTCCTCTCAACTGAGGCACTTCAGGCAGTATACATCTGTGAGTAGATGAAGACCAATCCAGTTGAATAATTCCAAATAAAGGTTCTGCTGGAGTGCCATACTGGTTAGGCATGGAAACCAAAGCTACAAGTCAGATGCAGTCACATGCAACAGTTATTGCAGGATAAAAATGCTTTGAAAAAGTAGATGGTATGGATTTTCTTTTTTGAAGCTTAGTGCTCTGGGATTTCATTAAAATGACAAGCTGTACACCCTAGGACTCTCTGTGAGATTGTTACCAAAGACCAGATAACTACCTAATGGTTGCTTAATTACCTAATGGCTGCTCGAATGAAGTTATTCTTAGAAAACATCCTATTATATTTAGCAGTGTATTTTTCACTTGTCTTTTTTTTTTTTTTTCAAAGAATTGTTTTTACATAATTTTCAGTATGTGATTTTGATGCCATGTTAGCTAATTGCTAGAAGAAAAAAACCATGTTGTGTCTTTTGGGAGGCTTCCTTCCCCCAAAGTTCTCATAAAGTGATAATAACAAATATTTTTACCAGATGCAGATTGAGTTACTTTATTTAAAAAATAGGTTGTAAAAAGGGTTCGTTACCTTACATGCATACCTTTATTGCTGCTCTTAATGTCAAGGGACTTATTCTGAAGCATTTTTGGCCTTCAGCTTCTTAATCATAATATTAGAACATTGTACTGTTCTGATGGAGATGGATTTAGACCGTTTATTGACTGGGTGTTTTTTGTGAAGCAGGCGTGGTGAACAGAAAGAAGTTATTGAAATTCACTAATGTGCGTAATTCATCTATCATAATTTAACAAATGGAAAAGACTAAGACATGCTGCCATCCATCACAATTATTTAACTACACTCAAGGGTGTGATAAATCCTATTAAACAACTTTTGGTTTAGCAGATTCAGAGAATTGTACTGAGCAAGTTGCATCTTCTCTGTCAGCTTTCTGCTACTGTTCAGTGACTTGTAGTTTTGACATGTGTTACAAAACATTTAATTTAAACTAGAGCTTTTTCAAAGCTGTTTTAGAAACAAACTTGCATAGAGACATAAATAGCAGCAACCAAACTTAAGTAGGAAGCCATACTATGACTGTCCTTTAGAAGTACCTGCTTGTTCACTGAATTATATGGTGGAGAGCCAGAGCTGTCAGGGAGCTGATTTTCTTATCAGGCAGCTGTGTCCAAAGTAAAGGGGAGGTAAATCCTAGTGCAGTCCTGAGACTCTTTAGCCCTCAGGTTCAGCAGGTCCCTCAGTTTTTTCTTCCCTTGTTAAGATGAATAAACTACTGTATGTTGCATGTATGATAGTTTAGCAAAACTAGACTTGCCCCTCATTAATAAGAAACAAGCTAAATGAAGAGGAAAATCCAGTTGTTTTTTTTTTGGTTTTTTGGTTTTTTTGTTGTTGTTTTGTTTTGTTTTCTTTTTGTGTGTTGTTTTGGTTTTTTGTTTGTTTGGGGTTTTTTTTGTCCTGAGTTCCGATATTCCACAAGAGACTTCCATGGAAAACAGCTTGTAGTGCGCTAACTGTGATTTCCAGGCCTTGGCACATGATGGTTTAGAGTGAGCATTTGCTTGTGGACCCCATCATTGTGCGTGAAGGAGCCTAGCAGAGATTGGTAGAAGTTATTGAGAGGATGCAGGAGCAGCAGTGCCTGGTAGAGACTCCACAGGGCGGGATGCGCTGGCTGTTGGACACAGCCCAAGTCTGCAGGTTATGTATTGACATGTTGCAACACTGTTGCCAACTGCAGAGTTAAGTCTTCATCCTCTGTTTACCATAGCAAGCTCTGAAATATTACAAAAAAATTTAAGGGCTGTCATTCTTTAAACGATTGGACTGTGGCTTCCATTGGACCTATAGCATCAGCTTGGAGAGTCTGGCTGTACTGTAAATCCGCATCTGAGGCTGCTGGTCAGTGTAACAACATGGGTGTGAGGTCTGTGCTTTGCAGAAGAGTCTCGAAAGGATTCCTTTCCTAATCCTATCCTTTTCTTCTTCCCTGCTTTATCTCCTTTACTCTTTAGTGCATATCATTATGTTGAGGTGTTGCATCAGTGCTCACTGAGTTGGGGAACAGGGAACTCTTAAGTGTTGTTCTCTGCACTGTTGTTTCTGCTCTTCCCATGCTCCTTGGTTAATTATTCTGGTTGCTTTTTTAGGGTACATCTCTGATGCTTTCTTTTCTGTCATACATGCTTATCATCTCCAGATCCTTTCATATATTACTTAAATCAGGCATGTTCTTTTCTTGCCTTTGCAGAGAGCACTTCTGTATGCTTTCCTCTCCTCCTCCATCAGTTACTGCAGAATTTGCTGGTGTTCCTTTGTATAACTCATTGAAAATCCGAAGTCAATTGCCTGCTATCATGCTAGAAAGAGTGTTCAGACTGCAGTCTTTCCCTTCTCCACTAAAAGCTTCCTGCTGTTGGCCTTTATGGATTATCATGTTTATGAATTTGCTGTTGGCTGTGACTGTATCTTTTTTCCCCCCTTTCCTTCCCTTAAGCCCAGCTCAATAGCTTTGCCTACCTGCTACTCAGGGTTGTCTTGAAGCTGAACACAGGCTATCTTCCATGCCCTCTAGGTAAGGGACTTCTTCCATATGCTTATCTTCATTCAAAAAACATCTTCTAACCTGACACTGAGATTATGTGCCAGTAATTAGTCAACTGATTAGGCTGAGGAGCAGTGAAAGGCAGCCTAAGATGATACTAATTAGGGGCTTTTGGCAATGTAGTGAAAGATGAACAAAGATGATTACAGAGTTGGGCCTCAAAGGCGCGGATTTACAGTTTTTAGTAAAGGATTTACAGTACAGAAGCTGTTGTTGATTTGCCATCTGTGAGAACTGCTGCAGCAGTGTTGAGATGTTATCTTGAAACTCTCTTCATGCATAACTTGGCATGATAGTGGTCCTTTATAAAATAGTGAAGCCATCTTTGTGGCATTATTTTTTGTTTGTCTGTTGGGGGTGGGCCTTCACAGTGACTACTCTTTGCTTTACCAAAAAAGATCTCAAGTTTTCTTTCTTGTCAGGTTTGGTGAGTGACAATTGCACCACATCATGCTGAGGATATTGTAACACAGGGATTAGTTCCCTACAAAGAAAATGCCAGAGTTCAGGCATTGTGTATGTATAAGTCATAAGATCAACAGCAGGCAAGCACAGAATGAGGCTCTGGTGCCTTCTCTTAGCAAGGAAGGATGTGATCAGAGGGCAGCTGAGTCAGTGTGCAACATCCCCATTACCCCCATGTCCTGTATCTGTCTGGCTCTGAAGTATGGTTGGTTAAAAGGATGGACTGTGAGTGGGCCATTTGTTCAATATGTTTATTTTGGGAAAACAAATCATTACAAAACAAAACGACTTCCCCCCAGCAAGACCAAAAAAAGGTGCAGGGGGTGGAGTATGGATGAATGCTGCTGGTCCTTTGGCACCAAAGAACAGATCTCCTGCTGCCAATCAGTGAAGGGGGAAAACTACTATAGTATTATTATGCATTTACCTTAAATAAGTCTACAGTATGCATGAATTTGAAATGAGACTAAAATACTTTCCTAAAAATTTGGAAGGTAAATGTGCCAGAAAGAACCTAAGAAAAATAGGAAATACAAATTTTGTCTCATTCTGGTTGGTTTAGATTAATTCTTGGTTGCTCTCAGGCTTACCTCAGGTTTCAGGGAGAAAAGGAAAAAAATGAAAACTGCCAAAGAACATGGGAAAATATGTCTGAATGTAATGTATGCATAAAATGTGGGACACTTGTCTTGTAAATGAGGCAGTTTTCTGCAGGAGGGAGATCCATTATTTTGTAGTACTTTCACAACTGTAGAGAAGCAGAGGTGTATTTTGTCAACCATGGTTTAAATTTTACATCAATAAAATAACCTTTTAAGGTATAGAAACCATTAAAAACAGTGAAGTTGGTCATTTATCTTGCAACTATTCACCTAAATTTTAAAGGAAAAAAACTTAATATAAATTTTTCTCCAGAAAGTTCTCATGCACAGAATTTCCTGTCTCCATGAACATTTGTTTAGTCCTTTATTTACTTCGGTTGAGCTCTGTTTCTTTAGCCCTATTGTTCGCAAATCAATGCCTTTCTAAATGAAATACCAGATTTCCCAGAACACTGCTAATCAATTCATGCCACAGGTGAGTTATGTCACAATTTTTTTTTTACTATTGTGAATAAAACAAGTTGTGTGAGAAGGTGTATGTGTGTGTTCCTGAAAGTCTCAATACATCTTAGTGAAGCTATTTGAAAAGAGCAGTGACTTCACTGATTGTGAGCATGTTTTCTGCTATAGGTGGTTGTTTTGCATCACTACTCTGAGTGTATGGCCTTATATGATAGTTTCGTGAAGTGTCTTGGACTGGTAGGTTCTATATAAAAAAAAAATCTGGCTTTCTGTTTTTAAGTCTTGGTTGGTTTTTTGGTTTTTGTTGGGTTTTTTTTGTTTGTTTGTTTGTTTTAATTTGTTTGTTTGTTTATTTTTTAAGAAAGGATAGATCTGTGAAAGAATTTCCCGGCTTCACAATTTAGAACTTCTTTGTAGATTAGGAATTGCCTGCTATTGTTCTTACTACTGTTGTGGGCAATTTACTTAACCAGCATCATGAAACCATGTAGCTATGTTGGTGTGCTTGTTTATCATGAGAATAAGACATTTCTTTCTCACAATCCATAGGTGATTACCTCTGGAAGCAGGACTAATGTGGATTTGGAAGTAGTGGAAAAAAATATATACAGAATATTTAGAATGTAGAATAGAACTAATTGCAATATTAGAATTGTTTGGTGTATGCTTGTTAAGAAGGGAGGAAAAGTAAAATAGGTTACAAAAAGGGAGAGGAAGTGGAGGAAAGAGGGGAAGGAGAGATGGGTGTGTATTAAGAAGTATGCCTTTCCTTTCTGTTCCGTTCCATGTTTAAAACTGGTAAGACAAAGCATTACAAGGATGAATAGGGTGACCAAGTCTGTCAAGCAGACATTGATTTGGTGCAAAGTAGCATGGCTGCCTGGAAGTAAACTGTGTTACATATCTGTAATTCTTCATTAGGTAATTTCATTCAACATAAACTTCTGAGAGGTGAATCTTTTCTCAGGAGAACGTGATGTTTTGGGAGAAAAAGTTGGACTTTTCAGAGATATATGACATTTAATATTTGTAAAACGTTTGATTTGGAGCCATGTGACATTGATTTCGAAATTGGAACAGTACAGAATCATCAGCATAAATCAAATGTCTTTTAGAAAAATGGTTAATAGGTAATCAGTGTGGAGTATGTGGAGGTCCTCTGAGGATTAATTTTAAATCTGATGGCATTTAACCTTTTTGTTAGTAATGAGGAAGAAATACGGAGTCATTACTGATAAATGCATGCGGATGACAACAGGGTTAGTGCCATGGTAAGCAGTGATCAAAGGAGAGCTAAGTCATCTAGTAAGGTGGAGTGCAAGAAAGCAATGTATGTTCTGACACAGAAATGAAGATGTGTCACCAGCCTTAAGAAACATTATCAAGGAGACTGTGATTGAAAAAGACATGGAGGTCATGCTTTCTGAGGTGTGTTCAGAAGTAGAAACAGGAGGAATGCTTGGCGTTGTTATTACTATGTCATTGGAACAGTTGATCTAGCTCGTGCAACATCACAACTCATGAAGGACCACAAACTCAGGGAAGCTCAGAGGAAGAAGTATTCTGAGCCATTAAGTCTTTGGAAGCACACCTTTGAAATTGCTTAAATCTGTTCAGTAAGTCATATTTACAATATTTGTAAATATATATATATACACACAAATATTGTACAGTACTTGATCTAGGTTTGGAAGCATGCTGTAGAAAACTGCTGTTTAATAATTGAGACAGGCCACTAGTAAAAAAAAATGCCTGAATGACTAAACAAATTCAGGCTGAGAATCAGGTGAATTAATTTTTGGAAAAACTGGAGAGTTGAAGTGGATGTTCCTTGGGTAGCTGTGGTCCAAACAGGATGCATGAGAGCGAGCTGGCTGATGTCATTACAAGGCTATTCTTCATAACCTTTGAATGATCATAGCAGGTGGGAGAGGTGCCTGAGAGCTAGAGGAAAATAGATGTCAAAAAGAGGAAGTAAAAGGATCCAGGGAAAAACAGGCACCTCAGAAGGTGATGGAGCAACTAATTCTGGAAACCATTTTCAGGCATATGAAGGACAAGATTAGGAGCAGTTAGCATGAACTCACCAAGAGGAAGTGACCAACATGATGACCTTCTTGACCAGCGTAATAACCGGCTGTGAGGATGTGACTGGCCTGATAGATGAGGAGAGACCACCAGATATTGTCCGCCTTGGCTGCAGTAACTCACAGAGAAGCTGATGGAGAATAGGCCGGATGAGCAGTCAGTGGGGCAGGCAGAAATCTCTGTGAGCAGCCAGGCCCAAAGGGTGATGGTCAGTGGCACAAAGTCTTAGTTGGAGGCTGGTGATAGACTTGAGGGGTCCAGCACCTTCATTAATGATCTGGATGAGGGGCAGAGCACAGCCTCAGCAGGGACAGACCACACCCTCCAAAACTGGGAGAGGTGGCTAACATACACTAAGGAATTGTTCAGCAAAATGCAAAGTCCTGCACCTGGGGAGGAATTATCCCTGACATCAGTACAGGCTGGTGTCTGACCAGCTGGAAAGCCGCTTTGCAAAAAAGGCCCTATGGATCAAGGTGAACACCAGGCTGACCATGAGCCAGCAACGGTCCCTTGCAGTAAAGGCCAGTGGTATCCTGGGCTGCATTAAGTGGAGTATTCCCAGCAACTCCAGGGAGGTGATCCTTCACCTCTGCTCAGCACTGGTGAGGCCACAGCTGGAGTGCTGGTTCCAGTTCTGGGCTCCCCAGTACAAGAGAGATATGAATATACTGAAAAACGTCGAGTTTTTAGAAAGGCCACAAAGATGATGGACTGGAGTATCTCTCTGTAATAAAAGACTTGAGAGTGCTGGGACTGCACAGCCTGGAGAAGAGAAGGCTCAGGGGGATCTTACCAATGTCTAAAAATACCTGAGGGGAGGGTGCAAAGAGGACAGAGCCCGGCTCTATTCAGTGATGCCCAGTGATGGGAGCAGAGGCAATGGGCACAACCTGAAACACAGGAAATTCCCTCTGGACATCAGGAAGCTTAAAGATGTGACAGAAATCTGCCACAGATTGCCCATGATGGTTGTGGAGTCTCCAGCCTTACAGATACTCGGAAACTATTTGGTTGTTGTCACTTGACGCACAATTCTTACTGTCTGTTGAAACCTTTAGACCTATTTGCTACTTCAGATATAGAGACCAAATACAACTTTCAAAAATATTTTTAAAAGTTTAAGTAAGATGCATTTGAAAAAATGTGAAAATTGCCCTAAAAGCTCAAGTGTTTTAATGTGTAATAAATAATTAAAGGTAAATCAAGAGAGATACTTCAACATATGTTTAAAAATGTATGTATAGATACCATATATAACAAGTAATAGTATTACAATAATATCATATCAGTACTTTCAAATAATTAAGCCTAAAACCTCTGAGCTAGCCTAATCTGTCATATATCAATGATACTGTCCTGATCTATACTGTTTGGAGACATGAGCACACATTTAGCTGTTACTATTTTTATTCCTATCCTGAAGCAAACTTTGGTAACTGAGAGGGCATGACCTTCCCAGTGTAACATACTGGTGTCCCAGGAATATCAGACTTTTTTCACAAAGGATCAGAGATGCTTGTTCCAGCGTCACAACCTGGAAAAAACATCCCTTTCATCAGGCATGGAACAGGAATTAGTGGAAAGCAAAAAATAATTTGAATCAACCTGACAGTTTTTTGAATTAGCTCATACTCAGATGATTACAGTCTCTCACACACAGACCTGAAATGGTTTCAGCAAGGTTAGAAAGGATGAAGATTTGTGGGGCCTCAATTTCTCTTTTTGTTACAGTACAACATTTAAATGAGTTTACTACTGACTTAATCCTCTCATAGGCAAGAATTGAAAGTAATTATTTTATCTGGGTAGTGTAGTGATAATGCCCTATTCTACTGTGTGGGAGGTTCAAGAGTTCGCTCTTCGGGTCATCTAAGCTTGGGCATGTCAGTGTTGCAGCAGTAATGTTTTCAGCAGTGTCAAATGTGGGTCTCTCTTGTAGCTGATGAGACCTTGTGAAAATACCAGAGGTTTCTAAAATTAATTAATTCTCTTCCTTCTGAAATAAGGTTATAGATGTGATGAATGAAATAAAGCATAATTTACTGCAAGTGATAATGACTAAAACCAAGGGGAAAAAAAGCAGTAGCTAACTACATTTTAAAATAGAAAGTTATTTATACCTGTAGCGCAGTTAAAGCCTGTTGTGCTGACTGAATTTAGCAAGCAGACCTGGGATTCAGCCTTAGCACTGCTAATGACTGGAGGCATTACTGATGTAGTGAACTAATTACCCGTGTGATGAAGTTGCCTGCTGGAGGTTTTTGACTGCTTCATCACTGTGGCACCTCCTACAGGTTAATTCACTGAGCAGCACAGGTAAAACCTCCAGGTGGAGGTCCTGCTCTCCTTCATCCAGTCACAGAGTCGTAATGACAGCGGTAATTAATACAGAGATGAATATTTTCCTGAATTGTTGGTCAAGTGAAGCTGTATCAGTGTTGTAGAACTGATGGTTGTATCATAGAACTGAAGGCTGTAACACTTCACATTCTCTGCATGGGAAAATTCATACACGGTGACTTTAAAAACAAAACCAAAATGAGTGACAGCCTTTCTCACCTGAAGGAAAACCCACAGATATCAAAAGAAAAAAAAGAAAAAAGAGTGGCAGGATTCTTGGGTTAGCAGGCAGGACACGGGCTGCATGGGCTGCAAGATCTGATTTAAAATTTGAATTCTTTCTACATATAAAATTCTTTTATGGCATTTGTTCTCAGATGTCTCAGTTCACACATTAGAAGTCAGAACATAAACAGCTTGTTTAATTAGATGATAAACTATTTAGCTCAAAATTTATAGGGAAAAATACTATAAGTAGTTTCATAAGGAAAAGAATGAATACCAATGTGTTTAGCCTGTTTTTTCTTTTGCTCTACCCGTTGATGAAGTAGAATATAAACTTCTGATATACTGGGCAGAAGAATTATAAAATTTATCTTAACATTATTGGCATAAAGAAATGCTTAGGGGTTTTTGTTCTGTTTTTACTTGTGGCATAGCTGAAAAACCTCTTGAGACTAGTAAAGTGAACACTGCCTTTGTTCTTTACTTAAAGCTAGAGCTGTGTTGTAAATAGTCTGTATTTTTCATCCAAGCTTAATATGCTGTAGTCTAACAGGATGCATTAAGTGTTCTCTAACAACTGCAGAACTCATCAAGCAAATGGAAAGATTAGCCCTGAAATCAAGCTTCAAACTTTTATTTTCTCACAATCAATAGACAAGTAATGTATGTTGGATTTATAATGATATGAGATTGACTGCTTAAATCCTTTTTAAAGTTCAAAGCTGGAAACAGATTGTGTCTACAAGCAATCCACAGCAGAGTTTCTAGAGGCTTGTGATAAATAAGTGAAATTGGGTTTGACTGAAATGGCCCATCAGTCCCATATGGGTTTAGCAGGAAGATTTCAGGCTCAAAAAGACAGAGGTTTAGAGAAGCATCAAGCAGTGGTTTCACAGCACCTGAGATTGCTTTGTGGAGTCTGCTGGGAGATGTAAAGACAAGAGCTCATTAAAAATGAGTAGCACCAGGGAGAATGATTGAGCTTCAAGTACACTTGTGTTTTTTAGCTTGAGGAGTTTAAAGGTGAAGATACATTTTAAAAGCTCAACTGGCAGATGAGAAGAATGCTGTCAGGTTTCTCAAAGAAATCCCTTTATATAAATAGCATGTTATAGTAGTTTTTTGACAAGATCGGGGAGAAAAAAAAAAAGCAAACCCAAAAAATTACTCAGCTTAGAATGTCCTGATAGTAGGATGAAATAATAGTTAATCTCTCAGCTATCAAAATGGGATTTTGATAAAACAGGTTGTCTTCAGTCCTGCTATCTGTTAACTTCAGAGGCAGTATTTACTGCCTGTAAAAGCTATGAAATCTGGGGAAGAAATTAGTCTTGGGGCTCCCTTTGAGGATATTCTATCTGTAATAGTAGTTCAGCTATGGTATCTTAAAGTTTGTGGTGGGTCCACTGCCTTAGAGGTGGCTTTTGCCTAATCAAGACTGAACTGTTTTACACTGTTGTACTTATTTACTTTAGAAAAACATGATACTGAGCTTTAAAATCAGAACTTAGCTTCTTACTTGCTTTTTATTCAGATATAATCTGTGCTGTTAACAGATACAGTTGTTACGCGGTAGTTGAAGTAATATAAAATATCACAGATTTTGATTAGTCTGTGAGAGCATAAGGATTGTTTGTCAGTGTGTGTCCATTTACCTAATGCTGGAAGGCAAGGAATGAACAAAGCCACATTGACGTGGGAAGTAGCACTTTGGTTTGGTTTGTTCAGTCAGAACGAGTGTCCTTTGGCTCAGGACAAATATGTGATATTTGTGATATGTGATAAATGTGTTGAAGCAACATAGTCCTTTTTTCATAGTCTCATAGCATGAAATGCAGCTGATCACAATCTGTTTGGTGAAAACTTGTGACTCTTGGCACAACCACAGACAAAAGAACAGTGGTTGCTCAGCGTGTTAATTACGTTTGCCTTCATTCACATCCATTCATTCCCATCTATCCATTATAAAATGGGGAAAAACTTTGCGAGGGGAATTGAATAGCACAATTTCTAGCTAAGAATGAAGGTGTTGGATTTTAGTAATTTTAAGAAAGAAGTGCTGTTTTTCAAAGTTATTAAAAAGTGCCTTAGCAAAAAAGAGATTCCGCTGGGATCGGGAATTTAATGGCTTTGTGAGTTGAATGGCTAGCAGTGCTGGTTGTGGAAAAGGTGGTTTGACTGTCTTTTATTAGGCTGTATTTCCCCAGAGCCCTAGGATGGATGTAGCATGAAAAGGTTTGTCTTCATGACAAACTGAAAATCTAATACGATGTTTCCTGAACAGATGTTAGATAAATGGTCTGGTGTGGTCTCATAATCACAGTCTTGATGATTGTATATTTCTTAGATTATACTGTGTTTTAAGTATAGTGTTGAGGTGAGCAGACCCTGTATTATGATAATTTTGGCTGCAAGGCATAGGTTTCAATCTCTTCCTCCCAGCTGGGATGGAAAAAAAGAGTAGATCTCCCCACCCTGTTTTTTCCTTCCTTCTGAATTGTGTTTTATTTCACTTCAGACTTTCCATTACATGCGATTTTTTCTTGAATATCATCTGTATAGTTCTGTACTGTTTTCCACTTGTGTGGTTTTGTGGTGCTTCCCAAATGTCTTTCCCTGCTCTTCTTTCCCCTCCCCTGGATGAATCTTTGTGGGACAGCTGTACTGTGCTGTTTTAGTGAGTTATAAAGATGCTGGGATGTTTGGGTGAGGTGAAATGAAAAGGACTAAGCAGTTTTTAGGAGAATCAGTTATAAAAGTGGAATTAATATGAAACTACTGAGGATAGGCAGCTATCTTATTTGTTGGAATTTGCTTATCTTCGACAGGTCAGCACAACTGTTTACATTCCTCATAAATACCATGTTGAGAGATTAATGATGAGTGATTCTTGAGTTTACCCTTTGTCAGGTTAGCACTTCACCTAAGGAAACAATTTAGGATTTTGCCTTTAGGCCTTGGTAGCTCTATAGGAGCAAATGAAACCAGGAAAGAGTGAAATCAAATTTGTAATTTCTTACTGTGTTTAGGTATTTTCTCTTTCATTGCAGCTGCAAAATATGCTTGGGCATATTTTGGTGATAGATCTCCTCAGTGTACTGCAAAGAGAAGATAAAATCGCAATAAAATCTAAATGAGGAAAGGTTAGAGGCATTCTACATAATAATTAAATTAATAGGGGCAGCATCTGTTGCCAATCTAAGAAATCACCAATAGCTGCTGAGTGGAAAAGAGTTCCCTGTGGTATGTGCTTTGTCCCTCAGCTGACAGAAGGGTGAAGTGCTGCAGATTGCTGCTTCAGAGTCGCAGCTGGGAGTGGGAGTGTGGTCCAGGGGCTGCACTTCAAATCACCCCTCTTTCTTTGCTTCCCTAGAAATGAGTACAGAGACATTGTTGTGGGTTTTATTGTAGATTTCCAAAACAGAGGTGTAGCTTCAAGTCCTTTAAGAGGTGCTGCATGGTGTCAAATGAAAATATGCCTAATTGCTACCTTCCATATATATTAATGCACTGTGTGCATCCCACCATCCTGATCATGTCTTTACTAGTCTCCATTTCAAGTAAATGGGGGAAAAAATAATGTCTCCCATATCTCTGTTCTGTGGCATCTGCTTTCTTTGCCAGCCGGGATGACTGAATGCTTTTACGCGTTTCGTAAAGGGGTTCTGTGCGCTCCTGGGTGGTAGCTATAAAAATAAATTAAGTAAATCCTTTGGTATAAACTATATGAAATAGGTGTGCAGTTGCATTTTTGTTTTTCTCAGTAGGCTTATTTCACTGCAAGAATATCATTTGAATTTTTAATTCTGTTCTAAGTGCGTGAAAAGAAGGTTCCTTTTGTTAGTTATTTGTAGGTCAAAGCTTTCAGGCAGTTCATACAAGAGATTTTTTGCATTTTGAAGCACATTTTTGTCATGTATTTGTGATAAACAAGATGCAAAACATAAGGGAAATCTGCCTTTTATTTATTCACTTTTGTAGTGGTTTTGACCACAGTCCAGAATTTCATCACGTTCACTCAGTTCCAATAAAAATGTAAATCACCTGTCTCCCTTTTGCAACTGGTATGCCCAGTGTGATCTTTTTAATAAGGTGTATACATCTGCACGTTAAACAGGTGTTACAAATTGGACTTCTAGTTGTTCTTGGAAAGTCTTTCCAAAGTACTTCT
Organism: Corvus cornix cornix; assembly: GCF_000738735.6. NCBI lineage: Eukaryota > Metazoa > Chordata > Aves > Passeriformes > Corvidae > Corvus > Corvus cornix. The sequence goes on along the minus strand of NC_046333.1, from coordinate 102,830,963 downwards.
CACATGGAGCTTTTTTTGGTAACGCTTTTTTGAGAAAATTATCATAACATACATTTGTAAATTCACTTTAAGCATTAAATTAGTAATTAAAAAGGACAACAGTACATATACAAAAAAAAAAAGAAACAAAAAAAATCCCACCAACCCCCTCCCTGCAACAGCCACTAAAATTTATCTGTAGCAGTTATTCGTACAAGAAATGTCTCTCACTATTAATTCATGTTGAACTGGAAGAATAGCTATTAGTTTTAGCACCCAGCATGATATCCTCCCTTTAACTAAAGCATAAAATCTGATGACTTCTGCAAATATGTTTGTTTTAATAGTCCTTCTCAAAATAGGGTCTCCATAGCACATTTCTGTATAATCCTGTACGCTCTTTGTGGGGTTGAACACTCAAATATTTCTCTTGGTAGATGTCCTAACTAATGACAACTGCAGCAGGGTTATAATTTGTGTATGTAAGCATATATGTGCACTTGCCCGTATAACTGATGCCATACATTAAGAAAAGCTATCACTAATACTGTGAAATCAAACACCCTGCCATTAAATAATGCCAGAAATAAGTTTGCTCATAGAATATTAATGTGCACCCATTTTCCCATGGACCTCATAAATATTCACTGATACAAAAATGACACAAATATATGGATACTATTTGCTTACACAAGATGGATGATTTTTATTTTAAGAGCCTTTATTCATTGTCTTACCTTGGTGAGTGGTTTCTGTTTTTATGTCTTGGTAGCTCAAAGGCGTTTAAATGCACATTTTGAGAGGAAACTTTTTTCAGGGTTTTTCAGTAAAGTCCAGGAGCCCAAATTTTGAATTACTCTCTATATCTATTAGGCAAATGTAATTGTTAAAACCCATTTTATTTGCCTAAGTGTGGGCAGATTTCTAGGGGAAGTTAGAACTGACAGATATGTTTTCCATAAAATTCAACGTTGCTACATTATCCTGTGTTACCAAAACTGAAACATTTTTGGTGACATTTATGTTGGTTCACTTTCTGTCAGATAAGTGGAGGGAAAACAGAGAGAACAACTGTAAATGTTTTATGAACGTGTGGTGAGCTTTTGAATACTCTTAAATAACAGCTTTAAGTGTTTATCTGAATTTTGGCTTTTTTTTTGTATGCTGTCATGTCATCCATCACCTGTGATACTGCTAGAATTGTGTCCATAAATTTGGAATTCTCAAGCGTTCTTGTGCCACCTTCTCCACAAGTCTTAGCACAGTTCTATAAAATTTTTTGTCGTTTTTTCTCCCTTAGGGACAGAATTAATATCTGACTTTCTTAGTTGCTAAACACATACTCTTACTTCATGATCTTTTCTCTGGCTCATGAGATTTTTCCAGACAATTCTTCTATTCTCTACCTTTTTCAAAACCCATTCTGAGCACACCCACAATCAGAAAAGGTCTCTAATTGTAAAGTCTGTTTCCTTTTGCTCTTATCTCTCACCCCTGTGCATATGTAGATTTGACAAAATGTAGAAACTGTTTTAAATGAGATCAACTTTATGCAGCACATGGATTTTCAGGCTCCCTGACCAGTAATATAGATTGCAGAATTATTTTAGAGCTCTGAACACTTGCCTTTGGTAGAAGAAAAAAAATTCCCTCGGTATATTTTGAGTGAAAATAAATGTTCCATTTTAAAACAGACTACCCACTGTTGAAAGCTCACTAGTAAAGCCTGGATAAGAATTTGTGGTGCATGTGTGTTGCTGCAGATACGTGGCAGCTCTGTGGGTACTTTGGAGGCACACAGAGAAGTTTCTTTTGCTGGCTATCTCTGAGCTAGCATGTCTGGAAAGCCCTTTCAACATGTAATACTGTAACACCTTTGAGAGGGCAATTTGAGCTTTTTTTTGCTGAGAATCTACACACAAAGTAGAATCCAGGCAGACCACGGTGTTCAGTTCCTAATACGTTCTTTAAACTGTCCACTTACATAGCTGAAGCTAGTTTACATGAACCTTATTGGCTTGACCATATACGGATTTCAGAGAAGCAAATGCTTTTGAACTAGGCAATTTCTGTCATCACCCCATCTATAGTAAAAGTTACACAGCAGACCAGACCTGTGTTACAGGTTCACAGGCAGCAGTTTAGTTTTATTATGTTAAAAATTGTCAGTTGATTCCCACTGTTGCTTTCTCTGTTAGTGAGTTTATAATTGAGAATGGCTTATTTTCCTCTTTATGACTCCTTATCTGCCCCCAAAGGAGAAATTGTTTATTCTGTGATGGGGTGGTTTGTCAGCTTAAAAGGCAGAGGATCCTGTTTCCTAGTGCTGTGTTTCTCAGATCATTTTCTACTTGTCATGAGAGTGTCTAGATAGGATAATTGTCCTGAGTAACCCTTGGGGATGACTCATTCACAGATTAGGCAACCTTAGCAATTGTAGTTTGCCACAGTTTTCGGTTATTTCAGGTTTCATTTGCCTTGGTATGTTGTCCAGGTGATGCGCTTGGTCCATTGCTCTTGGATGCAGGGTTGTTCATTAGGACAGGAAGGAATGCAGTTGGCTGAGGAATGCTATACTGTTGGTTTGGGCAGAGGCTTCTTTTTTGTTATAGACAGAAAGGAAAGAGAAATTGCCTAATAGGAGATGACTCTTTCCCTGCATTATCCAACCCTACTGATATGAAATGTGGTCTAGGCATCCCAGCTTTCAGATCAGATGTCAACATTTTAATTCCTGTTTCGAAGTATAGCTACATTGCGCTTAGAGTTAATCAACATTACCCCATTTCCAGAATGAAACCGAAAATAACAGAGACAGCAGAATCCACAATACTTTTTAAATGAGATAAAAAAGAATACTAGGCAAATGGGGGATTCAGTAAACTTGCCTTCTGGGTTCACGTATTCTGCAACAGGATTCATGTTACTATGCAGATCAGAAACCATAGGGCTTTGCTGCAAAGAAAAAATTGATGTTATCCCAAAACAGGGCCAGCGCATCAGTTCTGGTATGCACATATGTTCCCTGCCAGTGCTAGCACTGACACTCATAAGAATTACTAGTTTTAGGACTTGTACACTTGGCAGCAAATTTTTGATGGAAAGTACATGTTGATCTGAGATCTCTGAAGTATATAAAATCAACAGAAATGAAGCAGTGCCCAGCATAATTTGAACTTTTTTCTATGCTGCTTTTTGTCACTGAAAGGATTTTTTAGTATCCTACTGTTTGCTAAGGTATTCTTTGAGAACACTTCATAACAGTTGTCAGAGTCTGTAAAACACAAAATAGTTTGAATAAAACTTAATTCAAATTAGGGAAAAATACAGTGTATTCTTTATCCCTTTTACTTTAATTGGTTGCTTTCATGTTACATTACATTCCTTGTTTAAGCTCATAAATTTTTCAAGATCTAAAGTAATTTAGCCAGCTAAAATTGAAGCATCCAAAAAGGACTATGCTCAGACAATGGCATAGTTATATTGAACTGGGTTCATGATGGTTAGATGGATAATCGCAGTTGAAAGAACCATAGGCTGTAATAGACTGTGTTGCATCTTGTGCATTTATCAATTCAGTTCCCCTTAGGAATCCAAAAATATCTATAAAATGCAGCATAAGCCAAAGAATCTTAATGGCATATGTATCTTCTGCTTTACTTATAAATATTTCAGTCAGCATAGAGTTCATCCTTTAAAATACAGTTTGGCCATCCAAACTGTGATGTCAGTATAACAGGCAGGGAAATTGCTTTGCTTGATTAAACTGTATAACAGCCAATATGTATTTTGATTATTACTATCAATTCTAGTAGCAAAAAATGAGCAGATTTCTCAAGTGAGCTGGTTGATTATAAACAGCAGCCAGTCTTGGCAGTGGCTTGTGTTTCAAAACAGTGCCATGATGAGAGAGACATTAAAGACCTGATAGTTGCTCAGATTTTACCAGTCCTTGTTGATACCATGGGTCCATTTCATGAGCTGGAAACCTTGACAGTAAGAGCATCGTGACTAGAAAATAGACAAAGTGCTGCAGGAGCAGCCAGGAGGGCTTCAATAGAGGCAAATTCAGGGGTTTCTCAAAAGTCATGACCCATTTCTGAAGAACATCTTGTAGTATGGTCAGATGTGAGGGGTAGAAGTGCCAGGGGTTGGTCATAAGCCATTAGGATCTTGGATGACTATTGATTTACAGTAATTGTTTCTTGGCTAATTTGGCTAAGTGGTTTTTTTGTTGTTTGTTTTGTTCCACTAAGGTGTTCTGTGTTAAAAGGTTGCCTCTACTTCCAACACCTATATATGCCATGCAAAAGACTTTACAAAAAGTCATGGCTGTGCAAAGCCTTTATTAGTATTCATCTTATCCTCAGTGTCTCGCTGTGGAAAGAAACATGGCTTGACATCTGTGCTATTAAAGATCCTCTGTATGCTGGTCAGTTCTCTGGATGGGTGACTGTACAGCTTGATTACTTGTTGCAATACTTTCTACACTTTCCTTATTAGTTGTGGGTGGATGGGGCTTAGGAATGGAAGGAGTTCAGAACTTTCTTTAAACTTCTGTAGCAGACTTGAAGATTTGATACCCATTTTGATGAAGTTATAGTAATAATAATACAACAAAGGATGTAAATGGCAAAGATGGAAAAAAAAGAAATCCTGAGTGTGATTTAGCTGTAGACTTGCAAGAGACATGAAGAAAAACAAGCAGTGAGAAAGGGTCCCATGTTGAGAGACAAATGGTCTAGACAAATAGAACTGTCATTCTATTTATCCACATTTTTGACGTCTTCCTGATTCATGAGCATGGGAGAAGCCTTTATTAACCATCTGGAATCACAAATACTGCCTTTTTCCCAGTATTGGATATTTTGCAGTGCTTGGCTGGGCTTCTGGATTTGAGGAAGAAAACGCTTTAAACTGTTTTGTCTTCTTATCACTAGAGATATATTTGATGTCATAAAGTGTGGGAGCTATTCCATATATTCATTCATCCTGGTTTGAATTGTAAACCCTGATTTATGCCAGCTTTCATTTGAGTATATATTTTTTGCCAAGTTTGACTACACTGCAGACTGCATAACTTAGTGTTTAAATTTATGTCCTATTATCATTTGCAGTACTTTTGCAAGGAAACTATCTTTCTTTTTTATTTTTATTTTTTATAAAAAAGCACAAATATATCTGTGAAAGTTGATGTTCAGCTTGTATGTCTGAAACTTAGCTTGTGGTGTATTTTATGAAGTTCGAAGTAATATTTATGCAAGTACTAGAAAAAATGTGTAAATGACTGTCTAAATTTCTAAGCCTTCCCTCTGGAAATGTTGCAGATGTTATTTAATATACTCTATAAAAATCTTGCGTATTTCTGAATTTTTTTGACTTCAGGAGAGTTTATGTCTCTTGTTAACATTGAGGCAAAATGTTAGATTTTGGAGTTGTGAGTTTTTTAATGGGTTTTCTGTTCCCATTGGATTATCTAATTGAATCTTTTGCACTTAAATTTGTACAGAAAGAAGCAGTTTCCAAGAGGTGCTGATTTCCCTCATACACTTAGATCTATTGGAGACTTCCCATAGAAAGTTATCTTAGAACAGAGACTAGTACAGGATGACCTGTATCCAAGGACAGGGCAAACATGGTATGTCTCTAAAGGCCAATGTAATAGTCTCACTGTTAAAAAAAAAAAAAGATTCAGTGATTGCATATAAAAATAATTTCTGCTGAAGATTATGTGCTTGCAAAATTCTTGCTATGAATCTCAAATATACACTTGGACTAGTTATTAGGAAGACTGGACTTCAGTTAGGTGATATTTGCCAGGTGTAATGGAATTTTGTCTTCTACTTTTTGATAAGTGTCATGGTTTTAAGCCCTGGGAAGAAATTAATTTTATCCTATTGAAAATGGACAGTATGGTATTCTGTAATGCCATTTATAGTGCTCTAGGAAAATTAAGATTTTAAAAGTAATTTTTAAATCTAGATTTTGTCTGTTTCCTGTTTTAATACAGCTTGGCGAGGCTAAGCCTACTGTGCCTTTGGACAGATAGCAAAGATGATGAATAACCCTAAAGTTTAGTTTTGTTTGAACAGCTGTAGAATTTCCTTCAATATGGACAGAAATATCTCTGACTAGAGTTATATTTATTTTCCCAAATAGGAAAGATGTCATTCTTCACTGGAGTGAAACATCAAATAAAACAGAATTTTGTAACCCTGTGTTAGTCTCCTCTTAGATGATAACAACGTGAAAAAGCTGAAGTTTCCTCTGTACCACAGGAAAGAAAGCAAAGCTTTTCCGTTTTCTTGTGGATAATGTTAGACTCCATTCTTTTAAATTTGGGACATTAATTTTTTCCCTACCCCAGCTTGGGGGTGTGTGAGCTTTTATAACATGTTTTTTTTTACTTAGAAGAGAGTGAGAAAAAAAAAGAGGAAATAATACTGTTTTCTTTCAGAGATTCTGAGACTGAGTATCTTGGGGTGACTTTATGATGTGTATCCCATATTGCTGCCTATGTCCAGAAATTAATTCTTGTGCCTTTCTATGCCTTTAAACTGAGCCTGAGGGGGGGAGGAAAAACTGAGCAAAACTTCTTCAAAGCAGTTTGCAGCTTGTTCAAGGTCACACAGAGATAGAGACGGCTCTCTGTGTTCAGCCGCGGCAGGAGAGAGAGAGCGAAGGGAAGCACCCAGCTTGCTTTCTTTCCAGCCAGCTTTTGGCCAGTTTTTCAGCTCCTTTCCCTCCGGAGAGTTGAAGTTTTGTTTTCCTGGGACTTTGTGTTTTTTCCCTTTTCTCTGCTGGACTGTTTCAACATCAGAATACATCAGGAGGACCTTCCACCGAGGCCTTGGCCCTGGAGGTGGGTCCACCACCCTGTCCCAGCTCCAAGGAGGGGAAGAGAGGGAGGCTATGGAAGGACTCTGAAATTTTCCCAGGTTTTCTCTCCACAGCGAGAGGTTTCATTATTTAGCATTAGTATCTTTTTTTCCCTGTGTATTTCTTAAATAAATAGTTTTTAACTCTTTCACTTTCCTTCGAGGAAAAAGTTTTTTTTCCCGAACCTGGTGGGGGAGGGGTGGTTGTAACCTGCCTTCTCTCAGAGGATATATTTCTAAATTTGGCCAAACCGGCGCACTGAGCATAAGCTGACATTTTGAAGTAGATGTGCTGTGTTGTGCCAGAGGCACTGATCCCACAAACAGCTGTGCTGGTACCTGTTTGCAGTGCAGCACACCTGGGAGCATCTAGGTTTTCCCTTACTTGGAAACCAAGGTACAGGAATGAAAGCTTGTGTTCCCACCTTTATAGATTTCTTCTAAAATGTAGGTCCTTGGGCATGGAATACTTTTTCTTTCCCTGAAGAATGTTAATCATGTAATCTTTTAATATTCTTATTTTTACTGCTATTTATTTTGCTATTTTGTTTTTGATACCTGGTGATTGCATTATAAGAGAAAATTTGTCTGCAGTTCTAAACTTGCTCTTTTACCCTTAGGATTTTGTTTCCATGACAAGAAACTTTTATGCCCTCTATAAAGTGAAGATTAGTAAATACATAATAATTTGTATTAAAAGATGTTTAAAAATGACAAAGCCTGCTTTGAATGATGTTGCAGTTGTTAGGATTGGAGACTCATAGTCCGTTACTTGCATGCCTTGTTTAGTTTTTACCTTTGTGTTTCTTTAACAGGGTGCTGCACTTTTGATGAGCCTCTCAGTTCCTGTGGCTATAGTCAGTCAGATGATGATGATCTCAACTGGGATCAGGTGAATGCACCGATGAAGCCGTCCTCGGGTCAAGGGATGCCATCGGGTTCGTCTTTATTTTGCTTTGTTTCTCTTCGATGTTAGATCATGTGTTTGTCCAGCATTGACAGTACTGTTCTTAAAATGCTATTTCATCTGAGTCTGTTTAAGTGGAATACTCAGATTTTCCAAGTGATTTCTATGAGGGATATTTTGCAACTCGAAGTTGTTGTGCAGGGAGTATAAAGGTTAGAAAGAAGAAATAGAAACTTGGTGTTATCAGGGAGGGCTGAAAGAAAACAGAAGGGTGACATGAAAATGAGACCAAAGTAGTACTAGAAACAAGCAGACACGACTTTAGAGAGAAAAGGAAGATAGTCTTAGGTATTTTCATTGAAAGATATAATAATCAAAATCTGTTATAAAAGGATGGAGAGAGAAGAGGTGAGTGAAAAAGCAAAGAAACCCCAAAAGAAAGGGTTGCAATGATTCTATGCTCGTTGAATTTAAAAGACAGTTGTGATACTATTACTTAATGTATTTTTTGCACTGCATGGAGTTGGACCTTGTTCCATAGCAACAACCTGTACATTCTGCTGAACTATAAACCTGCTCTAGTAATATAGTTATTACCCTAGTACTTCATCCACAGAAATATGTAAAATCTGTCCACTAGTTTTAAACTATTAGCTAGCCTAAAATTTACCAGTTGTTCTTTTTTCTAGTTTTTATCTAGGCACGTTAAGAGTTCCCCCATGTACTGATCTCCATTTCCTGGGAGATGATCGCCTGCAGCCCAGCTCAGCATCTACTTTGGCTTTTATAGACTGAGCCCTAAGTGACTGTTATCACTTAAAAGTAGGCAGAACAAGAAGACTACTAGATAAAATCACTGGTTGTAGCATTGTGGGACTTCTTCAGCATTAGTCTCATAACTTAGTATAAATATATCCATAACACTTAAAAGCATTGCAGATGAATGTCCCAGTATTTCACATCCCTTTCAATGAGGTCTTTAAAGGACCCATAATGTACTTAGGTGTTTATATAGAATCTCTTCAAAAGTTGTTCTTGAGAAAATGTTCCTTCCTAATTTTTGAATAAGGGAATTAGGAAATAGACAACATCAATCTTCAGAAGTGACAGTATAAACAAAACCTGAACATAATGCACTCATCAATAGTGTAGCAATAAATGTACTAATGTATGATATGCATAATCAGCCTTAGATACCGTTCACTTGTAAAAAAAAGGCTTTCAGTGTTCTTCGCTGTAGATTTACCAGTGTCGCCCTCAGTTGTGAATGACATCTTACCTGAGGTTCATGGCTGAAGTACCTTTTACTTCAGCACTTTGTTTCCTCTGGCAAAGGCAGGACTCCCAGCTTCAAGATGGATGTTCAGTTTATCTGAGTCCTGGCATTTGGATCATTGTGCTAGATTGAGTTCATCAACCCAGATAAAGGACGTTCTTTCAAATTCCTTTTTAAACTGGCTTTCGTCCAGTGGTCTTGGCATATACTGCTAAACATTTTCTGAACTACTTCATTAGTGCTTGATACTGTTGCTCAAGATGGAGATAACACACAGTTTATCAGCCATCTTGGCTAGCGGTACAAGATGTACATTCTTTTTTTCAGTCATGACACTGGAATTTTCTTTCTATTCCAAATTTCATTCATTACTTTCCTCACTTGGATTTGTGAAAGCAATTGCTGGTATGTGATGTTCAGTCTTCTTGGCAGATAGAAGAGGTTTAAATCTATGTTCTCTTCTCTCATGACCACAGGCTTGCAGATTTTTGGGTTTTTTTTCTTGATGGTAGGAGTCTAGACTACAGACTGGCATGTCTATAGAAGGAAAGTGATATGTGTAATTTTATTTATCAGATGTCATACAACTTGTTTCTTACTTGTCTTCTTGCCTTTTTATCAGAAGTCTGAAATAATGTTTTGATGATCTAGTAAAAATCTATTTAACTTGGTAACAAGTTATATTTACAGTTTAGGGAGTTTTATTTGTGCCCATAAAGGAAGTGAAATATTCTTTGGGTGCATTGGGTCAGAAGATGAATGAGTTAGTCTGAGGATATTGGTGCCTTAAAAGGTCAAAAACCCCTTTGAGAGGGAAGAAATGCTCATTTTTTGCAAATGAGAAGCACTGTGTCTCACAGCACGATTTAGTCAAGTGGTATCTAATTTTTCCTCATAATTTCATCCAGACAGTTTTTTCCTGTTCTTGTTCAAATCATCGTCTTAATGATTTTAATTAGTTTTCAGTTAGCCTTAGCCAGAGGGTTATGTGATACACTTAAAAAATGATTTCAAGTAGTTTGTCAGCAGTTTCTGAGCTACATATTTAGGAAGAAATAACTTCAGATGATAATGAGTAGAACATCTTAAATTAATGGTTTGCGGGGAATTCTTGGCTTGAAAGCAAAATGCTTTATGCAACAATGTTGTAATACTAGACTGAAACAACTCTCAGTTCTGTAGTCCCTTGTCAGAAGAAAAAAATTAATGCACATAACATTCCTAATTTCAGGCAACATGCTCCAGTGAGTGAGTTGATGTCAATATATAATATTTTGTATAATTTGGTGACTGTCAGGGGTAAGCACACAAGTGATGGCATTTGATTTCTTTTAATCCACATGAGAGTGCTGAGAGCATAGCTGCACTTCAGATAGATAAATATTTTGGCATGATATGTTATTTCAGTGGCACAAGAGAAATGTCATATAAGATTCATGCATATGTGTGCACGCTTTCATGTACATGCTGTTTACATGTTTGTGAATATTGGAGATCTTATTTTAGATCAAAATTGCTAAACTGTATCAAAGGTAATAATAAATCCCAGAAGTGTTTCTTGCAGTGGACTTTAATCCCTCTTGGATTACTGTAGCACAGAAATAGGAAGTTACCACTGAAGTTAGTAGGGTGCTAGTGCTCTAATTTCCTTGATAAATGTAAGCATGGCCTTTAATGAGTCAGTACTAATCCGAAATTGTGTTAAACAGACCCCAAAATTAACGACATGTATGAATTTCTGTATTTATTCGTATGAATTAAATCAATGTTGTTAATCCACTGCTCTTCTGTTTCAAGTGTCCTGTGAGTCAGATGGAGTAAATGCTGTTTGGAAGAGCGGCTCTTCCCTTTTTTCAGCCTCTGTCTTCTCCTTGACTTTCTGTTCCCAAAAAGTGTGGTTTTTTTAAATACTGTTCATTATCCTATGGAACAGTTACAGCAGTTTGATATTAATGTGTTTATATAATACAGATTTACAATTACAGCTAACTGTAAGCCCTCTAGTTGTAGTCCAGTAAAAATGTCTTCAGAAAAATACACCCACACAGTAGATTACTCAGTTGGCAAGGTGTGGGCTGCAGGAGCGCGGCCTCCACGAGAAGAGGTTGGGGATGCCCCGTGATGGACACATCTGGGCACAGCCACTGGACAGACTGCTGGGAACAGCTGAGCTCCTGCTGCACCTCTGGGATAGCATGTTTAGGAAACTGTAAAAGCCACTGGGCAGCAGCTGTCAGAGAGAGAAGTGAGAATATGTGAGAAAAGCAGCCCTGCAGACACCAGGGGTCTTCTCCAGGGTCAGTGGGGAAGGAGAGGGACGGGGTGCTCCAGGCACCAGTGCAGAGACTCCCCTGCAGCCTGGGTGCAGCCCATGGTGAGGCAGCTGTGCCCCTGCAGCCCATGGAGGTCCATGGTGGAGCAGAGATCCTCCTGCAGCCTGTGCACAACCCCACACCAAGAAAAGGTGAGTATTTCATGAAGAAAGCTGCAGCCCATGGAGAGGAGTCCACACAGCGGTAAATTTTATCACAGGACCTGTGGCCTGTGGGGTCACTGGAGCAGTACATTCCTGAAGGACTGTGTCCCATGGAAAGAGGTTGCTTTGGGTTTTTTTTTAGATACTTGAGAGCTTTGTGTTAGTTCAGATACGGCTACAGTAAGTCATCAGTGACAGCAATGCAATTAGAATTTTACCGATTACTCCAAGAAGAACAAATATTGTCAGGAGTCTTCTATATTTATCATTTACTTGATATCATTTCTGTTCGTGTCCATGTATTTTTCTATGAAACATTGTGTTCAATTGTGTAAAATCTTTCTATGGTGTTTCACAGTTCCAATTGATTTCTAAAGGACAGTAGCATCATTTTTATTCGATGCAGTGGTTGGTTTGATATCTCTGAGGGGATGTCACTGCATTTGCAGCGAGTCACTGGCATCAGCCTTTCATTCATTTTAAAACAGTTCAAACCCAAATGTAAATCAAATCTTCACAGGCTGCCATTCTGCATTGAAAGGATGTTTCCTGCAGTGAAGCTTTCTGTGTTTAATGCAGTGCTGGTCAAAGCCAGGATGAGAATTCTGTTTGTGCTATTTGAGGTGATAATACATGATTTTCGTGGCTATATGTGATTTTTTGAATGGCCTACTATGCTTATTTGTATTCTGAGTAGGTAGTGTTGCTTAATGCCTATGCAGTGTCTGCAGAAAATGCTTATAATGCTTATATTATTGTTTAAAATGGCCTTCTGATACTTAGTACCCAGACATGCAGAGCTAGCAGATATTTTATAAACAAGGCAGTGATTCAGAGGAGTATTTAATATTATAGAATGTGAAGTAGTTGTCTGAAAAATGTACATTGTTGTTTAATTGTGCATAGAAGAGTTGTGATCCATTTTAAAAGACTGATAAAGGGATCAGTTGGCAAGTGTACAGTTCAAGCCAGCTGCAATGTTTTACCATGTAAAGTTATCCTTTGATTTTGTACTTTATCATTAAGCACATTTTAGGGCTGCATTGCATTTTTGTTATATGTTAGCAGGGATAATTTTCTTCTGTTTGTATCTATATTGAAGAGAATTAAATACATTCCTTACTCAATCCTGTTTCCCCCATATTACTTTAAATAGCTGTATTTTTAAATCATTTGAATGCTATCAAGAGATAATATAAAGTACTATCGAGGTGTGGGAGTTGCAGCTTGCTCACTGTGTTAAAGTTAAATTTTTTCACAGAATTTTCTAGACCTGGAACACTAGCACATTTAACATTTTATTGCACACCCAGGTAATAGCTGCAGCCATTAAGGACATGCCTTTTGGCAAGCAGCTCCAGCTTCCAATTAACTGTGTAAGTTAACACCAGTTGCTGCTAATATGGAGCAACATGGAGGTCACACAGAGCAAATCACCTGAGCAGGGAGCCACGGCAGCTCTGTGCTGCCATGGCTACGGTGCCAGCACTGGAGGGGTTGGCTACTTCAAAAACACACCTGACGACTTAGTGAGTGGTGTTTTTAACAGGTCTGTTCAACAACAAGAATGATGCCACCAGCTGTGTCTGAGGTATTGCTTGTTGCATGGATCTTATTTTTGTAACTTCTGACCTGACTTAGAGGTTTCAGCACCTGGCACAAATTCTGGGTTTATTACAAGTATTGAGCATCTGTCATTCTTGCAAAGGGAAGTAAAAGATTAATCAGCATCAGAGTCCCTCTTTCTGAATCACTGATGGACAATGCTTCTAGGTTGCTTAGTAGGCAAACTAGACAAGTTATTATAATGTATTTTGCCTGCATGCCTAATAGCTTTCAGAAAATTAGTGCTAATGATTTACTTAACCCTTTGTTGTAGATGTTCTCTGTATATGACTTTTAGTTTGCACTTTTTAGGACAAATGATTTTGAATATGAACAGTGTGGTTTATGAAGTAGTAACACCTAACTTAGATGACTGATTTGTGGATTTTCATTTGAAGTAACAGGCTTGCTGTAGTGTTCATAACTGTAGCTTTGGACATTAGTTTTCTTGTTTTCTGATGCATTCCATCAGCCCTCATATTTGAGTGCAGAATTGCAGAACATGCTCCGAGTCATGGAAGTAAGTGGGATATACTATATTAAAAGTTCCAGTAGCTGATAAAGATTTGTTCAAGATATTTGACTGAAATATAATGATATAATAAATTATAGCACTTTTTTTTAATGTTTGAGGCGCCTGTCTTCCTGTAGAAGACAGACAGAAACTACATGAAAGATCTGAGAAGTCACTTCTCATTAAACCAGAGTATTCACAAAGCAACCTGGAAGATAAAGTTGACTGCTGAGGGTAATTCTGCTTAGCACCATGTAGTGCCACAGAGTGCTAAGCAAGTCCTCTAACCTAATTAATTTACCGTGCTGTGATTACATGTTTCCTGCTGAGGTTATATTGAACACCTGCCATCATATATGCTGAGAAGCAGCTAACATAATAAGCTAGACACTGGAGTTGGGTTTGGAATGGATTTCTTGGCAACAAGAATTTTTGGGATAAGAAAGTTCTTTTTTGTTACACATCAGAAACCCAGTCTCCCTCCCCATCTTCCAGCCATAGTGCCAGACACTATCCTGCTGGTTAAGTGCATCAGGATCTAGTTTCAGATTTCCTTGCTAAATTTAAAATAGAATAACTGAATAACTGGGGTTTTGTTTGTGTGTTTGTTCTCCCTTCCTGGACTACTCATGATGAGCTCCTTCAGATGAGGTAGGAGTAGGCCAACAGGAGAGAGGAAGCTAAAGTAAGAGAATCCCAACAGGAGAGAGACAAAGTACTTCATGTTGTAAAGCCAGTAAAAAAATACTTTTTTTAGAATACCCTCTAGTGAAATGGTGTTTTTCAAGTCGAATATTGTCTGGAAAAGAAGAATGAAGTTACTTCTGGTAAGGGCTCTTGGTTCAACAAGGGCCATATGAAGAATGTAAATTCTCTTTCCTGGGGATATGCCCGAGACATGCAAATGTACCTCAGGAAGCTTTAATCCAGGTAGTTTGAGACTCTGGAGTAATACAAACCAAACAGCACATGCTTTAGTGTAGGTTCCCTAGGGACTCAGTGCTGGAGGCATGTTACTGCACCTTGCCATGGGTGTCTTACTGAAACCGCTGCCGTTTCTGCTCCAGTTTTAGCAGAGTTGTGTTAAGTATCAATGCAATTTTTGTGCTCCTTTGCCTGGCTAGTTTCTTCTGTTGAAGAATGAAAATACTTTACTAGTTTGAGCAAAGCTGTGGCCAGTAGAAAGCCTGTGAATAAACAGTGAGTCTGAAGATGCTCCTCTAGGAGCTGCACTCACTGCATTGCAAGATCAGGGGAAAGGAGAATAATCAGAGTATTCCTAAATAAGCTTTTTCTTGTTTAGTAATTAATCTACTGGGAAAAAAAGCCACTTAATTTCTTGCAGTCTTCAGGGCTTTTCTTTCAGTCTCATGCTTATCCCATTAGATTTCTTCTCATCCATCCTGCCCTTTAGAAACTAATCAAGAGTGGATCAAAACCTCTCCTTGCATCTGCAGGCTTTAAAGTGTGGAACGTGACTGCCTCCATTTCAGGGCCTAAGTCAGTTGTTTCCCGAGTTAGTAGTTTGTCTTTTAAGACAGTTCTTTATGACAAGTTCATAGTCATAGGCACAGTGAAAATGCCAGTGAGCTGGAGACAGACTCCATCACTCCTCTTTAGGAGAGCAAATGTTACAAATTTTCAGGGAATCATTTTGTGGCTTTTTTTTTTTTTTAAGTTTTTTTTTTCTGAAATTTAAGAGGACTTTCTTGTTTCAATTAGATTTATGGAAGATTTTTCATACCTTTGCAGCACTTAATTTGTTGCCAGGCATTGATGACTGATAGTATGTTGTTAGCAGGTCTAGTTGTGACTAAAGTAAGAGTGGCCAAAAAGTCACTGGTTTGAGGCACAGGTCACTAAATGCTCCATGTGGCTTCAAGTGCTCCCAGATGTCTGCACTTTTTGGACTTCTGCTCCCAAGTTGAGGGAAGTCATGTGGCAGTTTATCATGTGGGAAATGTGGCAGCAGAGATAGGTTAGTGCGCAAGCAAAATGGATGGATTGTTTTTTGTGTTGTATGTAAGCCTTCTGGTATTTGAAGCAATTTGGTTTCCCAGCATATCAGACAAAGTCTTAATCCTTTACAGACGTTTGCAGAACTCAAGAGTAAGGGAAGAAGCAATTACATGAACTTTATGAACTGAATTAAAGAGCTCAGTATTTTTGTTCTCAGTATTAAAGCAATGTACTTATTTCCCTCACCAGCTGACATAATTCTTCCTCTATCTAGAAGTCACATTTCCAATCAACTGCTTTTCAGTAGCACAAATGAAAAAAAAATGCTGTCTGGACCTCACTGAAAATGAAATGATGTACACAGTCATTTAATGAGAAAGCAGGTGCAGGTAATTATCCGAATCATAATGTTGCAGCAGCTAATAACATCAAATATTTGTGATAATTGCAAGCAATTGATCACAATTCTGTGCTTCTCACGTGTAACAGATTTGAAAAACACTTTTCAATATACAATTCATGTATTCTTCCATGTTCTAACAATTCGTGTTAGAATATGGGAGCCACAGATGTACTTTTCTTGCCAGTAGCTTCATAAACTGTGATTTTGCATTAAGTTCAAATATGACTGTGTTCTTACTTAAATTTGTACTATTTCATTTTTCCCAGTGACTTAGAGGGGAGGAGCATTTTTCTGCCAAATTTGAGTTTCTGATTCCCCCATACTCTTACAGTCTTTACCTCTTCTAGATGTCAGAGTCAACTCTTGTGTCAGTCTGGTTTCTGCTGGAGCACTGTGTAAGTCCCAGTGTAGTGCAGGAGAGTTGTCCCAGTGCCTGATGCATGTGCAGCTGAGCACTGTGGCACCATCCTGAACTAGGGAGTCAGGTGTTGTTCTTCCCAGCATGTCTGTCTCCTGCAGTTACACGAGAAGTAGATCAAAGTCATAGTGACAATGGGATGATCCTTAATGTATTCCCTTACTTATATGTTGAGAGCTGCAAAAGAAAGGAAGGGAATGGAAATTTGCTAGAGGCAAATTTCTTTCATTCCAGGGCTGTGTGATAAGACCTCTGCTCAAAGGAGTTTAGAGATGCTTCTTTCTGAAGCTTTTTTACATTCATATCTTACAGGTACAAGGAAATGATGAGGACCTAAGTTGGTCAGTAGCCCTCTTTCTGCACATGGGCTGTTCCAGGAATGAATTTGTAGAAGAGAAATTTACATTTTTCAGGCATTTGAGAAGATTCTGGGAAGAGAACCAGAAGGTGAAGAGAAGCAGGCCCCTGGTCCAGTCTTTTATGTCTGAAGTATTTTAGCAGTTTTCAGTTAATAGGAGTCAAAGGCAATTACTGTTTGAGTGGCAGACAGCACATACGCAGTGGTTCTCACAGCTTAGGAAAGGGCTGCTTAAAAGGGTGGTGATTTCTTACAAGTGGTATCCCAAGATGAAACTGAAAGAGATGACAGGCTTTCAAAGGAGGATTCAGGGCTCATCTGTATCCCTAATAAGGAAGGGTGCTTCTGTAGAAGCTAGCAGGGGACCTGCGAAAAGGCATGTAAAACTTGCTGCTTTTCTTGGCATTTCCTTGTGAGGTTTCCTTATTAAGCAGCCACACGTTAAATGAAACATCTTTGGAAGATCCAGGATGATAGTTGATGAGGGTCCTGTTCTGGGGAGATCAATTGGGTATTGTGCACCTGCTCTTGAGCTAGTTCCTCTGGGAACTGATTAATCTAAAAACCATCAAGCAGGACAAGGTTCTGGAAGCTTCAAGAATTCTGGAAGCTCACTGCATAGCAGCAGTAGAAATGATTATGTGTTAGAAACAAAGAAATCATCATGTTCTAGAGTAGGCTTGATCAGCAACGGCATCAAATTCCCTTTCAGGGGTGCACAATGTGCTGTGTGAAATTTAAGGCCGCCTGTAGCTTGAAATTTTACAGTGGAATAAATTGATATACCATGTATAAAAAGATGTGCTACATCTTTCAGCAATCACATTTAGGTGTTACGTGTGCTATGGTGTTCTTGCCATGTTTAATTTTAGTGTGAGGCACATTTGTGCAGCAGGAAGTTGTTTGGAGGAATTTCAATTCAGGCATTTTACTTGGCTTGCAAAATGGAAGCAGCTTTATGAGTGCATGGCAGATTTTTTTCCCCTGTTTTTTAGTATAGCAGTAATAACAATTGTATAATTAGTAAGAATTTAATTATTATTTTAGGTACAGCAAGGAAAAGCTATATTTTGCAAGGATATAATAGTGCCTGTTGAATTTAAATTACCTGTGTTTTAGTGTGTCTACATCCAGTTGAACATTTAAGTTAAAATAAAGCATTAAAACAGGTAATTTTTACTTCTGTGCTAGCAAGTCCAATTAAGCAAAGTTCAATTAAAAAAAAAAAAAGAAAAAGCTGTTAGAATGCAGACCTTTAATAAATAAAGTCAATCAGTAGTATTTCTACATATAAAAAATAGATTTATATTCGGTGTAGTCTTCACCTCTGCACAGCAGCAGCAGGATATCAGTATTTCTCTGAAGGTACACATCTATGTCAATTAACTTTCTCCAGCCTCCCCTTTAGTTTCACCATTCCCATCTCCTCTTAAAGCCTGATTGTATTGGAAATGTCTCCAGTTCTGATCTGACGTTCTCTGTAATATTAAGGTTCAGACTAAATGCATCCTTTCCTACCAAGTTATTCCCCTTTAGAGATGAGGTCGAGGTCAGTTTTGCTAAACTGCAGTGATGTTCTGACTCAACAGCAAGTGGGTCTTAAAGAAATCATCATTGAAGTGTCTTATTCCTGGAATCAGAAACCTACAATTGTTATGAGATACTGAAAGATATTTAGCAAAGCACACATGAAATTATGCAGACAGAAATAAAAAGTTCTGTGGGTTTGTTTTCCAATTAATGAATTTGCCTTTAAAGTTCCCGAAAAGAGCTCCCCTGAGATCTTTTAGTAACCCATATTGCTGTCATTCAAATGAAAATACTCCTTTGGAAAAGCTGCTAATGCTGCTTTGCCACCTGTAATATGGAAATAAAAATGTATGCTGCGGTGATGCTGCTATTTATCTTTTGTATTTGTCAACTAAAGCCTGTGCTATGTAATATAGCATAAAGAATATAGAAAATCCTTTGGTGTAATCTCAGGTTGCCTAATTTCTTTCACTGGTGAATCTTCTTCATGTTGATAAGAAAAGCATCTGAAATCATGTAACCTGAGGCCACTATTTTGTGTTAATGGGTAGGCTGCTTTTATGATGGTGTGAATTTGCTTTATTTTGCCATTTAAGAGCCTTTCAATAGTGTTGTAAGACTGAAGCCTAACAGAAGCTCTAATTTTTGTACTGTAGTTGTTAAATGACAGATCTTTGTAATGAAAGCAAACTTTAATTGCCAAAACACTGATTCAGTGTTGTTACTTCGAGATTCTGGAGTTTTGTTACTTCAAGATTCTTTTCCTGTTCTATTTTCTACAGTTCATGTGCCATTCTCCCTTCCTGGGAGAATATATTTATTTACAAGAATTCTATTCTCTCATCCTTCTGTTTTAAGCTCAGTATGTGCATGAGATTTCTGTGTTCAGAAAGTCTTCATAGTGCCTCTCTAAATTGTGCAGAATCCTCTAGCCACACACAGACTTTACATTTTACATCAGCTGTCATGTTTGCTTATTGTGTGCCAAATTTCTCTGCCACCTCTAACTCTCAGTGCTTTTTCTAAGCATTGTTATTTTTCACAGTTTCATTTCCTAGCGAAAGCTTTGTTGGTGTACTGCATTTAAACATATCAATGATGCAGAGTCTAGGGAAGCACAGATTGCTAAATTCCCTGAAGGATTCTGGGATATCCTTTTTTACCTAATAGTTGCCTGAGCTTTGCTTTGCTTTGCCTATTAAAATGTGCGCCTTTATGTTCTTCCTCATTTAAAGAAAATTTGATGGAACACTGGAAGATAGGTCTAGAAAAGCACACACATTAATATTTATGGCTGTGTGTGTTTTGACTCCAGAAGGGCTGACTAGCAACTGGATATAACCACGTTGATGATTTTCAATACGTCTGATGAGCCACAGGATATTCTGAGCAAGGTAGTTGCCTTTACTTTGAAACGAACACATGAAGAGATTCGGTTTCGCTAGGCTTCTGCATGCACAGATGCATTACTTATAGTCAAGATAAATTATATTAGTCTGCTTTTTTCCAAGGCATTCCTCAATACTTCAATATCTAATGCAAAGCTTTGTAATACCTTCTTCTTTCCATGTCAAGATTAAATTGTGAAAAAGCATATTTTTAGAAACTGGTAAAATTTTTCTGCAGTTTTTTGGTTGCTAATTAAGTGCAAATAGCAGATAACACCATGTTTTGACCTCATCTGATGTTCTTTGTCTACAATTCTATTGTTTGTTATACACAACACGTTAATTATAGTATGGTAATTAAAATTTTAGTTACTCTTTTTCTTTGTTCAGTACATTCTTTGTTACGGTGTCAGAAAGTATTTTGACTCAAATATTCTCATGGTCTTTTAAAAGAGACATATCTCATTGATGGAAATGGAATTTCTAAGTAAAATTTAATTTATTTTTTAGTAGAAATGTTTTATTATAATAAGACAGCACTTCCTTATGGAAGTTACAAGGACAGCATACTTAAAATTTAGACAAGATGTTAGTTGTTAGTAATGACTAAAGAAACCATCATTGTGTCCAACTGGGGACTGAAACTGGATTCGTTATCATGTCCATTACTGCCATAGACTTCACCTGAACCTTATTTTCTTATGCTAGGCTAGATATATCCAAATGGCTCACAACTAAATTTTGCTGCACTCTACTTTGGGAGTATAAGTTGTTTGTAATTCTAAATAATGATGAACTTTTTTGCAGAGAACATGATAAAATGATTTTTCTGTGTCATTCTTTCCTCTCCTGCTCTCCTACTGCTCATTCCTCTGGCTTCACATCCTTTTTCAGGAACAACAAGAAAGAGTAGCTTTTTCTGTATAGTTGTGTTACCTTAATTTGGGGGATTATATTTGCATTAAAGAAATGTAGTTTTACTTTGCAATTCCAAATAGTTTTTATTTTTTCTTTGAGTCTCAAATGGGGAATGCACTTCTAATTTTATTTAAGTTCCTTTGGGAGAATGATTTTTAGTTTGTTTGGGTTTTGTTTCTTTATAATGAAGACACTACATGTCTTAATACTCTGTGTATTCAAACAACAGCACTTTTCAAACATATGTATTGCTTCTGGTCAGTGAGAGTGGAATACTAGGTTTCTTTAAAAAAAAACAACCAAAAAGCTATAAAAGCCCCCAAACTCCAGTAAACCAAACCCAGCCTTTAAAATAATAAATTAGCTACTTTCATACAAACAGTTGTATAATGAAGTAGCATATTATTTAAATGCTGGTGTACTAAATATAGAACAGTTATTAAATGCTGCCACACAAACAGCTAAAGGAAAAAATTCAAGGCAGTAAAGCTGTGTGGTCCATATGGCTGCATTGGTAGCATGCTTTGTCCCTAAGATGGGAGTGTCAGCTTTTCTGCCTCTATAAAACTGGTTTGTTTTGGGGGTTTTTTTGGCTGTTGGAGGACAGGAAAAGACTAACATGGCTACCAGATTGTCTCAGGCCACCCTGCTTTAGGATTAGGAGCCCCTATCTCCACAAGGCTTCTTCTGTTTTGGGCACAGGCAAGATGCCAACTGCTGGAATCGGCTGACTTCAGATCCAGCCTAGTATTGCCACAGTTGAGGTTTCTGCAGTTCCCCTCTGTATTTTGCAGTATTTCTCAGTAGAGACAAGAGAGGAACTGAAATGTTGCTGAGACTTAGTGCTCAAAGGTAAGTTCTTCTTGGAGTTTTAGCCTTTCTTCATTAGCTACATCATACTGTAAAGCAACACTTCTTTCTTAAGGATGCAGGAAACTGAAAGCTGTTTTTAAGTGTAGGAAATTAGATCAGAAGGAAGACAAGGGAGTAAACATACTGAGTAAAATCATCTGGGGAGGGGGAATCAAATACAATATACAGCTGGGAAAGGGTGCTTAGAAAATAAGAAAATAGGAAAAATGCATACTTATTTTATGGGCTTGTGGTGGGTACTGTCCATCAAGAATCATCTTTGAAGTCTGGTTCAAGACACCATCCAATTAATAAATAATGTCCCTTCTTGTTTTGTGATGGGAGTTAGAAGAATCTGTGCTATATAAGCAGACAAAGATCATGTTGTGGTCTGAGCAGGGCAGGTGGCTCTGTGGTCAGTAAAACTGGTACCTGCTGGAACAGAATTTAGAAGGTGGGATGTTTCAAAAATGAAATATCCAATAGGATGTTGGAAGACTGTATGTTAACAGTCATTCAAGTCTAATGTATACTAAAACTCTCAGAGCAGTTCTTTTGGGTATTTTCCGGTAGTTTCTTTTTATACTAAAGCAATATAAATTTGAAATGAGGCCTTTCTGGGTTATGTCAAGTGAATCTGCCTTTCTTAATTTTGAAATGGAGTGGAATAGCTCCTACTTTTAGAAGCCTTTCACGGTTATGCTAAGCATTCACCTCCTATTTTCCTGTACTTTAAGATCATCCTTTGAAAGAAATTTGATAGATAGGTCATACTTGCTGTTACTTTCTGTGTTGGAGGTAGACCCTATCAGTTCATCCCTGTCAGTTTTCCTGGTCTGTCATTAACATGAGATCTGTGAGGGCCATAATGGTTTTTCCTAAGATAGATAAAGGATCAGCAGTATCAGGGTAGGGATAGATTTCTTGCATAAGTTTTCTCACTGAAATTAATGAAGTGCCTGTATCTGTTACACTGCAAACATTAAAATGTGATGGAAATGTTTAGCTTTGCTGTAACTGCTTTTGCAGAAGACCTGAAGCAATAGCTCTTTGTTTCAGTGAGCGCTATCTCACATAACAAACAGGATTTGTTAAATATCAGTGTTGCTTAGGATTTCGTTTTTTTTACTAAGGTTTGTACAACTGGAGAGGAAATACAGACATTATAATAATTTCCTGTGGATTAGCTAAGATGAAGCCTAGTTTTTAGCCAGTAGTTTCACACCTGGTTATATTAACTTGAGCAACACCTTCCTTCTTCTGCTGGGAGTGCAGCAAGGGCTGGCACTGGCTGTGCCCTCACAGATGGGGCACAGTTCCACAGCACATAAATGCAGCCAGTAGAGCCAGTAGCAGGAACAGTGCCATGCTAGTGGGATCCAAGGGGAAGTCCCAGGTCCAGGGTCCAGCTAGAGGCTTGGGGCAGGAGCCAAAGGAGAAGTGGCCAGAGACAGAGATTCAGAGAGGTACACCTCCAGCAGTGCTGAGGCGGCGGGGACTGATAGCCCAGGACTGAGCTGGAGCCACATCCAGAGGCGGGGAACAGGGTGGGGCAGTAGGGCCTGGTACTGCCTTTGGGGATCTGACACCACCTTCTCACGCATCCCCAGCAGTAAAAAAAGACCCCAACAACAGAGAAAACAGAAAATCAGTTGGGTCCTTAGTTTGGTCTGTTGTGTAGCCTCATAGGAAAGAAATAGGTAGGCACAGTAGAAATGTGTGCATCACTTTCAGTAGCAGTATGGATCTGTCGGGCTTAAAGAGCAATTTTGGCAATGGAGGTAGGCCTTGAAATGCTTCCTAGACTAGCTTCTGCATGTCTGGCTGATACAGAAGAGATGAGGTATCCATAATAGTTCACACAGTTTTTGCCCATTTGAGAAACAATTGCATTTGACTTAAGTAAAATTTTGTACCTGAAGAAGTTAAAGGTTATTGAAGGTTATTAATTCAAGAAATGTCTCCTGAGAAAAGACCTTTTCTTTCTTCTGTCAGCATGATCTTTTTTTCTTTTTGTTTAGCAAAACTGAAAAACAGTTTATTCCTCTTTTAATTAAAACAAGGGGGAGGAAAAGCCCAGAAGAAGGCGTCAGTAACAAGCTGTTCCCTGTGAATCAACCAATCAAAGTGTATTCCTGTACTGAAAGTTGATGACCTCAGTATCTTTGATGGCTGCTAATGCCAAATATTGCTTATTGCTTTGTAGTAAACAGTCTTTCTGTGTCTGGTTTCTGGTAGTAATGATGAAAGAGTAAAACATTTATAAGCAGCTTCAATGGGCTTGGTTTCAACATACCTGTCAGATAAATAATAGTACATTGTAAGCTACGTATCTGTACTCAGTACTGCTTAGGGAGTTTGTTTCTACTTTTCAGGAAACAAGAACATGAATTGAGGACATACTAACCATGACTAAAAAGTTACTCTTTGTTTTACTTTCCAGAACAAAATGAACTCTGTAACTCACGTTTGTGGATGCTATGTCCACATTTCTGTTTCAGTTCTGTGTGAACTGACAGTTACTGTCCTTGTTTCATGCCTGTCTTCTTGCATGGTAATGGAAGAGCTTGTAAATAGGAAAAACAGGGTAGGGATTGAGAAAAGTGACATTGATTACTGATGACTATTTGGGAGAACCATTTATCATGCAAGATAACTGCAAACAGCACATAGCATTGCCCTCATAAGCTAATTTCTCATTAGCTGTCAGTAATAAAATTTACACTCTTATTTATCCAAGAATGTCAAATATTTTTTCCAGAAATGAGTAGCACCTCATAACAACCAGGAGGCTGTGTGGTGTCCTGCATAATTTACAGACAATCTAATTGACCTATGCAGGTTAAGTGACTCACTTGAGATAATGAATCAGTGGCAGAATGTGAAATAAAGATGGGAAGTACTTTAGTTTATGATTCCTAACAGGACGCCTGTATTGCTTTCCACTCCAAAACACCAGTGCTGGCTTAAATCTGCAATCTCAAACTTCCATTGAAATATAAAAAACCTTACTAAAAGAGGCATTGGTAAAATACAGACTTTTTATAATGGATGTTTGGACTCAGCACTGGGTGATTACAAGGAAATGCACCATACATGGTGAATGTATTCCTGTATGAGCTGACAGATGTTGATGTTGCTTAGAATGTGTTGTTATCTTTCTCACTCCAGTAAAATTCAAGGTGGAGTTTCTCTCTATATTAGTGCAAGGCCAATAAAAGTCCTTTTTATTCTTTAGGGAATTTTGTTTCAGAAAGCCTGAGCTACACCTCTTCAGCTCTACTCAGAGACTGAACCTTGTATGAGTGGCCCAAATGTGAAAGTTTCTCTCCCAATTAATTTTACTCTGCAGTAATTTATAAACAATAATATTCTGATATTACTTGCCAACAGTACAAAGTATATAATTTTAAATTTCTAAGTATATATTTTTCAATTTCTAAGTATTATCAGGCAGTGCAGGTTTGTTTTGAAGATTGCTTTTGAAGAGTTAGAGATTTTCTTTGGCAATTGAAATTTCTTAGTCTCCCATCTACAAGGCTTACATTTTAGAAACCATGTCACCATTCAGGTGAACATGGGCACTAGTCATGCTTTTCAGCATCTTTGGGAATGATTTGTAAGATTTGGGAATCCCTTCTCACCTAGGATCTCTTTGACTATTTTTAGACTAAAATCTGTAACATGTTTGTGTGAAAATCTGTGGAAAAAACAGCAGAAGGATAAGGAAAATTGTATAAATATAGAGCTTTAAGTAGACTGTTCAAAATTATTTCCTCTGGATTTTCTATTAAAATGCCAACAGTATTTTTAAAACAGTGGATGTTTCTATTACTCTTATTATTATATTAGCTGAGCTTTTGTGACACATCCAACCCTAAAATACTACTTATCTGTGCTACTGAAGTATCAAAGTTATTGTTAAGTAATTACAGTACTAAGTATCCATGTCTTCTTATTCTCAGACAACTAAAAGTCTGTAATTGCTGTCCTAGCTTAGACAGATGAAAAATAGAATGACTTCATGTTTTATGCTACAAATTCGTAAGCAAAGATAAGCTACAGGGAAATAAGAGCTTAAATCTCCCTGTGGATATAAGCGAAATATTAGAGAATTTTAGTTATTTCTGGGGATACGTTGTCTCTTGAAGTATAAACAATGTTTTTAAGTATTTAAGCATGTGTTATGTTGTTACAGGGAATACAGTACTTTCTACTTTCCTCCTCATGCTTGATTAAAAACTAATTTCCTGGTAATGATTTTCATGGGCATTTGAAAACCCTTAAGCAACATTTTTTCTCAGAAAATCTTCAGTGTTTTCAGATTTTTTTTTTTAATGGACTGAACTAGTATTTCACTCTTAAAAAAAAAAATCTTTTTAGATGCCATGAAAAAAAAGAATGCTATAGAGAGTAACTGAAGTGCTTATATTTTGGCTCAATCACTGTTTTTCCATCTGAGATTTTAAAGGTATGAAATAATATTTTTGTTGTTTAATGCAGAATTAAAATCAGTACGTCTAAAGAATGCTTTTCACACATAGTTTAGGGCACATAATGGGTAGATAGGTAACTGGGGGATGTAAGGATGTGAATGCCTGATTGTGTGTTTAGATCAGGTATATGTTTGCTATTTTTATATTTTTACCTATTTCCATTGAAATTCAAAGGCTTCATCTACCACATAGCGATGTTCTTGGCACCTGGGACAAACCAGACAGTACAAATGCTTATGTACATGATGCACCTATAGTTTTAGAAATTATGATAGCTGTATCCTCCATTAATAGAAATTAAAGAATCAGGTTTCAAGGCAGAGGAAACAGAAAGGTTCAACAGTTAACTTCTTTAGTCTGTTAATATATTGAATGCCCCTTCAAACTGATTTAGTTGAATAACGAAAGGAGGTTGGGTTGTTGAATATTCAGTCAGAAGGAAGGTATGCAGGCAGATGATCAGGAGGAAACCAAAGGGATTGATGAATTTGGCATCCCTGATGGAGCAAAGAAGCTAAATAGAATGTGGCAGGACACGAAACTTCAGAAATTTAAAGAAACAATGAGATAAACAGTGAGAATGTTAGACTAGTTTTTGCAGGTGCAAAATAAATGCCAGTAGTTGTTAAAAATAATAACACAGGGAATTAGCTACGATAAATAAAAACCAAACCCAAACCAACCTATCATCTCATAAGAATCGTACCTTTTAATAAAAAAAATTTTTTTCAGCAACTCCAGTTTTCAAAAGAATTAGTTTTTATAGAATTTTATTCTTTTCCTAGTCCTTTGTTTCCTCCTTTGCTCTTTATTCTGAAGGGTTGGATAACAGTAGTTACAATGGACTACTGTTGATGAAAGATTTACTCAGAGGGTATAAAGACAGCAATTATTTAAGCAAGTGGAAAAATTTTTAAATCAGTGAAACAGGCTTATAAATTATAATTATTTAAATTAATATTACTTGAAAATATTCAGCCAGGGGGAAAAAGAGCATTCTAGAAAAAGTAGAAGTTCAAGATTATTCCTGTCTCCTTGTTTGAGCTAGACTTGCAAAGCTGTAGGTCTCTCCTGAGCTAGCCACTGTCAGAATATACTCCAGAAATTTTGCCCCTGACTTCTCACAAAACCAAGGCACTCATAACACATTCTTCTCATTTGCTAAAGCAGGTTGAACATTAAATTATTTTATGTTGGCAATATTTCCAGACCATACAACTCTAAGAAGTTCTGGGTGAAGTTTGTATTTTAAAAAGGCAGTAAGAGCTTATCTACCATTGACCCTTTTCAGTCACTGCTTTTTCACTTTCCTGGTGTGACCTTTCTGAATTTTATTACTGAAATACATGAAAAGGTGAGAGACTTACAAAAAGATGAGAGGAAGCAGTGTATTTGTGAGACTGGACTGATTAATTCTCACTGACCTCCATTACAATAATGATATCAACCAATCCACCTACTGAAATGATAATGAAATAGAAGTAATTAGGGTTTAATAAAAAATCTCCCTTAAATTATTCTTTCAGGAAATTAACTTACATTCTGTTAAAGCTTAGTGAGTCTTGCCAGCTGTCTCATGACAGGCCTTATCAAAAATGAGGAGCAAAGAGTAGGAATAGCCTAGATGCATTTATCTAGTAATTGTTCATCATATTGCGGTGTCTGTTAAGTTACAATCTCCACAAAAAATCAAGTCTGAGTATTATGAAATGAGTGATGGTGCTGCCTAACTGAAATGGGTTTTTTTTCTTTTTCAAATAAATACATTTCAAATGATGAAAAAAATCCCTCTGTATCTCGAGAGGCTTGTGTAAGCAAGTAAAAAAAGGATTCATTTTCAACAGACTTCTTTAGTTAAAAAAGTTAGTATAAACTTGAAACAAAATGCAAACAGTGGTGCCCAGCTTCCTGGGCATTACAGGTAATTTATTGTGTGCCTGAATAGCATTCAGTACGTATCTATTTATTGTGCTCCACATAGCAACTTCTGTGTCTCAGCAGGAATTTCACAGTATTTGTTTAGAATAGTCCCACATTTAAAGAAGTATCTTTACAAGAATTTTTATTCAAATGTTTTCAGTGTGTTTTTAAACCTCAGTCTCTGAACTTAGAGATCCATAGTTGTGAAACATGTGAAATAGATGCTGATCTCTGCTAGCTAAGTGTTCATTCACTTTCCAGTAGACTGTTCTTGACTTTCCTCCTGTGTGCAGCAGATGATAAGGAGGAATAGAAGAATATGACAAGTGTAATAAAGACCGAGTGAGCAAGCGAGTGGTGCTCCGTGTTCTGGTTAACACAGCAGACTTAGCAAACAATCCCCTTTGCCTCAGGATCTGGGCTTTTCAGTGTGCTTCAGAGTGGGTGTTTTCTAAGGGGTGGTTTTGTTTATTGTTTATTTTCTACCTTTTCTGAAGAAGGGACTTAGGACTCTTAAGGAAGCTGGAAGAGTGGACTTCTATTGCAAAACAAGTCAACTTCCAAAGTAAAGTAACTTTAAATGTATTTACAGTACCATATCTGCCATCTTGAAAATTTTTTTTTTCTATTCTTATTTTATTGTTTTTCAATTTGATCTCCATTTTGGTTTGAATATATAGCTTGGAGTCTCTATGCTTCTGTATACAAAGTACTGTCTGACACACACAAATGACACTGAAAAATGGGGGCTATATTATTTTTGTCTTGACTAAGTATTAGAGTTGGAGGTATTGCCTGTAATCATAGCTGATTAAAAAAATACCCATTTAGAAGCTTTTAGTTTGAGTATGTTTATTTCTGCCACTGATATGATTTCCGTGGCAAGTTATTCCTGAGCTGATTGCAGGTGAGTCTTTAACATTTTGATACATTTAGTTGAAACTTCACCAAGAAAGCACTTGAAAATGCTCACAGAATTAAGGTAGCAAGGCTTCAAAGGATCACAGCAAAAACTCCAGGAGAATGAACTGCAAGTTTATCTTGGTAAACCAAACCAAAATAACGTTAGATTACATAACTATAGGCAAAATAAAAAGTCAGCAAGTGAAGAGAGAGAAAATAAATGCTACAGTGTCTCAAGTAAAGCCAAGTTGTTTGCCCAAATATGAATTTATGTCACTAAGGTTTGCACTTCTGCTTTTGACACAGAGTTTTAGTCCAAAATGAAACAGAAAATATTTATTGTACTGTAAAGGATAATTGAATCTAGCAGTTATTCTTTGTAAAGTTTTCATTTTCCTTTAATATTTTAATGTAATCTGCTTCATTATGGTAATGTTTTATAATAGAATTTTTGTCCCATAAAATGCTGTTGAAGTACAGCTTATTTGGTTATATGAAACAGGCTTTGAACATAATGACAATTAAAGGTCTGTAGTATTTCAGAAGATACATCTGGAAGGGTTCATGTTTGCAGACAAGGAAAGGAAGTTTAATGGAATCGAGACTTTAACTGCAGTCACACACAGTAAATATGCCAGTTTGGAAACTGATTTTTTCATTAAATGTTTTAAATACAGAAACATCGCTTTGTGGGTGGTTTGACATGCACCCGAACTATTGCCTACACTGCTCGTTTTCATGGTTACCTTGATACAAGGCTCAGCTGAAGGCTGCCTGCTTTTACACAGCAACTTGCTCCTAGTGTCAAGGGGCCAGAAATCAGCTGTTGATGCAGAACAAGTTAATGATGAGTGACGGGTGGGAGCATTAAGGTGTATGTATTTGTGTAAAACCAACCTGTCTGCGCCATGGTCAGCCTTCACCTCCCTGCTGCAGGAGCATCGCAGCTGGGGTGGCTTCCTGTGGCACTGGGCTGGTAAGGGGTGCTCCGTGCCCCTCATAGTGGCAAAAAACAGTTGAAATGGGGATTTAAAAAAAAAAAAAAAAGAATTAGCAGAATATGTATAACATGCTGGGAGTGGGGAAGGATAGCAGCGAATACATCATGTGTAATGTGACCGTCTTTCCCAGCCTTAGCTGTTGGCTGAGGGCCCTCTGACATGGCCCATGTCCCATTTCCTTCCCTGCCAGCCTGAGGGTGAGGATCTGTGCCCTCTGCTCCCTGTCTCCCTTTGGCAGGTGTTGTTTGCACCTGCCTTGGGCTTCCGGCTGCCCACCATGCTCTCTTGGGGAATATGGCCCTGTTGGGGGCCTCCTCTGTCCTCCCAACAGCCAGGCACAGCTTGGCAGGGGCAGCCACCACAGGGAAGGGATGGAGCAGTGGCTGCAAACTGCAGCCTCTGTCTTCCTGGAAGACACCTATGAAAGCTTCAGTGGGGAGTGGCACGTCTCCATGGGCAGCACAGAGAAGCATAATGGGTCATGAGGAAGCCAGGCGAAAAGTACTGCAGAAAAGAGTAGGGTGATAGAAAAAAAATTCATTTTAGTTCCCTAGTTTTAGTTTTACTGTTATACCTTTAAATCCAGGGGATTCTCCTATCCTGTCCAGGTGTTGGCCTAGAAGCTTTTAAATGTAAGACAAAGTCAACATAGAAGAAAAGTGCATAGCATTTGTTTTCTTTTAGTTTGGTTTCTGTTTGATTATTCTTTATTCTGCAGCCTATTTTAAATACATGCAAACATATATTCCCTTTTCATGGTAGTGAAAACACTTATTTATCCCTCTTTCCCATTTAAAACCACTCAAATGCCGTAATATTTAACTTCTGGATTAAATTCTGGGCTAAAAAAAAGTCAAGAGTTTAAGTCAGTGTTGTCCAAACTTTTTCTGCTTGAGCACTGCTATAAATCCTTAAATTCTCTTGCAGACGACCAGCCACCTTTAGTATAAAATCTAATTTTTGAAAATTGTGTGCTTTAGTACAATGGCATTTCAATTAGCAATTTTTAATAAAGCTGTGAAATGTCAGATTCCTGCAACAGCAGGATCTCAGAACTCCAGAAAGCATCCTGCAGAAATATTATGCACGTACCTTCTGAATTTTTAATCCTATTGAAGACAAATTAAGTATCTAAGTGCTTTCCTGAATGGTACTTAAGCACGTCGTTAAGCCCTTGTGTTAATTAGAGTCTTATGCTTTCCCTTTTTGAAAAAAACCATCCTGATTCTGTTGTTCTCTTGAACGACAATCTCAGTTCCTGGGATTGTGAGTCAGGGAAACTGGAAGGCTTATTTCAGTGATGAATCAGGCCCAAATTAATATCTTCAATATCTAGTGGACTAGAACTTGAAAATAAGTACATTAAACTGTATCTTCCATGGGACTGCACAGGAAAAAAGCCCAACATGAAGTTCATTCAGTAAATACGTTAACGATTATGTACACCAGATAAATTATTTAGGCATGTTTTCTGCTATATTTAAGGTGGATACAAGTGGAGACTAACTAGGACATACAAAATAGCCATAGTAGTACAAGACTTAAAGCCAACTCCATCTGGGGCTTGGAAAAAGTCTCTAAAAGAATGAAAAGCGAAATTCCCATTTTATCAGTGTGCAGATGGCTTTGGGAAGTCTGCCGGTTGCCACAGTGAAGGAAATTATTGTGTGAATAAACACAGATAAATTGGCAACCTGCACAGTATTCATTCTTTGTGATGTAGTTTGTGACGTAATCTCTTCTAGATAAGAGCCTTTAAAGATAGATTGTACTGTAGTGGTTACCATGTCAAGAATAAAATAGCCAACAATAAGTATTTTTTCTTCCTGCCAAGAAGGTGTTTTTTGCAAAAAGAGTTTTATTTTCGGGCTGATATTGCGTTGAATGAATAGTTTAATATATTCTTTAAGGAAAGACAATCTTTATGCTTTAAATATTTTTTTTCAATTTGACATGTAGTGAAACCCTTTCATAAAACTTACAGCTTGGATAACAAATACCTCTGTATTTTTCACTTGCTTTAGAATTTGGAAATCAGGTAGGAAAAAGCAAATTCTTAAGATCTGTCATTTTTCTCTTTGTCATTGCCAAGTGTAACAGGATCCCTAAGAGGAAGAAACCTAAGTGGAATACAGTTTTATATACCAATTTGTAGAAAATGCTGTCAGCTGCTTTTGTGTTTGCTTTTTATAAGCACATTTAAAAATAAAAAAAGGAAAGAAATTGAGAAATGGACGTGTAATGGGTCTCTAATTCTTTTACAAAGTCCAACTAAGGCAATATTCCAAGCTGATAAATACATGCACAGACATGTATAAATCTTGGTGTAGACTAGCATTAAATTTCATTTTAAAAGCAGACTGAATTCATGGTGGTGAGGTTTTGTTGCTTGGTTAGTGATTTCTTTAAGGCGGAAGTAATAGCTCCAACTGAATATGCTAATCCATCAGTTTTAAAGCTTTCATGTTGTTACTGTATAGGTTGACTAAAGTGTTTAACTCTGCCTGCAGAAAGTGCAGTAGCTGATCCATTAAGGCTTAAACTGTCCTGTAGTTGCCACGGGTTGCATTTGTGCCTTTGTGCTGGTATAACAATGATTTCCTGTGGGACACAAGCTCAAGAGTAAAGGTCCTGAGCCATCCTGTTGCTCATCAGTGAAACACAGGCCCTGATGTGCTTGAAATTTTACTCAGCAAGTCTTGTCTAAGGTCTCTGAAGTGTTTCTGTGGAAGAAAAATGCTGTGAATACTAATCTGAAGTAATTTGTAGTTTAACTGGGGAAGAAAGCCCACTACTTATGGTTTGGAGTCTCAATGAGTGATTCAATTTAGAAAAACGGAGCATAAAAGTATGTTTTAGGGACGCTACTCTGATTGTAATTATACTGGTGAGCTTCTAATTTCTGAGCAAGATTTTTTATGTGGAAGTAAAAGAATTGAAGTGACACATGGCCCATGCTAAGGGAGTTGTCAGATGAGTGTATTGAACAGATGAGAAAAAGATGGCTGCTTTGATTCAAAAGAGGGGAGGGTAGAATAAAAACAAAACAAAACAACTCCACAGATCTACAGTAGATGACAATGCAATATTTAGCTTACTCTTTTGAATAGATAAGGTAGATTTCTTGTGAGTTATCTTTATGCACACTCATGAAACCAAGAGTAAATTACTCCAGTAACAGAAGCTTTTCTTAGCCTTGAGGCTAATAAACTTCTAAAATTGCTGATATGTCAAGCAGGATTTCAGAAGGCTCTCTGTCGTTGTGGGATTTAGTGCCATAGGCAATATAGTTGTTTTACAGATCTGTGAAAAACTGTCAGACATTTGAGTGAAATTCAAAAGATGCATGTCATTTGCATGTGGTGTGTTACTGCAGATACTAATCAGTGCAACAACTTAGCAGCAGTTTACACACCTGATAGTGTTATGATGACAGTTTGTTTTTACCAGTAGTTAGGAGATCAGTAATCAGCCAGGAGGCAGAGCGGTTTCCAGAAAACGCTTTGTGAAGAAAGTACAGTGACAGTCAGCTTTTAAATGAAAAGTAACTTATTGCTTGGATGTTCTAGAATTTGGAAGAGTATACATAGGTATGATCATTAGCCAAACATTAACCTAGCAACCTAAAGCTGGAAGAAAATTGTATTTCTGTAAAAGTTGTAAAGCTCACTGTCATCGGGCCTTCAGAAGCTTTTTATATTAACCTTGTGTTTAACAAACCTTTCAGCCTGTCACTGGGAAGGAAGAGGAGCACCAGTAGCACTTAACCCTGTTCTTGGAGATGGTCGTTTTCGGATAAGAGTAACATGCAGGATCAAGCCATGTTCCCCCTCTCCTCCACCTTTCTATATTTACTTCCCCAAAGCTTTTATCTGAAAAGTAACTGGTTTACCCCCAGGAGCTCCCCTGGAACATGTTAAAGCTGATTCCTGCTTATCTCCTGGGTATTGTTTCTTAAATGCTGAATTGCATGGTTGAATGGTTTACAAAAATAATGACTAATGTTATTGGTCGTGCAGCAAAGAGAATGTGCTTAGAGAAGAAGGGAGACTTTCTGGGCAGCAGCAGTAATTGTTAGCATGTGCTGGTTAGTTTTACAGATACTTATCTTCTGTGACAGAACAACTGTCTCATGCTTTGAATGCCAAGTTATAATAAAATGCAAGTTGATAGGGTAAGCGACACATTGGAAAACGCAGGTTACCATTTTGTGTGCTGCTCTCACTGCATGTGCAGCTGTTAGTGTGGGGACCAAAGGCAGGAGTCAAGCTGGGTCGGGAAGGCGCAAGCATGGGAGAAGTAGAGGGATAAAGGGATAAAAGAGTCTCATCTCTTGTACATGTCTGACCACTCAGTATGCTGGTGAGACTCTGCCTGATGCTTGATCACTGCAATCGATCCTGTGTTCTTACTAAATGCAGTTTCTACCATGTTGTCCGTGGATGTGCTCAGATCTTCAGCATGTGTGTGAATGCTCATAAACTTCAAACCAAGCTAACCAGAGAGTGGGAGAAGAGATTTGGGTGCCAGGAGCTGCTGTGGGGCCATGAAAGTCAGCGGCTTTTGGGTGTGGGGGCCAGAGCCTGGGGAGGAGCAGGGTGTGGGTTCCTCTCGCAGAGTGAGATTCCCCTGGGCTGTAGTGGAGGAGCAGGGTAGGGCTGTCAGTGCTTTATGTGTGAGTGCTCAGTGTGTTCACAGGGATGCTGATTAAGGCACTGTTTTTCTGTCTGTATTTAATCTGTCAGGCCATCTCTCTCTCTTTCTCTCTCGCTGTGTATCTGTCTGCTAGTGTTAGGAACACCACCAGCTGGATCTGGGGACGTGGAACTGTAGCAGTCCTGTGTCTGTCAGGCACGGAGATGAAGACTCACCCTGGTTCCTGCGAGTAGCCTAGATTTGGCTACTCAGATGCTCTGTGGGTTTTTTGCCAGTGTTTGTATAATTTCATTTTTTCCCAGAAACAGGTTTTCATCTGTTCTTACATCCTTGTTAAGAAAGTTAAACAGCACTTAGTTTATGGTGATGCAAAAAGTCTCACTAGCAGAACCTGAACCATGTTTACTGGGATTTCTTCAGTAACAGTTGCTTCAGTTACTCAGCTTTTAATACACTCGATGTGCTTTCTTATGCTGCTCTAATCAGTTCCCTTATTGTATTAAGCACTTCACAGAAGTCTTACATCTTTAGCTGCTGTAGTTTCAGCAATACTTGCAGTCTCGTTCAACTGTACACCCAAGGGTTCACCTTTTTTTTTTAGCAAGACCCGTTTTTCTGTTACAATGTTGATTGTTGCTATTTCTATGCTTACCCTTTAATCCTTTATGTACTGCATCCTGTATTTTGACTTCCCTTACTTTTGTTCAGGGTAGATCTAGCAGATGTGTCTAGCAGACCTCTTCCAATCTCATTGCAGGTACACAGGCTAAACAATCAACCAGAGGAGCTGTGTCCTATTAGGAACAAACAAGGCAAGGAAACATCTGTGAATGTAGCCTCCAAGGCAGGGAGAGAGCTTTTGTGCTGAACGAGTTCTATTTTGTTTGTGACGTTGGAAACTTGGTCTCATTTCCTTGAAAACAGAAGGGACATGCAAAAAATTCTTCATGCACGTATTGTCATTCTTTGTGTGAAAATGAGTGGTTCAAGGTGTCTTTTGAAATCATTCTTTGTATGCATGTTATATGCTGTGGTAAAGTCCATGGTTGGTAACTGCGTGCTTTTTGGTTAGGGGAAGTTCTCAGAAGGGGAGAAGAGGGTTTCTTCTTTGAGAGCACCTGGCCGTGGGAGAAGCTTTTCCAGGGAACAATAGGGCAGGCAGTAATAGAGCTGCTGACTGGAGAGCTCGCACTTGGGAAGTTTTCTTGGCATAATGGGGAAGAAACACAAAACTAGGCCAGGCATGATGAGAACAGGGAAGATTTTTCTGTTGACCCAGAGGAGAACACAGTTTGTTGAATCCATAAAGGCTGTTGAAGATTGCTAGTGTGCCAAGCAGGTCTGGAGGAAAAGGGCCCTTGTTGCAAAGACATAGTTGGGCAGAAAAGGTGTATGTTTTCAAATGGCTGTATTTTACCTCTCTCTCAAAAGAATCTGGATTTTCAGACAGAAGACAGTTTTTCAAGTTTATGTTCTAGTGAAACATCTTCTCTTTCAAGCCCTTATGGTATTTTTTCATGTGTTCACTTTAAAGAAAAGGTGCAGACAGATCTGTCTCAAAGCTCTGGCATGTTTGAAATCCAGTCATAGCATAAAAGTTAAAGAATGTTATAGCTGGTGAAATATATTAGGTCACCTTTATAGAAATCCAGCTGACTGCATCATGAGGAGTCTTGGGAGAATTTGAAGAAAACTCTGCATACCTTGTTGGGGAAGCTTTCTATTGTGAGTGTGTTTTATAAATCAGTTTTCAGATTTAGCAGTTTGTAGCACAGTTCTCACTGGCTGTAGAAGATACTGGTGGAGCTACAGAGCATATTGGGATAGGCCAAATGTGGGATGACAGAAATGAAACAAGAATGTTGCCCTGCACCATACTTCGCTCTTTGAAGCCCAAACAGAGCACGGTTCCTTTAAAAGTGAAAAACTGTCCCAAGTAGTTGTACACTTTGGCTGATGTGAGTTTTCCGAGTGACTGGGGTGATAAGGAAACCTTCCACCTCTGGTGGTACTGCTTTACTGCCTCAGGCTTGGGCTGCATCTAAGGTGGCTCTCCAGGGACAAGAGGAGTAGCACAATTCATTGGGGATTTCGTAGTCCACACCACACCTGACCTTCCTTACCAAACAGAGGGAGAACTACCGTGTAGTGCATTTACTTTATATGCAGGCAGGTCAGGTTTCCTGTTACAAACAAATAAACAACTAACCAAACAGAAAAGTTTCCAGTTGTGTTCATGAGTGGAACTACAATTCAGATGTGATGCCTTCTCCCTGCCCTTCAGAAGGTTCTATACAAGCCCAGCATTAGCTTCGTTCCGTATCGACAATATTCTATTCTTTTTCCGACCTAAATGATTCCATGATACTAGGACTTTGGGAAGATCCAGACATTCTCCTCTATTCACTTTCAGTTAATTTCAGTTAATTGTTTCAAATATATAGCTATTCCCTGCTTTAGAGTACTCAACCAGAATTTGCCTGTTCTAGACCTGGGGATATGATGCTGGAAAGCTTTGTGTTTTAAAAGTCTTTTTAGGTCTGAGTTTGCCTGTCCTGAAGTACTTTCTTACTTTTATTTCTGCTTTTCCAAAAATGCAGTGATTGCTTCAGAAGCTGAATTTGAAACTTGATACAACTCTCTCAGAATTTATGCACATGCAGTTGTTTTCTCTAATAGCTTGTGTACTTCGTATGGCCCTACTATACATTGCTTGCTTTTTGCATTGAGGTAATGTAAGTTATATAAGAAGCCTTCAAAATGTCAGTACCGTGTTTGAAAACATAGAATAGTCATGAAGAAAACAGAAAAACAAATTACAGGGTGAGTAGTCAAAATCATTAAATATTGAAAAGGCTTGAAAAAGTAAATAGCATTCATCAGAAAGCAGGGGGGTTTTTATATTACTGGCTATTGGAAAAGGGGCAAAAGATACAGGATTCAGAAGTACGTGACTTCATGTTCAAGCTTGATCAAAGCAATTTCTAACAAAATAATGGGAGATGCGTTTGTGCATGTGAGATGAGGAAGAACATTAAGAACTAAGAATTTTAAGAATTTAGTGGAAGAGTTATAAGGCTTATTAGTCTTATTAACTGTTCTGCTGAAACGAAGATGGCAGTCGGGGTAGAAGTGAATTGATCTTTTAAAAAAATACACAGGACTTATGAGGGATTTTCAATGGATTTTTTCCAAGAGTTTGAATAGTTGCAAATTTGGAAGATAAATAGCTTGAAAGTTGTGATTAATGATGTTTTTAGGATGGGTAATAAATAATGATTAAAATTACCACGTTAAATTTAATATGAGTAAATATTGCTCAAAAGAAGACTTGAAATTCACCTGGAGACAATAATGCTTTGTAAGTTAATGAGCAGAACTGATAGATGTTAGCTGAGGCACTGAAGGGAAGACTCTCAGCTGGTGTATTTTGAGACTCCTCATTATGCCAGTTCAGGGGTGCAAGCTCTGGTGTTTGTGTACACATACCTACTAGGTGATGTCTGGAAGTGGTGCATTTGAATGAAAGTTACAGCTTCTTTAGGTAGTGCTGGTCATGCTTTGAGAGTTTTCTCAAATTACAGCAGCCAGATAATTTTCAAATGTCACCTGAAAATGTATTTTCCTTCTCCTGTAACATCAGTAAATAGTATGAAAAAATATAGAATACAAAACCTGTTTTGTTTGCAAGCTTTAGGAGTTAAAGTGCAGGGTGGATTGTAACTAAATTCAGGTCCTCTGCTTTCTGCAATACTTCCAAGATGGTCTGTATATAGGTTTGTTTATGAAATACAGTAAATAAAAGAACACCTATGTTGAGTTTGCCTTGTCTGAAAGTGGTACTCATTATGCTTGAGCCTTACAATTCATCTGCTCATGCTCAGTAGTTCCAGTGTCTTGAACAGTCCCATGCTTAGTCTTGGGCACTCAGAGTAGTCACAATCTCTTGTGGGTGATGGCTGTAGGGTTGGCTGGCATTTAGGGAATGCTGTTTTGCTAATAAAAAGTAACCTTTTGTATGTACCTTCTGATCTGAGCCTTTCTATGATTTTGTGAACTGCCTAGTCACAGCATTTTTGACACCTTTCTGCACCTGAAGGTTGCTTTGTTAGTAAATACATAGAATATCTGTTCTTAAAATCACTTTTTGCTCTCCATCATTTAGCACATTTTTCAATTATTGAGAGTCAAAATCAACCAGTAGTGATGCCTGAATGAGTAAAATGCCAGTACTTTTTTTTAATGTTAATTAGGAAGACTAATAATTTGTCTTCAACCATGTATAAGACTGGTGAAAAATCAGCAAAGTGACTTTCTTTGCTCACTAAGTCACATTTTCTTCATGCATGAAAAATGATCCTGCATTCATTTCATTGCGTTTGACATTCTCAATATAAAAAGTGTCTCTAACAAGGTGAGGTGACATGGTGAAAACTTGCAGAAGTGACTGGAAAACCTCTCTTGTGCCATTCCCATAATTTTTTGTAGGACTGTATGTTGCTTTTCTAGTTGTCAGATTTTCTTTTTTAAACATTTCTTTTTTCAGTTCTTCTGTCACTCTATCTTTATAGCATCTTTTTGTGTCCAGTATTTCACAGAAAATTTCCATTTATGCTAATGAGAATTACCTGGATATTCAATTGCCCAGTTACTCTGGAGCAAATCTGTATTTTCTTTTTTCAAGTATTCCATCTTCTTAGAATTAATATTTGTATGAACCAAATATTTGCTGAATTACTGCTGATCCATTTTTCTGTGAGGAATTGTAAACAACAACAGTGACTTTAGGAAAGTCACTGCTTTGTTGATTTAAACTCCTTAGCTAAAATGATGAAATACAGGTGATTCAGCAAGGTTGTGGATCACAGAAGCCTGAATTCAATGAATGGTGAGCACCATTAGGTTTTACTACATTGCATGTAGTGCCTAAACATAGCCCTACAGGCTAAACCCAGGTAAATCCCATTTAAACTTTTTGACTGAGGAAATTATCATCATCGATGTATTTACACATGAAAGTGCATTCAGGGAAATTAAATAAGTGTGATAAAATGAGTGTATTTATAGTAAGATGTGTACTTGCCTTTTCTTCGTAGGAATGAGTACTCAGATGATTATAATTTTGCATGTTTTCTTGTGGAATCCTTCTGTCCTGTCAGATAACTGTTTCCTAGTGGATATACCAGTGTATAGTTTCAGTTTTATTTTTTATTTATTTCTTATGTGCCCCAGTATATGATAAGCTATTCTGGCGAATTCATCCACTGTCAGAAGGTGTGCTGTGGGGTTTTTTGTAGTTTGTTTGATTGATAGTTTCCATATAAAAAAGCTTGCCAGTTAATTTTTAGTGAATTCATGAATGCTTTAAGTATTGTTCTTGTAACTTAGCAAATTATACTTATTTTAAGGGGTTTATATTTTAAATGTAAATAAATTAATTGAACGGCAGAGCATGTACTGATTGATTGAAAGAATATTAGTTTCTTTCCTGCCTTTTTTAAGAAAAAAACCATACTCAGTGACTTCTGTTTATGTTACTAATGAATAAGTATTTGTCCCAATATGTTATAGTAACAGACTGTGAATTAAATATAGAGTAATGCCTTTTAGGAAGTAAAATATTTATATTCCTTTGTATTATAAGTCAGTTCCATTTCTGTCAATTTTATGAACTTGGCTAGAAAGGAAATTACACTTGATAAATAATTTAAATTCAACTGCAAAACTGCTGTTATTGAATAGTTAAACCTATTTAACATAAAGATGCAGTCTTAACAAAGGTTCTCCAACATTCCAGTTCAAGAAATGACTTGCATCTCATTAAAAAGTATTGTCACCCATCAAAGTAAGAAAAAAAAAAAATTAAAAATTTTTTCTAATAACTGTGTGACAAGTATGTGTACTTACATTTTTATGAGAACACTTAACTATGTGTTTGTAGCAGGGAACTATAACATCCATTTCTGGACTTATGAAAAATGCAGGGTTTAAATTATCTCATGCGTTTTATTGACATGTTTTCTTTTCAAAGTGGATACTGAATTTTATTTCCTTCTATGATATCATAGGTTGTCTGTTAAATAGAATTCTTCCCTTTTCATTTGTTCAGCCCAGAATACGAATGTCTCAGAAATCATGTTGTATTTTTCTAACATCTGTTCAGTCTTTCAAATTCCTTAGTTCTGCAACATGATTATTTTGAAGGTACATTTCAATGAAACACATTAATAGGCACTGAAAAATAGAGTATAAATTGACTAGCTGCTCATGTGAGAGTTGTTTGAATGTAACTTTATTTGAATACTTCTACGTTTCTTGTAATTTGCTGTTTTTAAGCTGTGACTATAGTATAAAATTCACCCCCACCTTTTTTTTTTACTTGTAAGGCTTACTGGTTTACTTGTATTTTCGTTTGTTCATGCTTTTGTCAGATTGTTGAAGAGAGGAGACAGTTGTCACACTTAGTCAAGTTAGGTAACTTGTGATTATATAGAGGAAGGCTAAGGAATTGAGACTGTTTTAGACTGTCTGCATCCCATGCTGCATCTAACCATCTGAACACACAAAATTCTCTTAAATTTCATTGCAGCTCTTGTGGTGGATTGACCCTGGCTGGACACCAAGTACGCTTCCCTTCATCCTGGTCTCAGCTTCACTCCTGAATTTTCTCTCTCTCCTCCCTCCCAGCAGTGCAGAGGGACAGGAAGTGGGCTGGTTCATCACACATTGTCTCTTCCACTCCTTCCTCCTCACAGTCTTCTCCTGCTCTGGCATGGAGTCTCTTACCGTGGGATGCAGTCCTGCAGGTGCAGATTGCTGCAGCGTGGGTCCCACACCGGCTCACAAGTCCTGCCAGCTGGAGTCTCCTGCTCCAGTGCGGACTTCCCACAAAATCACCACCTCCTTTGGCCATCCAGTTGATCTGGTGCAGGGCCCTCCATGGGCTGCAGGTGGATCTCTGCTCTATCCACACTCTCCATGGGCTGCAGGGACCAGCCTGACTCCCCATAGTCTGCACCCGGGCTGCAGGAGGTCTCTCCTCCAATGCCTGGACCACCTCCTGCTCCACTTCCTTCACTGAGCTTGGTGTCTTCGGGGCTGTTTCTCTCACATATTCTCACTCCTCTCTTCAGCTGCAGTTCTGAAGGTTTCTTTTTTCTCACCTTTCAAATTACATTATCCCAGAGGTGCTACCACCGTCACTGATGAGCTTGGCCTTGGCCAGCAGTGGGGCTGTCCTGGAGCCGACTGGCACTGGCTCTGTAGGACATGTGGGGAAGCTGCTCACAAGAAGCCGCTCCTGTAGCTCCCCCATGACCACAGCCTTGCCAGGCAAACCCAGCAGAGACTTTGACTTTAGAAGCCCTCAGGTAGTTGAGAACTACAGCTGATTCTGTACTACCATCTGTAGATTTACCACAGTGCAGATTGCTTCAGTGTTCGAGGGTTTTTTGTGGCTTTCCTTCCCCACCTGTAGAATAAAGATTGTACTATTTACTAGCTTTACGAAAGAATATTGAGATTCTGCAAAAAGTAATTTGAGATTAAATACCTTCCAAATACAAATTACTGTTATGTTAGTAGAAGAAAAATGGTTAAATTAATATCATTTTTTAAATTATGCTTTAGTTACAGATATTACCAAATTAGGAAGAGGGAAAAAAAGGAAGAAATTGAATCAGTCACTTTGTTTTTGCAGGTTCTTTCATGTTGGTGAATACATCTGGGAGATTTGCGGGACAGAAAGCTCACCTCCTGATGCCCCATCTGAAAGAAAATGATACACATTGTATTGATTTTCACTATTATGTTTCAAGCAAGAGTGGAGCTAGCCCTGGCACTTTGAATGTGTATGTGAAGGTTAATGATGGTCCTGTTGGTAACCCAGTCTGGAACACATCTATCACTGCTACTTGGAACAGAGCAGAACTGGCAATTAGTACTTTCTGGCCCAATTTTTATCAGGTATGTTTTACTTTTTATGAAATTTTGTTTCTCATAATAGCCATCTGGTTCTTAATCATCATTTTAACTTTAAATCAAAATACCTTTCAGTATGTCTAGTTG
Organism: Corvus cornix cornix; assembly: GCF_000738735.6. Taxonomy (NCBI): domain Eukaryota; kingdom Metazoa; phylum Chordata; class Aves; order Passeriformes; family Corvidae; genus Corvus; species Corvus cornix. Next base: position 102,788,459 of record NC_046333.1, on the reverse strand, counting down.
ATCTTCATCTTAATTACATTTTTGTACGTGATGCTAAATGTTTGTTTTTACATACATATGGCTGTGTTTATATGTTTACATATATTTATAGAAGTGTATGAAATGCACACATGCTCTAAATATGGGTGAACTAATTATGTTGAAAAAAGTCTAGAAATTTTGCTATTGATTTCAGTCAATTAACTCTATTTCTCTGTAATAAATTCACTCGTTCTTTCAGTTCATTAGGGATGCTGGAATTGAATGCCAATAGATTTTATTACGGTATAGTCTTCAAGTTTGATTTAGATTAGCAATACTTGTTGCTTTAGAATCTTTGAATCCTCAGTTCAAGGCTTTACTCTGAATGCAATATCCGTTTGTTCTGTCCAGTAGTAAACATAAATATAATAGTGGCTGTCATAGGAATGGGATTCTGATTGTATCCTAAAGACTAAGGGGGACAGTCCCTTAGGGTGCTGCTTTTCTGTAGGAAGGTTTACAGATTTTACAGTTACTTACTGTTCTATAGTAGTTCAATGTTTTTTCTCCTTCCTGTGAAAATACAGTCTATGTCTCCACAAACAAGTAACTTAGTTTAATAAGAGCAGACCAGTAGCATGGAGATGTTATTGAAGCTCCTCCATCTTCACGTGAAGTTTGGAAAGTTTTAATTGTATTTTATTTGTTCCCCTGTTCTCAATATTGTTACCATACTTATGGTTTGAAGCTTTCTGAAGAAAAGCCATCCCAAAGATGGGGGTTCCTTGACTGCAGACCTCCCTAGGAGGTACAGTGTTGCTCTTCCACCATTCTGTTCTTGAAAGCAACACCCTAACAGCAACGCCCCAGTTACCAGTGTCAGGCGTGGCAGAGTCTTGTTTCTGCATTTGCTGTTTCAGGTAGCCAGGTATTTGTTGCCCCATCATATTCTCATGATAGGTTTGGCAATGTCCACTGCAGGTACTCTGGGAGGCTACAGTGGACTCCTTTCTGTGTCTGCAGCATCTGATCTGTGAGGACGTCTCAAGTGAACTCAATTTGTCCCTTTTGAGCCCTTTTTCTTCTAAGGAAAAGAAAATGCTGAAGAACTTTCTGGAGTCTTTTCTTCTGTGATTGTTTCACCCACAATGAAACAGAAAGTCCTTCTCCAAAAGATGAGTTTGGAGTGCCAGGAACATTTTATTCTTGGAATGTGGGATGCCTGGCAGTGGATGCAATACTTGCAGACACGAAAGAGCATACTTATTCATTTTCTTTTGCCTCTGCTAGTGTGTTCCTAGGTTTGATAGCTGGTATTCAAAGGGTCCACATTTGCATCCAGTGTTCTGTCCGAGGTTCCTAGGAATTGGTGCAACTGCATTGTCAGGGCTTCCTGGAAAGGATTCAGGGTAGGCTTACGGACATCTCAGCAAACTGTATGATGTGGATCTTTTATAATTGTCTGCAGGCTCGATGAGGTAATACTGGTGCCTTTTCTAGAGGGGCAGGCATTATTAGCAGAGCTGGGGTTCACTTCAGCATGTGGGAGAAGCTGTGTGCTACCTGACTCTCTGGAGCATGAGGCTATATCCTGATCACAAAGTCCAAGCTCGGTTTAGTCATACATCTGTCAGGGTGAAAGGGCAGTGTGTATTTTGTTGCCTCTCAGAGTTCAAGGAGTGTCTAGGTGATGCTCTCTGTCATATGGTTTGGTTTTAGGTACTCCTGTGAGGAGCAGGGAGTTGATATCCATAATATTTAAGTGTCCTTTCCAACTCAGGACACTCCAATGGTTCTCTGACCTTACATCAAGACCTCACGTTACCAATTTGATACTAGTGTTGAGAACGCTTTTCAGTGCTGCCAAAAAGCCTTTCTGTCTTCACTGAAATAATGAGGACCAGCCTGTGGTGTTAGCCTCAGTGGATGGTGGGAGAAGAGGATAGAGCACCCCACAGACAATTTTGTGGCTGACATTGAATGTAACTCAGTGGTTTATAATGTGGAATGTACTGGAAGGTTTTGTGAATGTGGTGGGTGGTTCAGGAGTACTGAATACTGAGTAAATGTGTGACTGTGTCACTTCTGTCCAAGTCTGTAATGTCCCCATCTGTATAGTGAATTAGTAGAGAAGCTTCCAGTTTCCTGTCTTCTGAAAGGAGTCTGGTTTTTATGCAGCAGAACTGCTCTGGAATCAGCAGTCAGTAAGAAGAGGGTTGTGCTTCAAAGTCTCACAAGTCTCACTCTAGCTCTGAATCAAAAGGCTGATGTGGACAGGGCAATTTTAGTAGAAGAAGCCTTGACTCTGACTATTAATTTTAAGGTAAATTAACATGTTCATAAAAATACATGCAACCTCTGAGTGTTTCAAATGTTATTAATGTAATTAATAATAATCTGTGTCAGATTCCTGACAATATGATACATCTAACTGATGTCTGAGTAATAAGGGTGTTTGGCCATAAAAACAGAAGGATAACCTTTCCCATCCTCTTTCTCTTCAAGACCTGCCATCTGGACTGTTCACTGTTATTCATAGGTGAGCCCTTACATACTTGGATGGGGTACTGCAGTTTAGCAGATTACCACACATCAGCTGATGTGTAATAGATGCCTGAGCCTATCTGTAATGGATTCTATGTGCTCTCCTTGCTGCTGGAAATGTTGAAATTTCTGCATAATCTTTCTTTCACTGTGGAGTACACTAAGTCATTTTCTTTGTATTTGCTGCATATAATCTGAAATAATACCTAGTCAGGTACTGCAATTTAGCTGATGTGCCAAAACATCTTATGCTATGTTAATATCCATGGCGGTGCAGGGAATCACTGTTAAATACTGTAACTTCACTGGTCTTATTGTAAATAAGCTCATTTATTCTCGAGGAAGTGCTGTCACCATTTCAAGAGCTTACGGTTAATTGTCTCCGTTTTTGGTTGCCTCCATCCTCTCAGAGATCTGTGATGCAATTTCCTCACTTGAGTGCTGACATTTGCAATTTTTCATTGTTTCTGAACTCTTTTCATCAGTTTTCATATTTTTCTTCTTCACAGAGTTTGTTGTGGGGGAAGGCAGGAAGTTAGCTGCAAGCAGCTGGGAGAAGGGCAGGAAGACGAGAGAGGGTATATGTGGATCTTTTGAGAATATGGCTCCAAGTTACGTGACAGCTCAGGTGACTGCATGAATAGTGGGGAAGACAAAGGACTCACTGATGGGTGAATAACATAGTACCAAGTCTGTTTCCTAAGCTGCTATTCATTTGAGTCCAAAACTCCAACATCCTTTGGCACAAATGCATGTGTTCCTCACAAAACCTCCCAGATACACAAAACTTCCTCCCAGTGATTTTCTGAGTTTGTCTGACCTTATTGAACATAATTAAGAAAAGCCCACTAAGAAGATTTTTAGGGAATGACGGAGCCCTTTTTAACTTTTCTTATATGAAAGTTGGTAGTTTCCCTATGAGTAATCTCCAAGAAAAGACGTGACATTAAGAGGTGAAGGGACAAAACAATGTAATTGTGTGATTGTCTTTGTTGTGTTTTAAATCACATAATCCATGTAGCCATCCATATCTGTGAATGTTTTATAATTCCATTCCATTAGCAGAACATCTACAAAATGCAAATGAAACCAAAATGTACCAAAGAACTCTGAGGACAAATTATATACCATGACATTTCAGAGTTATAAAATTTATACAATTCAATATTTTTAAAAACACAGTGTGCTGTGTCTGTTTTGCTGTTGAAAAATGTAGGCAAAATAACTCCCACTAATGGTAGCTGACTACAAATCAGATTATGTAGTATGGAGTGAATTTTAATCCATCTTTTAAAGTTGGTTTGAGCCATGTATTGTGAATGCATACAAGCATAGTGTTCAAAAGACTTAATAATTAACAGTAGTTTATTATTGTAGCATCAGTTGCCCCAGCTTGTTAATGCTTTTCAGGTTGGGTTTCTATTTAGAATCGACTCTTTAGAAGTACAGTCTCTGAACAAAATAATTAATTTCTTTTAATGTACCCTTCTCTTTTTGCCAGGTAATTATTTGTGTATGTTTCACACCATAGGTAAGCTGTACTACATATATATCACAAATCACAATTATAACCTGCCTGTAACAACACTAATTGTGGATTACTTGCTGATTATCTAAATTGTCAAGTATTCTGATGATTAATGATGTAGTTAATTCCATAATTAATGATCTTCCAAGTACTGCGGCCTAACATGTGCCATTGATTTTGGGTTATGTCTGCATTGCTGTCCAGTTAGCGATAACAGTGTACTTGCAGTAACATGGCTTCAAGATGCCAAACACCTTCTGAGAGTCCAAGATAATCAGCACAGCTTGTTCTTTTCTGCTGTGCCTCCTGGTCTCTGAGCTATTTGTTTTGAAGTAGCTGGTGTATTTCTGCAGGTACTAGTCTTATTTCTGTTTTATAAAACCGCTGTAGGAGTGCCCCCCTGAGGGAGCATTGCCTTCCTCTTTTTAACATTGGTCATGGGAGAAATTGTTTGCTTCACTGAGCTACTGTCTACTTGGTGCATCTTAAGCAAGAGCATCAAGGAGTTTATCGTGCCTTTGGAGACAGCCTGCAAACAAAACTAAGCTTCACATAATTCCTAAGACCTTCGCCCTCCTCCTAACTTGAGTAGAATTAGAATGTACGCAGAAAAAGAGAATTGAATGTTACACAGATTTTTCTGGTTAGTGGCAAGATTGTTTTTAGATTCTTGGGATCAGTCTCAATAAGTTGAGAGGCTCTAAAATTGATGCTTTGAGATACAAGTCATGAAAAGGCTGCTCACCTAGTGAGGAGAGGGTGACAGGGGTTTTTTTTTTGTGTACGTTTTTATTTTCTTTAATTTTTGGATGTTTTTTCTCATTTGGATTTTTTAGCAGGAGTAAAATCTGGTGATTTCAGGGTTGTTTCCCCTAGGTTAGTTAATGATTCTCAGACCAATTAGTAGGATTTAAAATACATTTTTCATTTTAGAAGTATTGCCATTTTGGAACATTACAATATGCAAAATGCTACTACAGAGTTGAGTCTGGTAAGTGGCTTGTGTTCCCTGCTTCTAACCTTTCAAGCGAGCAATTTTGCACAGCTCCACTGCAAGTCACATACCATTCCCCTATCAGTTTTTATATTTTGAATTATTTTCTTTGTACTTTGCTGGAAGTCAGTCATGGCAGCAGTGAACTGAAACAAATCTTGATTAAACAAAACAACAAATGCTGCAGATTTAAAATCCAGAAATGGAATTGAAAGGATTAAAAATAGCTTCCAGTGGAGTAACACAACTGTCTGTACCACTGCACTGTCTTTAAACCTAAAATCCTATGAAGCTGGAATGAGAAAATGGGGTAAGAGCCTGGCAGTAATTCCTGATCCTTTTTAGTAAGGACACAAAGGAGTTGCATGGTATCACTTCACAGAGATGAGATTTACCCTTTACCATTCTGACACTTTCCCCTGTAAATGAGGACTTTAGGGAATAAGAAGCAGTAGATCCAACCTAACTTTTAAAATCTGGACTTAAACATACATTTTTTCATAACCTGCTTTGTACATGTTTTGTTTGGAGTTTGTCTCATGTAATGTACTTAAATCCTCGTCTAGGACAGAGCATTAAGCTTCTTGTGCAATAAAGGTTAGGCTCACATTTTTGTGTGTTTTGTGTGTTGCATTCAGCTGCACACACACAGTTCGTGAACTGTGCTTTGAACTCCAAAGAAACTTTGAAATGCATATTGCATTTTGAATCACAAACCTGTGTCAGGCATCTTAACTAGCTCTTCTTCATTGACTTATGTGCTTTGGCAATAGCTATTTTGAGAAGGATGCACCAGGGCAAACCATGTACCTAAATTTAAAAACCCCAGCAGTCTAGAAATGGTCACAAGTAAGGAGGCATGCATTTTTTGTCACGTGCACAAGGCTCTGTTGCTTTTTCCTGTCCCTTGCTCCTAAACCAGAAAAACATTTAGGCTTTCAGTAGAGAAATACAAGACAGCAACTGGTTTAAAAACAGAGAAGACAAAGATTTAATAAGCCATAATGTCAGGAGTTCAGTTTTCAGTCTGGCTTGCTTGTTCCTTTGTGGTCTCGGATTGGCGGCAACCACCAAAATGTTGTTTCACCTGCTTGAGTGCGCGTGAGAGGGCCAGGTGGTAGCTGTGCAGGTGTGAGAGGTGGGAAGGGAAATGGCAAGAAGCAAATTCCCAGCCAGGGAGGCCTGAACACATTTTAGGCAGCCCACATCAGTAAGCTGTGATGGACCTCTGCAGGGCCTGGGAAGGATCGAGTCAGGAACCTCCCTTCACATGGCTTTGATGAGAAAGCAGTTGCTGCTATTGTGGCCTGGTGATAAGGCAGATAGTCCCTAGGATGAGTCAGAAAGGGGAGAAGAATTCAACCCACAGGGTACAAGTCAGTGCCAATTTTTTGGAGAGAAACTGTTCCCAATGCTTTATAAAGTACAGTCAAAGAAAGGTGCTCCATGTGGCAAAGCAGAGCAGGGAGAGAGGAGAGTGCAGCGTGTGATGCAGCACTGCCTGCTCACTGGGGATGCAGGGGGGCAGGACTGTAGCCTGAGCTTAAGCAGCTTTCTTAATACTCCTTTCTCTTTCTTGTTTTTGCAAAGGGCTATTTTTAAGTCGTGTGAAGGACAGTGTTTATATTAGGTACAATCCACCTTTTGACTGAAAGTGTTGTAATTTTACAGCAACAAAGGCAGGAATTATGGAGTGAGGTTGTGTGGCAACAAAACCTGTTTATTTCTATTGTTCTTCGGAACAAACGAGTTATCTTGAGTCGCACATTTTCAGCGGTAAGCATTTATGTTGGTGAGCAGACTCCCTTTCTTTGTTCCTATGTAGCAAGGGGAAGTGGCAGGAATGAAAAGCTAATTTTGCTCTTCAGTGAAGCAGGGAGGATCAGGGACAGTGCAGTGCTAAGCCGCTTCCCTGGTTCCTGTTTGGCAGGCCTGTGACGGAGAGAACGGTGTAAAACAACTCTCAGGGCAGTGTTCAGCAGTTTTTCCTGAGCAAATGAATTCCGTGTTTTAACCAGTTGTTTCCGGACTGATAAGGTGGCGGAATAATAGGCAAAAAATCCAAGGGCCGCCCAGTCTGACATTGCTGGAGTGTTTTCTCTGTTTTGACTGGAGTCTTTTGTATTGCCTGCAGGTGTTGCATCAGCTGTGAGAAAAGGCAAAGTTTGGAGGTGGGAGTAAAAAAAGTTAATGTTTACAAGCCAAGCTACTTTTCAAATGGGAAATGATGGAGAAAACTGGATATGAATTGAGTTTCTAGGTTTTATTTCTAGTGAAATTACTAGGAAAACTGATCCAGATTTGTGAAGAGTCTTGACATCCCTATTGTAAGCTTTTCAGTGAATAAATGGACTACCAGAAGTGTTACTCAGGTCTCTCTCTCACAGCATGTAGCTCTCTTACCAGGGCTTTCAGAAACCTGTAATGCATAGGATCGAATTCCTTTTTTAATTTAAAAAGGAAAAATGCTTAGTTAGGTACTTGAGTCCGTAATCTTCATTCATCAATTTAAATAAAACAAAATACTGAATTTGTTTACAGCAGTTGATAGTATTTCACAGCCTGTGAACAGAAGAGGGATTGTATTACTATACTTGGAATGAACTGTCATGTTCATAGAATCATAGAATGATTTGAGTTGGAAGGGACCTTAAAGATCATCTAGCTCCAACCTCCTGCTGTGTCTTGCACACCTACCATAAAAACAGGTTTCTCAAAGCCCCATTCAAGCTGTCCTTGAACACTTCAAGGGATGGGGCTCAGTTTCTTCAGGAAACCTGTGCCAGTGTTTCACCACCCTCGCAGTAAAGATTTTCTTCCTAACATCTAATCTAAATCTACCTTCTCTCAGTTTAAAACCATCGCCCCTTGTTGTATCATTACAAGCCCTTGTGAAAAGTCCAGCTCTCCTGTAGGTCCCTTTTAGGTACTGAAAGGCCATAGAAATATCTCCAGGATGTATATATGGTTATATGTATACCTGTAATGTGGTGTCCCATAATGAGACCAAGTTGAATAAAGCTCTGAACAATCTGGTCTAGTGAAGGCGTCCCTGTCCATGACAAAGGAGTTGGAACTAGATGAGCTTTAAGTCACTTCCAGCCCAAACCATTCCATGATTCTATGGTCCCTGGAGCCTTCTCTTTTCTAGGCTGAATGATCCCAACTATTTAAGCTTGTCTTCATAGGACATGTGCTCCAGCTCTCTCATCATCTCTGTGGCCCTTGTCTGAACTTCCTTCAACAGGTTTCATGTCCTTCTTGGGCGCCCCAGAGCTGGATGCAATACTCCAGGTGGGGTCTCACTGGAATGGAGTAGAGGGGGAAAATCACTTGCCTTGACCTATTGGCCGTGCCTGTTTTGATCCAGCCCAGGATGCAGCTGGCTTTCTGGGCTGCAAGTGCATGTGGCTGGGTCATATTGACCTTCTCATGCAGCAACACCCTCCAGTCCTTCTCCTCAGGTCTGCTGTCATTCCATTCTGACCAGTCTGTATTTGTGTGTATTTTTTCTTTTATACATGTGTCAGCATCTCTCTTTGACAATGGTATGTCACTACTGGCTTTAGTGCCTCTTTCCATTTACAAAAAATAGCGTATTCCATGTCAGAAGAGATAAAAAGTTGCAGTCATTAAAGTTGGTATCAGTTTGGCTGTTGATTTTAATGGAAGCACGATTAAATTGACAGTATTTGAATTTGTAATACTTTTCTTTGGAACATACTGTCTTTAATGTCAATAATTGTAATTCAGTTGTATGTCCAACTGGCATTTTCTTGATGCACTGCCTGGCTTTTTTGTGTAATGGCATTTTGGTATTTTGTCTAGAGATACAGCAAGGCATTTTAGATCATTCATTGAGTTTTTCTTTGCTGTTGTCATTAGCAGTTCTTATTCAGTTGTTTCAGGGTTGTAGTTTCTGCCTATGAACTGAAGGAATGGGTTTATGTTTAGAATCTACAAGGTTTTTTGTCTGTGAGTAGATTGCAATCCTGAGGTACTTAAAGCCTCTCCAAGAGACTGTAGCTAAGCTCCCCTGTTATGAATTACAGAAATTATTTTGTGATCTACTCAGGTATTGCATAAGTATTCTTTTCTAAAGCTCACGTTATTGATCTTGCTGGAAGTCAGGTAGGTCTTTAGGAAAGACACTCTTATGCAGCATTTTTAAAAAACAGTTAAGTCCTTGTGTCATGGCAAAGCATAGTCTCGGAAGTGATCTTGCAAAGGGGTGCTTACAGCTTCCTCTGTGACCTGACAGAACCTATCAGCTGGCCAGTTTGAATATGGACAATTCTTTAAGCCACTTAAAATTGTGACCACCTCTGTGATCCACACTTAAGAATAGACACACCCCGGGCAGAGCGCTCTCTCGTTTCCGGTGCTGGGACAGGTGGCTGCGGGCCCCGTGTGGGGGCCAGCGGGCCCGGCCAGGCCCTGCTTTGGCCAGGCTGGGCCAGGCCACGGCCATCCTGGAGCCGATGGGCCCTGTTCCACCCACGGAACCGCCTGCACAGCCTGCTATGGGCAGCCGGAGCAGCCCAGCTCCCCCTCTCCAGTGCGGCCAAAATTCAGCTGAAGCTGCACCACTGTCCAACCAAAGATCATGTGACCAACAGCGATAAGCGACATTCCAGCTGCAAGGCCCGGGTGAGATTAACCCTTTTAGTGCTGTGATGAGCTGAAAACCTGAGGGAAAAGAAAGAGGAGATGCTTAAAACTGAAATTCTGTTGTGAAGCTATGATATATCAGAGTATCCCGTTGTAATTTCATGAAGGCATGGGGGGTGGAGTGTTCAACTTGTACTTGTGAGCAAAAGCATCTGTGCTGAGATAGGCAGATGCTGAAGCAGCTGTAATTTGATGAGAAGTTTGAACAGGGAGATGGAAGCGATGAGGACTCTTGCTCCACATGGAAAGGGGAAGACCTCAGTTCCTAGAGATGCTCCCAGAGAGAGTTCTAGAGATGAAGATGAGGAGGACCCTTTGCTCCCAGGGAAGGAGGAGGGCCTCTGTTCTTAGGGATGAAATGCTCCCAGAGATGGGTGAAGAGAACTTTTGTTTCTGAACGGCTCAACCTTAAAATGGTACCCCATTAGCTCAAGAGTGGACCCTCGAAAGCAGTTGTGGGAAAAGCTGCAAGTCAGGGAAGGGACTCACATGTGAGCAAAGAACCAGCCCGGGCGGCTGTCTCGTTGTGATAATGTTTTCATAGCATGGGCAAGAGAGACTCCTTTTCCTAAATGGACTAAACAAGGTTATTATGGAAGTGGTAAACAGACTGAACATCTCAAGGGTTGTCTTTTTACATTGTCACTGGGAGAAGGGAGAAAGGTGGGGGGAGGAGAAGAGTTCTGAAGGTGTGGTATGATTTTTTTTTTTTTCCCCTCTTTTAGGTCTGTTAATAAACTTCTTTATATTCTTTCAAGTTTGGTGCCTGCTTTGCTTTTCTCCTAATTCTTATCTCACAGAAGGTAAATAGTAATGAGTATTTTGGACCAAACCACTACGCTAAATTGGTGTTTCTGCCTGGTTAAAAACCGAACCCACTACACCTTGTTATCTGGCAGTCACATTTTTAGCAGAAAACTTCTGACTGGTTTGGCTGGCTGCCCCACAGGTCTGCATGTGCCAGTTCCTCAGGGTATTTCATAGAATTTAGCATGTCTGAAAGTTGAGAACCTTTGTAGTTGAAAAAAACTACTTTACTCTGCAGTGATGAGATCATGGATCAGGTAGGCCTTTCAGATGGCTTTGTGCTGCTCTTCTTATGCTGAGTGCTCCATAAGAAAGAGAGGGTTGTTTTTGGGGATTTTTTTAAAGTTATGTTTCAGTAAAACCCAGGAAGTTAATTGTTGGGGTGTTTTTCTTCTTAACAGAGAAAACTCAAAGCCACTAGGGAATACAGAAAACAAAGGTAACTGTCCCCAGCCCACTGTGTTTTTACAGGCAGGTCTTTGCATCCATACCTAGATTCAGTTATCTCAGGGACTTAGTTTGTGGCAGCATATTTCCCTGGGAAACTTCTCCGTCACTTCTGAGGCCTGGTTGTCTGCTCCCTGTTCTCCACTACTGTGTTGCAACATCTGTGCCTTAACTGCAGGTTCCTGGGGCTATGCCATGGTTCTCATACCCTATGGTCTTTCAGATGTTCTCTGCTTGAAATAGGCTTGGTAGCTCTTCAGGAAACAGAGCAGTCTCTGCCTTCTTTCAAAGGCACCAGCATAGTTTTTTTTCCCCCAGAGATTGTTATACAAGTGGAGTATGAGCAACTTTGTCGCATTTGTTAATAGAGAGAAACGCTTGTTCTTTTTTCAAAGGTCAGTGGCTGCAAACAGGAGCTGCATTCTTGGGGCTTGCACTGCTGTTAAAACTTAGGGTTACTTTGTGCACATCACCTCTCTATTTCCATTTCAAGGTTGTTAAGATGAGGGTAATAATCACGGTTAGAAAAGTTGTTTCAGGTCTCTGAATGCAAGTTATTCTTTGAGTCTTTGCTCTTTATCTTTTTTAAGAACTTCTGCTTCCCAAGATAGTTAAGACCAATTCCATCAGGAGATTTTCTTCTTTGTAGGAATGAAATTTTGAATGGTGTTGCTCTGGATGTTCTACTAAATGCTGGGAGCCAAATCCATACCCTGTTTAGCCTGTTGCTGTGGATCAATAGTATCAGCTTTAAGAGCCAGTAGAGTGCCATCTAGCATTTAGAAGGCCACAGACTGAGGCTTGTGACCGAGCAATCCTTTTCTTGCAGAACTTGTTTCTGAAAAATTTCTTTGGCAGCATTTGGACTTCGCTCTTTGACACCTTGTGGTTTTTTCTGGCTGCATGGTTCATGTAGTGGCGACACTGGCGCTGTAGGTTGAAACTTGGTGTAGACAGGAGGCAGAACTAGAATGAAAAGTAATTTTTTCCTTTTCAGCCAGGTGAAGTTAATCCAAATTTACAGCAATTTTACTCCAGTGAGACTGGAGGGAGAAATGGACAGAGGTTAGGAGGATCAAATCTGGGAGAGAACAACAGATTGGTGTCCACAGGCAGAGCAATGAGAAAGAAGGGAGAAGGCAGAGGCAGAAGGGCATGAAGGTTTTTCTCTCCTCAAGGTTTGTTTTAAAATCAGAATCAGTGTTCTGACAGTGTTTATTCAACATCAGGAAACTGTGATATATTACGGAGCTGTATGTTACCCTCGTAAAATGTTTGCATTTCGTATCATTCAGTGAGGGATATGGTACGTAGTGTGTGCATCTGTTCCGAGGTTAAGCACAACATATGTGTGAAGAATAATTTCTAAGCTTTGTCTTCCTCAGGGTGCTTCCTAAGACCAGTTACAAGAAGCAATTAGAGTTAACTTCCTGAGCAAAAGTGAAGTATTAATAACAAAAATAAAAATCACAACCTGGATTTTAGCGTGTACTTCTTGAGCATTGGTTTGGCAATGTACCTGCTAACATTGCTGGCATATTTTCTCCTATTCCATAAGAACATTCTTGGGATGTTCAAAGCTAAGGCTCCCAAACTTTGGAGAGGTTTACTTTAGAGTGTACTCAATTCAAATGACGAGAACGGTCCATTTATTTTGTGACCTATTTATAGCCATTAAACAAACCGTGGCAAATGGATCTGCTTTACTTAATTCACTGCATTTGGTGAAAGATTAAAAGCATGGAAAATACATTCCTGAAAATAGGTGTGTTTGTGTCTGATACCCTGCAAATCTCTGTATACTACAGAATTGTAGTTTTTAAAATAAAAGCAGTTCATTCTGCAAGACAAAGAATTGAAAATAAAATACCAGTCTTAAGGTGTTTATTAAATAACTACTTTGGCAGACCAAATAATAGGGAGATTTGGTTATTTCTGCTGTGAGCTATATATGATCCTGCTTGTAAATCTCCAAAAATGGTGTAAACATGAAAAATTTAATTTAAGTTCTGGTTAATTTTAGTGATAAGAACAACACATATTGAGGGTTTTATGATTGTGTTTTGTTTTCCAGGTGTTCTTAAGATATTGAAAGAATTGATGTATTTTTCCATAACAGACTGTTTTTATATTCCCTGTGTTCCAAAGCTGCTAACTGAAATTCTCTTTCTGCTTCTCAGGTTGTTTTTGAAGTGGTTACTTCAGGTCACCGTGGATACGTGGCTATTGATGAAGTGAAAGTTTTAGGACATCCATGTAGTAAGTACCTGTCTTGTCTTGTAAAGCCAGACCCCCTAAAATGAACGTGCCACTATGCTTCAATAAATGTGGAGCAAAAGATGAGGAAGATGTCAGAAAACAGTGTCACTGCTGTAAATACAGGCTGGTATATATAAAGTGTTGCTAGCATGGCATCATTGCACCTTATTGGCTTTAAAGACATCTCTTTTAGGTGCACCTTGTGTACAGCACTTAGCATGAGCCCCAAACCCAAACTGGGCCATATGGCAACTCTTTAGGACAAAATCACCAAGTCATCATGGTTCTCTGATTCTAAGATTTGTTGATGAGTTTTCTGTCTGCATCAAAAATTCAGTGCCGCCACATTCTGAGACATTACGGAGAGCAGGTGAACAACACAGCAGCTGACTATATAAAATTATTTTTTCCAAGGCTTAGAAGGAAGAAAACTCAGCTGGCTGAGGTCTGAGGCTTTGCTCATGTTCATGGCTCAGTTTCTGCACTGTTTTACTTCTTTATGTTTCAGATATGTTTCTTTATCCCATTATTAAGGATATGTAATACTTAATTAACCTGAATTGTCAAAACAAACCTTGTAAATAAAGCTTTAATGACGCAAATTTAAAGACATAATTGAACAAACTACTTAAATCATTACTTCACATATATTCTGTTTGTTAAGTAAGATTTATTAAGGTCGTACATGGAATGGTAGGTTGTAATCTTACTGACCAAATAAATGACTGAATGAGGAAGAAGACACCAACTTCTGTGTGATTGTTCCTCTTATACCATGTTGAGCTTGTATGCATTTATTGTGGCTTTTAAGTAAGAGCTGTGATTCCAAATAAATAGTGCTCTGTCGAATAGTACTGAAGCACCTCATAAAAATGGTTTTAGTGTTAATGGCAAGAAGACACACACATTTCTTCAAATACAGAGACACTTATGCAGAATCAGCAGTTGTTATTTCTGAGTCACTTATTTCTAATAAACACAGCAGGCTCTCATCTTGTTAGAAAGTATATGTGCTTCTGCATTTTTAATTTATATACTTGGTTCAGGTAGGATAAGTCTGAAGCATCATTTTAGCAGCTTACTAATTTTTTTATACAGATTTTGAGAGGTTTGATCTGTGCATTTGTACCAATCAATTCTCAAAACCTGCAAATAGCTCATGTTAATGTGGAGACTGAGTTATAGCCCACAGCATATAGAGTTCTAACATAACAGTGTTGTAATGCAAAAGCTTTAATGAAAGTTCTTTGATGAAGTAATTAAAATGTTAGAAATTAAGACATCAAACCAGTTAAATTGTCTAAAGAAAATGGAAAAAGTGTGAAAATTGAAGTAAAACTCATCTGTGTTTAAAACTTTGTAAAGCTCGTTATGATATTCTTTCTGTTTATTCCCAGAAAAAGTAGTTCTGGAATTATTAACTCTATAAACAAAAATTGAAATGGGAAAAATATTTGATAGGCAGTTGCCTGGGTAGTACAAACAAAGACCAAGCAGAAGACAGGTTGTAGGCACGAAGAAATGAAAGGGGTGGGTTGTGGTAGATGGGTAAGGGTTTTATGGTTTGTGTGTGTGTGTGTTTTTAAAACCCAATACACTTCTCCACTTAGGCCATGCCTGGTAATTCAGAAAAGCTAGTTTTCTAGAGTTTAAGAAGATCAAGGAAACAGTAAAATCAAGTGGGGTTAAAAGCAGATTTAAAAAAAACCCAAACTGACAGCTGAGAAATGGGGAATATACTGAAGAATTTTACTGAATAGTCTGACGTTAATAGTTTGATGGGCAGAAGTGGATAATTTTGTCTGTCTGTCCTAATTGGGAAAGGTTTTAAGAAAAAACAAGGCAGTATATGTAATAAATTTGCCATAAGGGTAGTTAGGAAAATATTTTATCCCATATTTAGATATTAATTGGAGCTATTTTATTCTATCTCCTCCTTCTTATGCTGTCTTGCACTGGATATTTAGCAACTTTTTCTTGACACTAGCTATTAATAAATTCCTTAAAAATGCAATTTCATCCAGCAATAAGGCTTTTTAAGAAAATGTGATCAACACTTTAAATTATTGTAATGCTCTGCTAGAAAATAGATGCTTAGTTTGCCAGTGTACCGCTAGTACTAAGATTTTCATGTTGAAAAGCAATGTTCAAAGCCTGGCTTATCTGTTAATATAGACAGTGCAAGAACTCTGCCTGGCTGCAGTAGGATTTGAATAGGCTGGGGAATACTGTGCCTTAAGGGATAGGTTTCTGTATAAAATATCTATGTTTTTTCTGTATTATGTGGTTGACTCTTCTTAGTAAAACAAAAATACACACTATCTTTTCTCCTTCAGGGGATGTAGTTCTTGTTAGAATATCAGTTTCATTCATTAGGTTACTTGTAGGAATGTTGCTTTAATTTTTACTGGGATTGTTTTCTCTTTCTAAATGAAAAGTAAGCATTGATGTGGAGAATATGTGTTGTGTTTTGGGGTTCTTTCTGCAGTGCTGTTGAAAGGAATTGTGTTTGAAGAATACAGCTGTAGTTGCTGAGGAGTGTTATGTTAGTATTTTAGCTGTTTGGTGGGCTGCATTCTAAAAGATCTCTTCTACAGACACTGTACTTGGTTAAAAAGAAAAACCTGTTCCCCTGATAGCATCACTTAACTTCTTACTGGCTTGTCCAGTTGGTAGTGTAAGCATCCAGTAGGTTTGTCTTCAAAACATTATTAGTTTCCAATATGATCTTTTTTAATAGATTGTTATTACAAGAGGAGTGCTGAGCTAAGATAATTTGTACAGCAGGAGCAATTAAACAGCACCCTTCTCTTCTGCTCTTTCCCAGGCATGGAAGTAAACCAGCCTAGAATCTAATGTGCAATCAGTGACTTGAACCTTTTAAAAGAGGAACTATTTTGCTTGTGTGGTGTATTTTTTGTAGCCAGTACTTTGGTCTTGCATAACTTCAGCACTTTTATCTTTTCCAACAGCAAGAACTCCCCATTTCTTGCGTCTTCAGAGTGTGGAAGTCAATGCAGGACAGTTTGCTACTTTTCAGTGCACTGCCAATGGTGGAACAGACTCAAGTGACAGACTCTGGTTACAGGTAATTTCTTTCTTTCCTTGTGCACTGAGATCTGGAGAGAGGAGAGACTCTGAAAGGAATGTAAAACGTGAAAAATTACAGGGCTGTCCATTTCATCAATATTAGATTTTATAGTGCCTTTGAACTGCTGCATTGTAGGTATTCTGTTGTAGAAAATGCTACTGGAAGATTTTCCTCCCTTGTTTCAGTGGAAAGCCTTACTAAAAATAAAGGTACTGTTTTCCTTACATGTGGTGGTCATGAGTAAAGGCTAAATCCCCAAGGAAAAACACATGACTTTCTTATAATTAAGTCTGTGCTGGCTAACTGCAATATTATGCATAATGATTTTCTTGGCTTACCTCTATCTCTGTTTAGTATTTTCAGCTAAAACTGCATACTTACAGTTTAAGTGTAGAGAAGACCAGTATGACAGTCAGATCTGACCTCCTGTATTACAGACCCAAAGAATCTTACTTATATTCATTGAATCCATTATTTCTTACTTAATCAGTAATGTAGCTTCTGGGTGGATGTCAGATCTTGATTTAAAGTCTTATCTCCAACTCATTTTCTTTCAGTCAAGACAGTGTTCCCTTATTCATACGTGTAGCCTGGTATCAGAACCGTGCCTTTTTGCTTGATCTCTTTTTATAATGGGGGTGCAAGTTTAACTGCTGTCTTGCTGCCATTATTACAGAGTTGTTCCCTACAGCAAACAATAGTCAGTCTTTGGACTTAGCGTTGGGAATACACTAGCCTCCACATCCCAGTGATTTCCATACATGAAAACCAACATGCCAGAACAAAGACATTGTCTGTGAGAAGGAAGTAAAGACAATTAAAATAAATGAAGCAGTGTCTGAGGAGATCACTCAGATGAAGCTGCAGTAAGTGGAGAAAGAGGAATAGGTGAAATTGGCAATGGTAACAGGTGGGACTTAGAAATGAAATTCTCTATTTTTGCAGTTTAAACAGTTTCAGGCTTTTACTGTACTTATCCTTTTCCATTGCATTTGCATTTTGTAAATTATTCGTTTAAGTGTGACAGGTTAAACAGCTGAGTCGTTGTAAGAAATCTAATACACAGAAAAATAAGCAAAATCACTTGAAAAGCAAAGCCTCATATTTACCTGTATATGAATAATAGACTGTTATGTCTGTTCAGAGAGTCTGATCAAATACAGTGAGGGCAATGAAAATCTCCTTTGGTTTTATTTGGGTTTGCATGGGTATTTCCAACCTCTTGGTGATACAAGGCTGATATTTTTCTAGTACTGCAGCCCCTTAAAGAGACAGTATTACACTGTTGAATTGGTAGAATTAGACCCCTGTCTTTCCTATGCCACCAAGATTTTTTGAAAGAATGATTTTTCTAGTCATAAAAGGGTTTAGCATGTATGGGAAAATAATGGGTTGCTATTTCATCAGTTATATCCTTTCTAGAAGCTTTGAACTTTTGCATAATGCTCTATTGTAAGACGAAGGTAGAATTCAGTATGAAGAAATCCTCATGCCATTCAGTTTTTCTATATGTTTCAGGACAGTATCATATCATATCTTTAATTTTTTTCACAGAATTTAGGATACACATAAATTCTTTACTGGGCTGGAATGTGATTTCTTTATTGTAGAAATTAAATATCCTTCTAGATTTTATGTAATACAAAATAATTTTATTAACAACATAACAATTCCAAAATATCTTGCTGAGCTTAGTTGAGTTGATTCCTTGTTATTACATGATTATATGATTTATTTTTTTTTCTATGTGAAGGATAAGAGAGTAGTGACAGACGGACTTTTAGAGGAATTTATCTTCCTGCAGGGCCACTGTTTATTTATTCTGCCTGTACAACTACAGGTCCCTCTGGTAATCAGCCTAAGGTTGTGCAAATTCCAGGTGTGCCTTTGCATAAGAATGTTTCAGAAGTTGACAGGATCTCCTGGATAGCTTGGATTTATTTTTGTGCTTGTTTGCCAGTTTCCACAGATGTCTGCTGCATCTTACAGTAAGACTGATCAAACAGCTCCATGTGTGGGATGCTGCAAATCGAGGCTATGAGATAACAGTTCCCTACAGGATCAGCTGTACTTTAGCGCACTAGGTCGTTATCGGGGAACAGATCCCCAGGCCTTGCAGCTCTCCATTCATCACCTGACTCTCTGGTTTCATGGTGTGCTGCTGAGGAATTTTGTATATGCCTGTGTGTGACATCTCATGACACTGCTGCAGGACTATGAGTACAGTGCAGCTGTCAGTAACAGCTATCAGAAAACATGGTATCTTCTACATCATGTGACTGGTTAAATGGACATTAAAGATCTTTTCATTCCCAGTTGCACTAAACCCAATATTCAACTACAAAACATCTCAATAAAATACATTCTTATATGCTCTAGAGCCAGAATAAAATGAACACCATTCTCTGGGAATATTTACGATAGCACTCAGGTAAGAGGGATTCAGGTTTTTTCATGCAATCTCTATGATGTGCCTAGTTTGTTCACCAGTAAGACTAAGACTTTTCTACTATCCTTTTGGTGGTTTGTTTCATTACACATATAAAACCTTAAGGGCAAATCATAGTAAATAAATAAATAAATACAGTTGAGTGATATTATCAGGGGCTTCTCAGCATTTCTGCCATCTAAGTCATATCAGGAGGCCTAATCTGTTTGGATTTGACAAATTCAGAATACTATTCAGAGATAATTTGCTCCCAAATGATTTCCAGTACCTGTCATTTTTTTTCAGATTCACATTGTTAGTCTGAAGTACAGGTAAATTGCCAGGATGAAATCACAAACCCACTGAATTCAATGACATTTCTGCAGTTTCCAGTAGTGGCAGGATTTCACTACTGTACTTCTGTCTCTTTTATTTAGTACCTCTCTGCTTCTATGCAGCAGACTTCAAATTGAGAGGTACACATTTATCTTGTGAACAAATTCTTTACTTTTTACAGTCTGCTGGACCGTGAGGGCGATATGTTCTTTAAAACAAATGCATAGCTGTGAGTTGGTTCATTATTTTAGTCTCCATGTCTTTCCTGAGTACTTGTTGGAAACAGCATAGATGTTCTTAGTTTAATAATGCCCAGGCCTTGACGCAGTCCTAAGTGAAATCCATACTTCACTTCCCTCACTTTTTTTTTTCTCTTTTCAAGTCTTTCCCACTCTTAGTCCCTGTGGAACATGAAGTCTGTTAATTTATGGAGTATTGTAGAACTTTTTGCAATTGCAAGAGCCTTGAGGGAATCACAATTCATATGGTAGCTGCCCAAATTTGACCACTGAGGCATGAAATTTGTTTCATGATGCTGTGATCAGTATTTACTCTTTCGGGAAAGGGAAGACAGAAAGCTATTTACCTTTTGCATGGTGCAGAGAAACATTTTTCCTCATTCCACTAGGCAGCCATAATCCCTAGTTCATGAGCTATGATCACAAGCTTGTCAGGTTATCTGACAATAAATTGTGGGTGTTTTCAGAGATACCATTTCAGGTTGAATTCAAATGAAAGGACTCAAGAATACAACACAGTATCATACAAATTTGGTTTTGTCATTGTAATGAGTGTCTGGTTAATAAGGTCATTGGTTAGATTGTATGTTTATGAATTCATGTCTCCACTAGCTTATGTTCTAAATGTAAGCATACCTTAAAAATAAATCTGAATGTCTGTAATTAACAAATGTGTCTAATTTGCTTACATTTTCTTTTTCACATCTGGGTACAACACAGGTTATTGCCTGTGTGGGAGGACTCTTTCTCTCCTACTGAATGGTTGAGCAAAAATGTCATTCCTGTGCTCCTACTGTTGGAAAGAAATGAACAGGTGGAACCCAGAACAGTTAATGGTCATATGAAAGCAACTGAGACAATGCCTTCTGAAAAGCCTGTTAGTTAGTAATTCAGTAAATTGGCACAGGAAACTCAAATCTGTATTATAGGAGAGACGGTAGAATTTCTTTTTGGAAGTAACTTGCTTTTGGTGCAGAGTATTGGCTGCAAAGAATTGTCTTGGTTTTCCTTAGCTTCTCAGGCTAGTCTTCATCTCTTCATTTGCCCATCCTCATCTGCTGCTTCTCCTTATTTGCAGTGGGTTCATTCAGTTCCCTCTGTGTGCTACTTGTTCTTAGAATGATCTACAATATGATTTCCAGGAAATTGTTGTCAAATCATACCCAGGTATAATGAAGTTCCATTTTAATATCAAACACAACCTTTTGATATTGCAATTGCATTTTTCAGTGTGCTTTGACCCACTGTGAGTAGCCTTTCTTGAGAGAGGTTCCTCAAACAGTGGAAAGCTATAGCTGATGAAAAAGAGAGGTCATCACTTCCCTGCAGTAATTGTTTTTTCCTGGCTTTATTCTAAAACATGGGTGAAATGTAAATAGTTACTTTAAAATGTAATTCTCAAACACATAACTTTTATTGCAGAAATAGAGAACTAAAAGTAGAAATTCGATGAAGAGGTGCAGATAACCATAGGATCTCAGGCTATGTCTGACAGCTGTAGTAAGCACCATCATCAGATTTACCAGTAGCAAGAGACTAATGGATATTTTTTGGTAGAAGGGGAGAGGGTGAAATCTTTCATACCTTGGTTTATGCATGCAGAATGTGTACCATTTCATTTGCAGCCAAGAAACTAAGAAATGAACAATCACTTTAATGGCCAATCGCTCCTCTACCTTATGTAAATAGTTTATTTCCTGGATTTGGCTTTTCTTCTTTCCTGAAAACTATCTTTCACCTTATTCAGTGTATTTTTCTTTTTTTTTGTTTCCTTGGTAATCTTTTGCTGAAGGTGTGAAGACTATGAAATATTTTATTCATCTATATACAAAACTACCTGTTGTATGCATTATTTATTATTTTTTCAAAGGAGGAGATGTAGTCCTGTGTCAGAGGGAGTTCTGGAAAGCAAATTGTTTTCCTCAGGAGTACACACATACCTAACTGAGAGATATCAAAAACATCCTTGTAAGAATGTAGAGCCAGTGAAATGACTCTTGGCAAATGATGAAAATCAAATAGATTTATAGGATATACAAAACAGTTTGTGTGTGTGTGCATGTGCTTGTTTATGTAAATTGCATACAGTATCCCAGAAGGTGAATGAAGTTCTGGACTTTTGTAAGAATTTTTTGTTGCGCTGTAAACTCTCTGAGACTTTCACATAATTATCATTTTGGGTGCCAAGTTTTGAAGCACACGAGGGAAATAATGTTTCAGCCATTTTTGAGTACTGAGATAATGGAGCAGTACTTTAACTGTTAAACCATACACATATGTAACAACTTGGTAACATAAACAGGTGGATGTTACATTATGTTAATGTAAACTCTACAATGAAATAGGCCTGAAGATGTTCTTTTGAACATTAAAGTACTTGGTGCTTGATGAGTAGGTGCATTTGTGTACTACAGGAGTGCACAAGATCATTTTTCCTCCTGCTCATCAATTGCTCAGTCTTCCAAGACTGGTCAAACCACCTTGTGCACTGCAAATTGTCTAGAGTCCATTGCCTTGAAGAAGAGCTTTAATGACATCAGTCAACTAAAGATTTTACCAAGACTGCATGCATCCTGAAGCCTGTGCATCCTGGTGTGTTTTTTTAGTAGGTAACCTGAGACGACTTCACTGTTAGAAGAACAATTAATGTCCTGTAGGAAGGGAAACTACATTTTACTGCATAGATGAAAGTTCAACTTTTTTTTTTTTCAAATTCTGGTGAATATTTAACATTTTTTCCAGGTTTTGGAATGTTAATTTCTGTGTGTCCCCCCTCTTCATTCCAGTATGTATTTAGAACATTTTTTGCAGTATATATTCGGTATTTTCTATTAATTGTTATTAACCAGGTTTAGTTGTTTATCAGTAATTGCACAGTAACCTTACTATGTGGCAGAAAATCTTCTATGAAGAATCGAGTACAGGAGGCTTATGATATGTATTGTGTTTGTGTTAGGCAGTGTCTAAGGAGCTGTGATCTTTGGCGAAACCTTTTCCATCATTATCTGCCTTATATATGAACCATCTGATGCATATAATAGACTTTTTTACATGGGCTTACTGGTTTTATTCTTGTCTGAATACAGATTTGATTCATACTTCTCTGATGCTAAGATGTCTCTTACGGTATCTTCAATTATTAGTGATACCAGAGACTAGGAGAAGTTGCGAATTGTGAAGTTAATGACAAATCCCACTGAACATGCGTGAGAAGCAAAATGTCACCTTGAAATCAATCTGTGTCTGAAGTGTTTTCATGTCAGTGAGATTTCAGAGCTGGCCAGCAGCAATCTTTGAGTCCAGTGATTTTAGTAAGGTGTGTGTGTCTGAATGTGTTTGGAGTGTGGTGGGAATGTACATGAAAGGTGCCTTTCCGCCAGGTTCTCTGTTGTAGATTAGCTTCAGGGACACTGAGGTACAGCAGGCACTGTGTACTCCTCTCACTCTAGCACTATGAGCAGTGAAAGGCGCAGCTGAAAAAACTCAAATACCTGATGGTACAGCAGCTACTGAATCTGTAGCCTTGCATGACTTGTATGAGATGGTGCCACTGTAACAGAGGAGCCAAATATAAGCCTTATATTCTGTCATGGAGAAACACCAAAGAAGCCTGACCAGCAAAGCCGCTCTACAGGCTAAGCCTCCCAATCCACCCAGACTGCAATGCCTGGCACAAAAAAGCCAAATGTTGGTAACCATGAAGAAATGTCAGTGAATTTTGTTATTAATACTAAAATAAATCAGATGGAGGTAGGTGGAAGAATAAGTGTCACTTCTATCATCATGTATGAGCCCCATCATTCGTAAATTGAATGGAAATGTTACCCAAAATATTCTGGTGAAAATACTTGACTAAACAGCTGTGAAGTTTTATGTTACAACGTTACTCAATGTCCTTAAATCAGAAACTCTTCAGGTCAATAAGCGCAACAGACCATGTTGGTAGTGATGCCAAAAAAGACGCTTTTGTGGGTATAAGAAAATGTGATTATTTTATTAAAAAACCCAAAACACTAAGCAGCCCTTGATGCAGTAGGAAAAAAGTACTGTAGATAGAGGGAAGACGTGTTTATCTCTCTAGTGGTGCTGGTCATCCATCAGGTTGCAAGGCGTGACAATGGGTGGTGTCCTCCAAAGGCCTTCCTTCATCACCTGTCTAGCGGAGGTGGGGTCTGCTCTGCCAAGAGTGTGCTTGTGACATGGAAATAGGCATTTGGTATCCAAGTAGTATACTCAACAGTACCTGCTTATGAAGGCAACATGGGGTCTGAAAACTTCTAATAGAGGCATTAAAGTTTCTGTCTTGAAAAAGCCTTTTTATCACAAAAATATTGCTCCTCATCTCTGTCTCTTTGGTAATCTCCTGTGTTTAAAAGAGATTTGAGAGAAAAAGTAAATCTGACAAATTCACAAACTGTAGAAGTTTTGCTTTTAGAGGTACACTGTAAACTCAGTTAAATCCACTGGGCCTTTGTTACGGACAACAGCACAAAATCTTAAGAGAACTGGGGAAAGCTTGGCAAAGTTTGTTTGCAAGTAACCTGAGCAATTGGTGGATTTTGATCTTCCACATTTGCTGAAGTTGCATGTTATATCTATAAAGAGTGTCAGAAGTACCATGCAAGAGAGCTATTATTATTTTTATATTACAAGAATGATACAAAACTCAAATTCTGGACAAAATACTTGTGGTAACAGGTAGTAGTTCTTGTTCCTTCTTCCTTTTCTCTCTGTTTTAGATCTGTGTCTCAGGTGCTCAGAAGTTATCAAATATTAATGGATTGACTACATACATTGATTTGCAGAAAATTTGCTTGTCTGCAGACAATTATGGACATAAGTCAGAGGGGATACACATAAACCTATCCCTTCCTCCATCCCCATATATACTCTCATTTGATGGAGTGACCCATAAGAAAAGTTGTTCCGGGATTACGTTTATCAGTCAAACCTTTTTGAAATTCTTGTCTGAGTTTAAAAATGAAGCAACCCAGGAAGTGTTCACTATTCAAGAAACTCATTGTGATGTGTTAGTCTTCCAGTTATTCTGGAGTGTTAAATAATAAAATGGTGATTAGCAGACCTAAGATAATGAAACAAGGAATATAATGAAACCGTTGACCTGTGCCACAGGGGGCTGGTTAAATTCAACTTTCCTTTCAAAAGTGCAGGATGTTGGCCTGTTTCTGGACCCTGAATACTGCCTTGATATGAAGCACTGTTCAGCAGCAGTAGAATCACTTAAGGATACATAAGAATTAGGAAACTAATGAAATAAATTCAGTAAGCTTTCTCTGCTGTGTTGGACCTTTGGGAGGAAGAAACAGTGACCTTTACCATGAATACTGTAGGTAAAATGTACAAACTTACTGCTGGAAGGTATCTTGTTCAAACTGGAGTTGAGGAGAGCCTTTTTTTTATCCCCCCCTTTCTCCCCCTTTTTTTCTTTTTTTAAGAATAAGGGCTGTTGAAGCTGTTTTGAGGCAAGGAGAACCAAAGTAAAGTTTAAACTAAGTTTAAAGAGAAGATGATGGAAAGGAAACAGACCACTGGAGAAGATGAGTGTTGGGTGTGGGAGCTGTTAAACTGTGACTGGCTCAGTAATTAACACCTCCAGCCAAACCCCTCTACATCAGCTTCCCTGTTAGGTGAACCAACTTGTTCCTTCCCTGCTACACTACTGATTATTACTGCTGTGGTCGTGTTTATTCACAAATTGCACTGTCAGTATCACTGTCAGTATTCTTTTCTGCCTCTCTTTTCACCATTCATTCCTCCCATTTGGAAGAATCTTTTCAGGAGGCAGTAGCTCAGCCCTTAATGATTTGTCATCATCAAATCTATGTGTGTTTCTTCCTTTGCTGCTTCTTCCTTCCCTGTTTTGTAGGACTCAGTATCACTTTTGCTTTGCCTGCTATTCTGCTTGTTTTAAACTTTGGAATACTCTTCAGTTTGGCCCCAGAACTTGCATGTTGGAGTTTCTTCTTCCCATGCTGCCTTCCCAAGATTAGCACTTTTGCAGTGAAGGAATGTGGGACTTGAATGCACTGGGTTTTAAGTCTCCTGCTACGTAGTTGCACAGAAAAGGCAGACAAAGACCTGCATTGCTATGCTTTATGTGGTGTGTACCAATGAAAATCAAGCTGATGAACTCTACTTCCTCACTTTCTCCTCATCACTTTGCTCCTTCCTAGCCCCTCCATAAGCCTGGCATCTGCTGTTGCCTTAGGTTTTAGCAGAATGCCAAGCCCCAGAGTATTTAAAATCCTATGTATGTTCTCTTCAGTTTTTAGCAAGGTGTTCGTCCTGGCTCTTGGAATTTTAAACATAAATAGAAGGATGAATGAGAAGTACTAAGTGTTACATAGTTCAAAGAATTAAAATACAGTATTAGAGTAAGGGACTTAATAAGTAGGGCTGTAAGTTCAACAAAATGCTTAGTAGATACATGGATCATTGCCATAATATCTATCCAAAGTATTAAACTCCCTGTTAGAGAGATATTTCCTGGTACTTTGTTTTCTCCAGATGTTTCTGAGGCTGTAGTTTCCTAGAACTCATTTTGTATTCTACTATGTGCTATTAAAAATGAATGGAAAGAAGATTTGGAATTTTACATATTTTGTGAGCACCGACAAATTGTTAGAGGATATAAACTCTTCTTAGCTGCTCTGGAATTTAATGTAAAAATAAAAAATGGGGGTTTGGTTTTTGGTTTGATTTTTTTCCCTTTTAAAATGTCTGTGTAATGATAGCAGATTTTCTCCTGTCAGAATGATACAAAACAATTTCAGTATGTGAGTACAGAGTAACTGCTTTGGTTGAATTACACTGAATTTAATGATTCCAGAAAATGCATTGTCTTTGTTTACTTTCTGTGTTTGTGTCTTCAAATAGATGTCAGTGCTAATATTTGATAATGTGAGTACTTGATGTGTAACTTAAATAATATTTTACAATATTACCTGACAGCTCCAGCCAGTATTTAGGTTTAGCCATAATAAACTGAGTTTTCGGGAGAGCTACGGGTTTTGAAGAATAGGCTCAGTTATCAAATAAAATAACTGAAAGGAGAAACCTTTCTTGAAAGGTAAAATAATAATAGTTTGCTTGAATGCCCATTAGTTACACATGCAGAGTGTAATTCTGTCTCATAGCAGAATAATTCCAAATAGGACAATAATTATCTTTTTCCAGCATGGCCTTATTACTTGAATGAAATGCACTTGTTAGCTTACACAGATGGAATAAATACAGGATAATCACAGGATGTGTGATGGCTCTAATCTAGACTGACGAACAGTTGTCTTGGTTGTGAACACAAATCTAGAAATTCAAAGGTAGAGAAAACCATCTTAGTTACTGGAATTGTATGAACTCTGCAAAGCAATTTTCCTGAGGTATTAATTACTATTTGATTTAGTTTTATACATATTTTAAACAAAAATTGCTTCTGGCCTTGCTGGTGTTATTTGAGATCCCACTGGTATATCTCTAATCACAATTTTATAAATGTGCATATTTGAAAGTGGGATAATGCAAACTCTTTCTTTATTAAATGTATGAAAAGCTGCCTAATCTACCTGTATGGACAGAAGCTGACTGATGTTTCCTTTTAACTCTCTTCTCACAAAATTGTTGATACATGCCTTGAGCATGATTACTGCAGTGGTAGTGCTGGATGTAACATCCCAGAAGTTCAATGCTTTTGAATTGCTGCTGCATTTTTGTTAAAAGTATTTCTGAAAGGTTTAATGTATAGATTGTTGCTGCTAAATTGCTGTTCATTTAAAAGACTTAGAGTTAGTTCATTGCTTAAAAGAGCCGGTAAGTGTAATTTAAATAACTACCAACCTATTTCTTTTCATTCTAACTTGCCTAAAATGGAAAAGTAATGTGCATTTTCAAGTGCTTTAAGGTGTCTGTGTATGCATTTAATATGCTAGTACTAGGAATATGGGTTTTTCAAGCTGTGTATATCCTGAAGTTAAATTAAGCTTATTTTTTTATAACCCTATATTTTAAATAACTTGTTGTTTAATAGAAAATTTATTCTTACTAGTGACTTTACCAGTTCCATATTTTCATTAGTTGGCTTAAGTAGTATTTTTATAGATACGTATTTGGTATTTTTCACAAGCTTTCTCTGAGCATTTGAAAAGGCACAGGTTTCTCAGCAGCCAATGGAATCTGTTATTTTCATTTTTGGATCTCAGTATTTATTCTGTGGCCATAGTTCTGTGCTCTAAGGAGGTGAGATAGCTGTGCCCTGAGGATGTGGCCTTTGTAGTCCAAGCAGGTCTAACATTAAATGATTATGGCAGCTTCCTCTTTCCAAAGAATGAAGTGTCCTGTTCACACAGTTCTCCAAGTTCCTGGGGCAGGAAAAGCTAACAGCCCTAATCAGTAGTAACCCCTCAGACTTTTCTGTGGCAAATCAGGGCTAAAGTAAAGAAAGTTAAAAGAACCATATTTATTTTTGAATTGTATTTAAACCAAAAAAAAATAAGCCCCAGCCAGAAAACAGGATACTATAGATTTGCTCCAACAACCTGTTCTAATAGGTCTTGATACCAGTACCATAGTGTTGTACTGTAAATCACGAATTTTATCCTCCTCTCTGGAATGGGATTAGTAAATTACGGCCTTGTCATTTTTTGTTTATTTTTCAATAAAATATGATGTATTTGGGAAGACTCAGGCTTTCGTATAAAAAGTGGGCGTTTGCAAGACCTACTGGTAAATTTCAGAATCTCAAAAAACCTGAGATTAAAGTTTTAGTGACTATTAGCTAGTAAAACAGTATACCATAAGCAAACTCTTATTTGTGGGAGTTCAGATTGTTGCATTAGTGAATGATAAAAACTTACTTTTCTGAATGCTACTAAAAATAATTCTTCATAAAGAAATTGTAGTGGGATGTGCTAGTATGTTTGATAAACAAATGCTCATTTGATACGTTATTCTTAGCCATTCTAAATGAAATAGCTGTTGGCAGTCAGCACTGAGAGCTTGTAATTTATCATACAGTGAGCTTAAATGGGCCTGTTCCATGCTGGGAAAAAAGATACCATACCTGGGTAGCTTACTGAAGTCACTGCAGTAAGTCAGGGAGAACAAAACGTGAATCACAAATAAAGGGAGCGAAGCTGGATGTGTGGGTGCTGTTAAAACAGAAACGGTTCTGTATTCATATATCAAATTTTAAGTAGCATTTTTTTAGACTAGAAATAGTCTTTTGCCATTTGTCCATTGCTGAAATAAGAGTTTGGGAGAAGTTGTAAATCTGGGATTACTTTGTCTAATTTTTTCTTTGCAGCCTTTTTAACTGTCTTCTGCAGTGCCTATGGATTGAACTTTTCTTATACTTGAATTCATTACCTTCATTACTGTTCCTTTTTGCTTAGGCTTAAATCAATTAGGCAACTCTCCTACTCATTTGCTGTCATCCCAAAAGAGAGGGAAAACTTGCTCTCTTGGGCTGTATTTTTTCTTGTGGAATGTAAAGCAATTATATTTCTTAGTCTTTGTCTGTTCCAGACACTATATTTTCCTTGAAAATATCTTTCCCCAAAGAGACTAAAGAAAAAAACTGGGCTTTTTTCTTCTCCTTTGAGTTCTAGTATAAAATGTCATGCTAGTGATTTCTGTGGGACTGTTTGAGTTCGAACATATAATTAGACACTGTACACTTTGCCTCCATGAGTTTGTAATGTTCAAGAGAAGTCAGTCAAGATAATCTTTACTGATAATAATCTCCCATATATTTTACGGCTTTGTTGTAGTTATAATAATAATGGCTTTTTATTCCAGAGCTCTTTCATAAATTTTGAAGCCACAATTAATAACCTTTTCTCACCTGGATTTTGGTAGAGGCCAAAAATGCTGAAATCCTCTGTGGCGCCAAGTTGAGTTACATTTAAGGCTGCTCTAGCTTTTTCATTTGAGCAAAATAATGTGTGCCTCCTGAAATGTGCTTTGGCTTCTCTTTTTCCAGTTAAAATTATTGGTACGTGAATGGATGGCATGTGTCACAAAGCCATGTAAGCCAATTATTTGATCAAACTAAGATTTCCTGTTGTAGAACAGCAGTTAAAACATTCAAAATCAGGCAAGATTAGTGTATTTGAGAATCAGAAGGTGAAAAAGATTATGGGACCCAAGTGAAATAGTAATTTATTGTAACTGCTACAGTGCATTGATTGGTTCCAATTTCCATTCTAAATATGCATTAAAAAGATGGGAAGTATGTCCTGGGTATTGGAGCGGTTGCCTTCAAGGACTGCTGGCAGTTTATATGAGCACCCAGACTGTGAAGTTCAGGATTTCTACCAGGCCACTTGGAGGTCTGAGGGGACAGTGTGGTAGGAGACAGTTCTGTGTGCGGGGCCAGCAGGGACTGTGTGTGCGTTACATCTTTACATGATTGCCCCCTATTCATGAACTGCAAATTAAGGCAGAAATCACGGCATTGCCTAGTCCTTTCCCTTCATCTCTTTCTCCATGAGAACAGCAAGAAATTGTTTTTAAAATATTTACAGGGTTCTTCAGTTGTGTTGTAACTCATGGGAGTCCTGGTAGATTCTGGATGCAGGTGCCCCATGTGGCAGGGAGGGTGTACTGTGCAGGCTGGAGTGCAGAGGAGTTTGTTCACACTCTAAATGAGCTGAGCTAGTTTAGGTACTAGAATTAATCAGTGCGTGGCAGAATGTTTTTCCCTAGAGAATAACTTACCCTATTTCTGGGGAGGATAAAATAGCCTGCATAAGGCTTCCTGATGTTGCAACTAGAAAAATGGGAAAACTAATATGGGTGGGTGTAATGTAACCACAAGATTTGGGTATGTACAGGATCCTTCGAGAGTCTGAAAGCTGCAGTAACATACTTTAAGACTGTCTTATGGCTTGTGATTGATCAGCAGTTCTGATTATCAGGATTGTCTTAGGTAAAAAATAATGTTCCTTTTAAGAAATATTCATTTTCGAAAATCCTAATTAACCCACTGCTTATTTCCTGTTATCTGCAGCCGTTCTTGCTAGAAGGATATTACAGAGGCAAAACTATTAAAAAATAGTAGTTTTGAAATAGTAGTTTGAAGTGTTTCTTTCCAAGTTTAGGTTTTGGTAACTGCCATGCCACATCATAGAAGCTGTGCTTTATCAGCAGCTCAAACTCTGAGGAATCTTAAGGAGCTGTCAATTATCTGAAGTAATTCCCAAGTAATAATTTACAGCTGAGTAATTTTAAGGCGTGATAGCACATTCTTCTTTGGACATCTTACAAACTTCTTTTTTCTTTTACATAAGCTTTACATCACCCACATTTTCTTTGGAAGAGGGCATAACTCTACCTTACTGTTCATTGGAATCAGTATTTATTTTTAATTATGGTGCTTCTTTGGTATTAACAGCATGATTA
The DNA here is from genome assembly GCF_000738735.6 of Corvus cornix cornix. Lineage (NCBI taxonomy): Eukaryota > Metazoa > Chordata > Aves > Passeriformes > Corvidae > Corvus > Corvus cornix. The sequence continues at coordinate 102,757,736 of NC_046333.1, read as the reverse complement.
ACTTTGACTTGGTTTTGTGATTTATGGATGCATTTAATTTTGTGTGACTTGTTTAAAACTCTTTTGTTATAACTGGTATTTCAAGGGTACTTCCAATTTAGTGGCAAATAAGAACATAATAAAATGAGATCAGTATTTTCTATACGTCTTAAAACCTGCTGGACAAACTACAAACTCCAGGGCAGAAAAACAGACATCACCAGCTATGTTGGTGGTTTACAGAAGCTTAATGGGGCAGGAGCCTTGACCTGCTAGAAACTCCTCAAGTCAGAGGGGACTTGAGGACCCACTAAACATACCTGGTGTCATTAGGTAGCATCAGACTGTGCCTGTGCCTTCCTGGAGAGAGTGGTTTTTGTGAAGTGCTAGTTAGGGTTTTCCAGTTTTTCTTCATGTTTTGATAGTGGTTGCAGCCTTCAGTTTGTTGAAATACATATCATTGTATGAAAAGTGCATCTTTCTTGTTTTCTTGTTTGAGTTAATGTCGTCAGTAGATTTTGGTGGTGGGTTTGATTTTTTTTTTTTCGTGCAGCTTTCATAATTCAATCGTTATACATTTTCTGCAGGTTTTTGAGTGTTCATAGTGCAAGTATCCTATTTCATGGTCAGGTGGAGCATGAGTTCTGATGAGGATTTGAGAGCCAAGCCTCTCTGCCATTATCTTTGTGTCAAAGGACATGGCAAGTTGTCAACTCTGCCCTCTTCTGTCTTCTCCCCTCCCTTTTTCACTCCTTGTGCTCCTCAGCTCTCACAGGGCTCATTTTTTTGTGCCGTACGTGTCATATGTTGAATTGACAGCAAGACACTGTGCTGAAATAGAGCTGCCCAGTTTCCAGTGTCATGCTGAGGGAGTGAGAGGTGGAGACAGCTTCAGGTCATTTGCCTGGTAAATCTGTGCCTAGTTTCTTCTACCTGAGTCACTGATAACCCCTTGTGTGGGTGCTGATATGAGAACTGTCCACTGATGTCTCTGTGCAACTATATATGTGCAAAATGCATATGCCAAGCAGCAGATGGAGGGAGGGAAGAGAAAGCACAGACTGACTATGCTGGGTTTCATGTTCTTTTAAGAGAAATAAGTTTAAATATTTGTGTAAAACAATCTAAGAGAGGAAATATTACATTGCTCTCAAATCTTTCTGTTAGTTAATCTATAAAGAGTTGAAATCAGCTGTTACAGATTAATGGTTGCCCACATTACAGATGAATGGCTTAACTCACATGGGAAGGCAGTAAAAATAACATACGGACTTTTGCTTTTATCTTTCATCTCCTTCTGGGGAACTTGAGAAAAGTAAAATTGGTTGTCAGTATTTTTTTTTTTTTTAATATGACTAAAAATATTCTTTATTTTTGTTTCTTTGCCTAGGGTATTTATGTAAGGGATGCACCTTTGAAGGACATAAAAGTGTTCAACTCCCGACGATTTGTGGCTCTTTTTAGTGTGGTGAATGCCACGAAGCGGGATGCTGGCAACTATCGCTGCATGATCCGGACGGAAGGAGGAGTTGGTGTATCCAACTATGCAGAACTGATAGTCAAAGGTATTTCACGATACAAATCCGTATTTCCATGCTCAGTGGATGGAATCAGGGCTTGCAGTTGCTAGTGGAGTAAGAATGTCACCCATAGCCTGTTAAACTTGATAAGAGGTTCAGTAAATAGATTTTGCTTATGTAAATCTTAAGAGTCTATCCAGCTGTAACAAGGGAGTGATAGAAGAAACCAGGGCTAATTAACTAGGTACTTGTTGATTGCTGTTTTACATATTTCCCCAAAATGCACTGTTTAGACTTGTATGTCTTCACAAGCTTTTATTAAAAGTATGAACATAATAATGGGTATTTGCCTCCTTTGTGGAGATTATATTCTAAAAATATACTTACTACAAAATATGCAAGATTTACATTTAAGTGAACACAGAGAATACCCATATTTCAGTATATGGAGGGGTGTTTTTAAAAAATTGAACACATAAAATACACATGTTTCAATACATGGAGGCGTGTTTTTAAAAACTGTGGGAAACACTTATATGTAAATAGAATGGGGAATAATTCATCACCAGTAGAAGAAGATGCAAGAAAACCATAATGAAAACTAAATCATTTTCCAAAAGCAAGAGTAGGGTTTTAGTGAATGTGCTGTAGAGAAAATGAAGAGAAACAGGACAAGAGAAGGATGTTGCAAATAACCGGTGTATGAAGATAACAAGACAAAACAAATTGTAGCATGAAAGCTTAGATGAGCTATTTGAATGGACAGATGAAAAAAGAAACAAATAGAGTGGGTGAGATGAGAATATAATTATAAGGCATGGTGGAAAAAAATGAGGTTATTTTGGTCCTAGCATGAAAAGAAAATAAAGTAGGTGGCCAAAAATAGATATGTAGGAAAGTTGGCAAGGAAAGGAAGCGTGGACTATAACCCAGGTGGGAACAATGAAGCATCGTTCAGATCTAACACCAGTGAAAATAAAGAGGAATGAACACTGCCTGAAGGAGGCAGAGGGAGGAATTACTGTGGAAGCCAAAGAAGTTCATTTTTTCTCAGTCTCTTTGATTCAGAGTATTTTAATTTATTAGTGCTCCTTTTGAGGTGTAGTAGAAATTATGAAGCGTATCATTAAAGCATTTGTGCTTACCCAGATTCTTTCAGAAAATTTGCACTGGGCACTGTGAGCAAGTGGATAGCCTTAGGGTGTAATCCCATTAACTACTTGTAGAGTGGCAAAGTAATTATGGTAATCCCCATTGCCTGTGTTGGAGCTTTTATGAGACCACCTGCAGGTCATTCCTTCTGACCTAAAAAGACCCATTTTAAACATTGGGCTGTAAAATGTTGCGTGACTGTACTGAAACAGCAGCATTAGGGGCTAATTAGTAAATATCCTTTCTTCTTGATGGTATATAATTAAGAAATTTTATTTCCTAATTTTTAGTAGCTTTTCTGCAATGTCGGTTAGCAGACTTCAAAGATAGTGGATTGATTTCAGTACAGCTATATATGTTTTTAATCCATTACCATCCATAAATCATGAAGAATGTACATATGCCCACACTTTATGATGTTTAGTATACTTAGGAATTGCTGATGGCTTAATAATAGTATGTGTGAAAACAGTGGTGTAATTACTGCCTCCTCTTTTTTACAAACAATTAATTTAATTCTCTTCTAATTTATGCTGGTGTAACTAAACTGACTTATGAGGAATTTCCTTGGAATTGTATTGCTAGAATGACAGGAGAGTCAAATGGAGCACTTTTAAGTTAGAGAGAATCAGTTCTTCACAATTACCATGCCGTGTTTCATTCTGGTTACTGAACCTGTAACTCAAGTTGCAAAAAGTACATCCTGCACTGGAATAGGGCTTTTTTCAAAATATGTTTGCTTTTAAGTTGAGATGTTTGCACAGTAGAGTGGGTTACAGCTCTGTACAACATTCATTCTACTTCACTGTAGACATGGTTTCACTAAATAGGAACTTATTCTAAGTAGATTCCAATTATGTGTGTAAAGATCTTTAAGGTTTGTAGTGCTGTTGTGGCATGATGTTGTGTGGCACTGGAGACCAGGTACCAGAACTCTTGAAAAGGGCAGAAGGGCTGCTCATTTCAGGTGCTGCAAATCAAACCTGGCATCACAAAGGAATAGGAATGAAATCTTGAAAATGAAAGATATGTAAGAAACTGCCAGGCATTCTTATTCTCTTCTCTTATTTTCTTCATGTTTTACCTGGGTGAGCAAGTTATAGCAAGGTTTCAGCAGTATGGAGGGGGAAAAAAGCGCAATTAAAGAGCTGTCAGTTCTCTTACGAAATAATTGTAAACATGAATATTGCCTGTCAGTGAACAATTAATCTGGCCTTTAAAAGGGGTGGGGGGAAGGGTTTTTTTTTTCAAAACTTGTTTGTGTTAGCTTATATGCCTTTTAGAGGACGGTGAAATAAAGTATTGATTGTTCTATTTAAATAAATCCTGAAGGGGAGGTTTTCAATTTACCTGAGTGTTTGTTCTGATAAGAAAGGCTGAAAAGACAAGTGCCTTGTCATTGTGTGTGCTCAAACTGCACAGTATCCTCATCTGAGTTTGTCAGAGAATTGGATTGAAATGTCACTTTATTTAATAGGAGACATGAAATTGGCCTTGTCAGATAACCCACTTATTGTAAAAAACATCAGCCCGTATCTAATAGATGACGTAAAAGTAATCAAACATTGAGCAAAAGGAGAATAGTCGGGTGGAATTGATTAAATGCATTGGTGAAGTAAATTAGAGTTCTACATACGGTCCCTAGGTTGAAGTTTTCTAATAGTGGGCAGATCCAACACAGATTAGATTTAGGAGAACAGAATGAGCCTGTCTAGCAGACATCAGATTATTACAGAGTTCAGACTGCTTATTGAGTTCAAACAAGGTAAACCTAGGTGTCAAATTGGTTAAAAGGAGTTTGGTTAGGTTTTTAAGCAAGGGCATAGAAAGGTAGCCATCTGTAATGCTGGCAGCTTAAATGTCTGCATTTTCCAAATGGAAAATTTAACACTGGGAACAGAACCAAACCTCTTCAGGATCTCTAGAGCAAAGACTTTATTCTGGAGGGCAAAGTCATTTTGACGTCAAGACAGAGTAAGAAAATATTAATGATTACTTATCTGTGGTATCAGTTGTTCTCATACATTAAATATACACACATACTTGGCATCTGTTTTCGCTCTGCAGCTAACCTTGCATGCTGGATCCATCACTCTGTCTGTACCCCTTTTTTTACCAACAGTGCTGGCATTAGGACTTATTTTTATGGTTGCCTAACAATTCCTATCATGAAGTCCTGCTTTCATATGCTCATTTTTTGGCAAAAAAATGACTGGAGACTTGTATTTTTCAGTGTGGGTGTGTGCCTTAGCTTGGAGGTGTTGAGAAAACCTCCAGCCAAAAGAGCTGATACAGTTCATCCATGTTAGCAAACTTGTCATAGGAAAGTGCTGAAGACTCTGGACTTTGAAGTAGTAATATTTTTTCAGGAGGGTACTATGTCAAGAATTCTCTTTCTCTCTTCCTGTGAAGATCTGTTCTCAAATACAGTTAGTTTACAAACTACCAAATAAAACCCAACAAGACCCTGAGACTTCTTTGAATTAATCTTTCAAATTCCCCCAGAATTCTAGATACAGTGTATGGAATTTAATTGCAAGCAGAGATCTGAGCTCTTCTGGGGCAGGCTGGATCCAAGCACGGGAATCAAGACCAGTGAGGTCAGCATTTGTATGCTTTTAGTATACAGTCCTCCACCTTGCTGAATCCTTGTACTTTGAGAGTAAAATGGTGATGGATAGCGATGTGGGTAGTGAGGAGTGCAAGAACAAGAAGCTGCATACCCAGATGAGGTTATTTGTGCTGGGGCTGAAAGGAAAGGCAAGCTGGGAGGTGTTTTGAAATGAGAGGAAAGGTAGGTGAAAATTGGAACTACATAAGCACTAAAAGCTGGGGAGAAAAATGTGGGGGTGCTGGTCGACAGCCAGCTGAATCTGAGCCGGCGTGTGTCCAGGTGGCCAAGAAGGCCAGTGGCATCCTGGTCTGTATGTGGCCAGGTGGAACAGGGCAGTGATTGTCCCCCTGTACTCAGCGCTGGTGAGGCCACACCTTGAGTGCTGTGTCCAGTTCTGGTTCCCTCACTACAGGAAAGACATTGAGGTGCTGGAGTCCAGAGAAGAGCAACAGAGCTGGTGAAGAGTCTGGAGGGTCAGTTATAGAAGGACCAGCTGGCAGCCAGGGGTGTTTATCTTGGATAAAAAGGAGGCTCAGAGAGGACCTTATTGCTCTCTACAGCTACCTGATAGGAGGCTGTAGCCAGGTGGGGGTCAGACTCTTCTCCCAGGCATCAGGAGACAGGACAAGAGGTCATAGCTTCCAGCTTTCCCAGGGAGATTTTGGTTGGACATCAGGAAGAATTTTTTCACTGAAAGGATGGTTAAACTTTGGAATGGGCTGCCCAGGGAGGTGGTGGGGTCTCCATCCCTGAAAGCATTCACTTAGTGCTATGCTTTAGTTGGCATGGTGGTGTTGGGTCAAAGGTTGGATTTGATTATCTTAGAGGTCTTTTCTAACCTTTATGATTCTATGATTCTGTGACAAAGAGGGGAAGATAAATATATACGCATTCCTGCATTTGCAAAAAATGAGGGAGTAGATTTTTGTCATTTTTCAAGGAAGTGATTCTGAGCCACAGAGAAGAAATGTCTATTTTTGTCATCTTTAACTCACTTAAATCATAGAGATTTACATTATCTCCACTGGCGTCTCAGTGTGATGCCCTTCCCCTCCCAATTAAAATTTTGAAAGAACTACAAAGCAAAAGATGTTAGGATGTTGTAGAAAATGTTTGGAAAATTTGTATAATCTAAGTACAAAACAGTTTAAGTGAAGGAGTTGCAGTTTTAAGTGTGTTTTCAATTAATAAAGAAGTGCATAAGAATAAATAGCTTACATGCATGTATGGCTGCATTTGTTTTTATCCTCTGTGTAAGAGAAGGGCTGCTCTTGGTCATAAAGTCTGTCTTTTTCTCATGTTTAATATAAATGATCCATTTATGTAGGGTGACCTGGGAGCACCTGCCTAAAGCTGTCACCTGCAGACCCCTGGCTCTGTAAGGTAGCCACTAAAGCTACCTTTCTCTAAGGGTCTGTGCCTGTTGTCATTTGTCAGAGAATTCAAGAAGAGGTCACATGTCTGTCCAAAGTCTAAAAAGCATAACATTTGAAATATGGATCAACTTACCTTCTTTTGTTTCAATTAATATTCTCTTTTAAAAGTGTACATTTAAAAGGATTTTGCAGTACTGAACAGCTTTGTGCACTTGCTTCAGGAGAGATGTGCAAGGAAGAACTCCTGTTTAAGATAAGTCATTGTACTAAACAGCCACTGCTACAAACGTGTTTCTGCTGTCAGTTGAAAATCCTTCCTATAACATACACAGCTCTAAAATCTCAAGTCTATTGTATCATTTGATGAAGGTATTAATTTGCATAGTATTTAATTGAGACTACCTCAGTGGCCACCAGTAGAACTGCTTTTAGTGACAGTAGAGCTGCAGTGTGGTACTTACTTGACTAAGTGATTCAAACTCCTCAGCATGCTAAAAATTAAATTATTCCATCTAAAGAAAGAATAAATTAAAAAGATGGAGGAATACATTTCATACTTCAGTCATGAAATCAGTTCATTATATTTGGATATATAATGTTTCTGTTAGAGAATCTGCTTAACTGAGTTTTTAACCAATCATATAAGCATTATATTTGTAATGAAAGGTTGATTTTAGGTAGTCTCGATCTCTGGTAAGAAGGTAACTTTTGGTATTAAACTATGTTAATAGTATCAAACTGCAGTATATGCAGGCTTTTCTGAAATAATGCAACTTGAATTAACTTTTTTCATTGTGGTCCCAGAGAAATGAAAAACATGCCCTGAGGTATAAAAAGACAATAAAATACTGTCTGTTTCGAGTACTTGTAATATTTGGAATGAATTGGTGTAATCACTAACCTTAGTGACCTAACTCCTGAGTTTGCATTTTGAATGGCACTTCAACAGCCTTTAGTAGCATTTGAAACTTGGAAGTAATTAACTGTTCTTTCAGCATGGCTAAGTAAATGCCTTAGGATGCTCTATAAAAGTTCCATTTCAGGTCTTGGTTCACAAAACAGCCTAATGATTTAAATTGATGCTAAATCATTTTGAGTCAAGTCAGAACTGTTTCCAGACATACTATCACTGTATGAAGCCATAGTTTATATACTTTAGGAAGAATAGTTTCAATAAAACTGCAGTATTTTTAAATACTTTAAAAAAAATTTTTACATTTTTACATTTTTAAACTAACTGAACAATGACATCAGTTTGCCATATATTGCTGTTGACATAAAACAGTGCTTTTCACTGCTGATTTGAAAATCTAAACAATATTCTTTATATCCTGGAATCTACCACAATATATTAAGCTATTTTTATGTCTATTCAACTTAGTAATAATTAGTAAATATCTTAAGAGATGTTCTGGTTTGTTGCCCTTTTTTATTGTGTTCTTCATGCTAGTAATCACTTAGTTTTGTTAAGATGAAAACACACAGTGAGGATGCCTGTGTTGGCTGGTTTGTAGTGTTGTATTTCAGCCATTGCTAACACATTGCACAGATCGAAGCTTTCATTCAAGTGTACACTGCTAATTAGAAATACCATCCATCTAAGGCATTGCTAATCTTCAGTGTACTTAGTGCTCTGAGTTACTCTTTCTGTAAATGAAAAAAGGTAGCATACTGTAGGATAATTACATGTTTGTTAAAATAGCAAATCTGCTGTTTCTCAGCAAATATTGAATGCTTCCCAGAGATCCTTTCTCCCTTTTGCTTCATTCTTTTATGTTCTTTGCTTTAACTGTGACTTTGAAGACCATGACAAAATGATGAAATATGTAAATTCAGCTTCTTGTCTGCTTGACTACCTGTATCCCAACACAGAGGGAAATGGTTAGCAGAAGAGGATAAATCTGAATCTAAAGCTTAGGGATGACAGATGTCCTGCGTTCATTACATATTCTGTGTAGCCTTAAGAAGGTGGCAGTGTTTGCTGATAGATATGTTGAGAATACAGGATCAAATAGTGCCTTATTACAGTGACTTGATTTCATTCTACTTGAATATATTTGACCAATGGGAAGGTGAATTTTTTTTCAGATGTGATGCATAAAACAGCAGAGTAATTTAACCAGTAGGGGAAAAAAGAATTTGTTATTTACCTTTAAATAAAGATGATATCTGCAAATTACTTCTGCAGTCTAATTTAAAAGAAGATGCCCATCACATAGTAAATAAAAGTGGGTTTAAAATTTTGGTCACTTTTGAAATCTTTAGAATCCAAACTATCAGGATATCACATGCATGCTTGCTCTGGGTACTGTTTCAGTGTGGTAGTTAGTGAAAGTAGCCATTACATGAGGTAGAAACAGACTCCTAGTAAAAATTCAAGAAATCCCCCAGCTTTCATTTAGAAGCTCTTTAAGTTGAACCAAAGTATAGGACTTGAAAAATTACTGCACTTATTCTGTTTACACAGAAGTATGAAAATATGAAGGCTGAGTAGTTAAGTACATGAAAAATAATTAATAAATTTTTTGTGCAAAAATTCCTGTTCTGATTACATGTAAGGATAAGCTACAACATAAATTTTAGCTTTAAAAAAAAGTCTTGAGTAGGATTAATATTAATATCCAGTAAGAACTGTATTTGTATGAGAAAACCTGAGATTATCTTTCTTTTTAAATTGGATGTTGCCATGGAGTGTCTAGTGAATAGAATTCCATTTGCACCTGGTTTGAAGTTAGGTGGTATAAACCAAAAGCTTCAGGTTAAAATCTCCAAGTGCATAAGCAAAAGAATCTGAATATTGCAGTTTAATGAAAATAAATCATTCTGTAGTGATGATTTCTTCATATCCATATTTTCATGCAGTCTTCAACTCCAATGTAGTACAAAACCCGTTGCTTATTTGAATGTTTTAGCAGCAGAAAAAATGCAAGTGTAATCTTAGCTTGTTACTGTAACTTGCTGTGTTTCAGAGCCACCAGTTCCCATTGCTCCACCTCAGCTGTCCTCAGTCGGTGCAACTTACCTCTGGATACAGCTGAATGCCAATTCCATCAATGGGGATGGGCCCATTATCCAAAGAGAAGTTGAGTATCGAACTTCAAGTGGAAGCTGGTATGACATACAACCCGTGGACTCCACAAGCTATAAGATTGGACACCTGGATCCTGATACAGAATATGAAATCAGTGTATTACTTACAAGACCAGGTGAAGGAGGAACAGGATCTCCTGGCCCAGCTCTCAAAACAAGAACAAAATGTGCTGGTGAGTACTCCAAGGTGATAGGAAAGTTGATATCCAAGGTGACAGCGTCTTTCTTAATTCACTAGCAGATTTTACTGTCTTAAACCAGCAGTTTGCGGGAATTAAGACTGAATGGTTTTAAGTATAACCTATTAACATTTTCCAGCTGCAGTGACCTTGAAAGCAACCTTCAGTGCCACTGTAGATTGTAGATGAAATCATGACTGTGCATACTTTTGTTTTTTCAATGTCAGTTATATCAAACTTGTAGATAAAGTGGAAAGAGATCCTGTGTAACAGCAAAAGCATTACCTGTTGAGTCTCAATTAGCAGATGAGGTTTAGCAAAGGTCTGCTTTCTTGAGTGACTGACAGCATGTCTCTCTACTAAATGAGACAGTGCAATTTCTGGTGCATTGTAGCAATCTTGGCTCCTGTTTTGGATGTTATAATTAATAGAGCTGGCCTCTGATTGTAATAACATACAAAGTTCACCTATTATGCAAAAGCAATATTACAGTAATTTTCAGTAAGACTGGCAGTGATATTAGTTTGGGATTTAGCTGCTCAGAAAATAATAGAGGATACTGTGACCTGGATTTTCTTTGGTCATTAGTATTTTCCCCCAGTATTTTGAATCATCTCGCTGCTGCTGTAAAGCTGATGGAAGATAGGCAGGAATGTAGCTAGAGAAAATGGGAGTAACAAGTACTACTAGCTTATTGTTCCTAGTCTTTTAAAGAATGACTTGGTCTTACTTGCCTTTTTAATAGGAAAAATGACATACTTAAACAGAAATAATGTATTTCCATTGCATATACTTTTTGTAAAGTCACCTGGCCACCTGTCAGTGAGTAAATGTCATTTCAGTTGAATTGAATTGGTGTGATGTCAAACACAAAATGAAATATAGTTGCTGTCAGAATCCCACTATTATGTTGTGAAGGTGCAAACTTATACAAGTACTAACTCTTTGATGTTATTTTGGTATTTTTCTTCATCTCATTACTGGAAAGAAGCATTTAATGAAAAGTACCAAAAAGCAGTATAGCTAAGTTATAATAATAGTTAAGTATTTAGTATTTATAAGATTTTCTCTCCTACACTAAGATAACTTCATCTGAGTCAAAAGTGAAGCATAAAAATGAAATATAGTTCCCTTCAGGAGGGTTTCTGGGTCACTATGCCCTTCATAATAATGTAAATGTCTGTCTAGGTAAGTACGTATTTAATACAAAAGTATTTCAAGTTATTCTAAAATTAAAACAGTTTTTTTAATAGTTTTTTTCATCTGCTTGTATGATCAGTTAATGCAGTACTGGGTGCTGAGTAAGTGAGCCTGTCTGTCCTGCAGGGTTATGGGGTGTGGCAAATTGACACCAGGCAGTAGCCAAGTAGCCACTCAGTCACCTCGGCCATGGGACAGGGAGAAAATAGGAAGGCAAAAAGACTCATGGATTGACATAAAGATAGTGTAATAGGTGAAGCAAAACTGCACTTGGAAGAAAAGGGAAAAAGGAAATTACTGTTTCTCATGGGCTGGCAGATCTTTATCCACTTGCTGGGAAGTAGTACCTTGGCATACACACTGGTTACCTGACAAGACAAACAGAGTAACAATTAACATCCCCATTTCCTCCTGTTTTCCTTGGGCTTTGATTTCTGACTGAGACATTGTATGATATGGGACATCCCTTTGGTCAGGGATGTTCCATACTGTCACAGGGGCCACAGCAGTCCCTACTGTGTCCCCTGCCAGCTTCTTGTCCACCTCTGGTCTGTTTGCTGGAGGAGTAGAGTGGGAAAAAGAAAGCCTTGAGGCTGTGCAAGCACATTTAAAACACTAGTGTGTTACCAACATTGGATTAGTCACAAATCCAAAATGCAGCACCACACAGGCTGCTATGAAAGAAATTTAACTCCACCTCAGCCAGACTTAGTAGAGAGTGATATCCAGAATTTTAGTTATATTTAAGAATATCATATGCTTTCTGTTCTTCTCAGTGGTACATACTGTTGAGTTTTAAAACATGCATTTAGTTTCATAAACCACTGTGTACTGGAAGTGTTTTATTACCTGGTAATGTCTTGTAATACATCAGAATTATTTGTGTTTTCATTAAACTAAACAGTAACCTTCTTAAATTAAAAGCAGAAAGTTGAATGACTGAAAAATGTAAATTGAATGATGATATTAAATCTGTCTCTACAAATTGGCTTTTTTATAGCGAGGACCCTGCTTTGAAGGTGTAGTGGTTATTGGTTAACTGTTAGCAAGTGACATGCTAATAACTGGCCCAAGGGTTTAAAAAGAGATGCTGATAAACTAATGACGGTATAATTAAGCTGGGTAGGAGTAAAATAATGCCAGTCTCCAAAGCATACCATAGAATTAATAAAACAGGAGTCTTTAAGAGAAGAATCATTGCACCTTTTTAATTACTGTGATAATTGCATGCTGCTTGCCTGTTCCCTAGGGGAAGATAGTGAACTACTTGGAGACTTGAAGCAGTATGCTAGGCATTCAATAATCTTAATAGTTCTCCAAAGCATTTGAAATATGTTTTCATTTTAGCAAAATGAGATTTCAGAGGCTTGTAATAGACAAGTCTTATCTGTAACTTTACTAAATAAAAGCAGCTATAATTAGAATGCAAGGAAAAAAGATCTCTCCAGACTTGGTTGCATCACACTCACTGGAGCAGTTGCCAGTTTAGAAAGTGCATTGTTTCCTTTTGATGAAATATAATGGAAATGTAAGTGCTCTTTCAGTGTAATTCTCAGGAAAGCCAAAGAATTACATTCAGGTCTGGATTAGATTTAACCTGGAGTGTGGAGTTCAGGTTTGAAGGAGTTTAGTGGATTTTGGCCATGATGAACCAATCAGACTCAGAAAAAGGGGTTTTTCTCATTTTAAGGTGTGAAATGGAGGCCTTCCGAGGTTGTCTGGAATGTAAATCACCTGTTCCATGCTCAAAGCTCCCTCTCCCCACAACCATCTCATGTGGTGTTGTGAACATAGAATACAGAATGCCAGGGATGGGGCATCCACAACTTCTCTGGGCAACCTGTTTGAGTGCCTCACCTTACAGTAAAGAATTTCTTCCTAATACCTGATCTAAATCTACTTCCAGTTTGAAGCTGTTCCCTCTTGTCCTGTCACTATTGTTCCTGATGAGACCCAGTCGGACCCAAAACCAGTAGAACTGTCCATAGTAAAACTAAAGTAGATATGTTGAAGGATTAATAAGCTAGACTGTGTTTTGTAGTTTCTTCTTATCCATATCAATATTTCTGTGCGTAGAATTATTTATTTCAAGGCTTTCCAGCGTGTTTTGTCTTTGACATGCATTGCGTGATACAAATCTTGATCTGTGTCCCTGCACTCTGGTAGTGAGACAGTGCCCCAGTTAAAACACACCTGAATAATGCAGAACTGCTAAATGAGCTCTTGCAATTTTTTTCTCTTTTTTGCTATGGCCCCTCTATTAGGAGACATTTTTTCTAATTTATGTTGTTCCTTGAATCTGCTGGTGAACAGATACGTCTTGAAGACAGCTACCTTAGGAAGAAACGTTAGAATAAAATCCTCCTTCCTGCTAAGGGAGGGGATTGTTAAGGCCCCCTAGGGAAAGTTGTTTTCTTTTTCTCATATTCTTTTTTTTCCACTGTGACATTTGGCATAATTTCTGAAAATTAGCATATTTTCCTTTACTGTGCTAGAAAACTCTACTGGAATTTAAGAAAATAAAAAATAAATAAAAAAGACTGCTATGAAAGAATCTTCTGATGAATTATCCCCAAACTGTGGAGTTTTTTGAACAGCCAGATCTCTACTTCTTTGTGTTAAGACACAATTACTGCCCTGGAGTATTTGCAAAAACAATCACTGTCAATCTAACCAATAATTTTCATACAGTGAAATAACAGGAATGTTTTAAACATAGTTGGTTTTGCTGTCTCTTCTACCCCATCACCTGAGCTTGTCAGGAGGAAAGCTGTTATCCCAGTACAACTGAGCACTTGAAACCCTGCTGCAGGTTTGTTATAAAATGTCTGGTACTCCTAGAAGGCTTGTTACAATCTGGAAGAACAGAGCAGAGGAACTCTTTAAATCCCCACTCTTGAAAAAGAATAATCTTCAGTTTTCTCAGTTTGCTCTTTGCTTTGGCTTCAGCTGGTTAATATTCCAAGGTCTCAAAATTGTTTCACTAGTTCTGTGCTGCCCAGTGGCATCCACTGGCATTGTGAAAAAAACCTTCATGTGTCAGAATACAATGATGGAATGAGTATCCTCTTCCCTCTGATCAGTTAAGAGCTGCATCAGGTTGCACCAGGTGGAAGTATCTCTGGGCAGATGGTACAGGCCAGGAACTGTCTTGAACCCTGCATGTAAATTCAGTGTGCTCAGGTATGTTGGACAGTGCTCAGTCCCACCACTTTCTTCCTGCTCCATGACATGGCACACTGTTCAGGTCCTACAGGATGGACAGTCTTGTGTACAACATTCTGAGTAAAAAGTCAGTTTTGCAGTTGGTTTTCCCTGTTTTCTACCCTCCCACATCCTTTTGTTATTAATTCTCTAGTTAGTTTTTTCTTTTGTCAGTGTCGGTGCCCTAGCCTCTCTTGAAACTCAGTGGTGCTTTCTGCTGACTTCCATGCCCTTCCCCATTCTATATCACTATTAGGAAAGATGAGTTCCTTCCTAAGAACTTCTCTACGTTGAAATGGCAGCTGCCTTTATCTGTCCTGTAAGACTTTGATCTTTTGACCTTTTTGTTTCAAGAAAAGAGGAAGGATCTTAGTGTCACAGGGAATTAAGTTATTCCTTCTCGTTGCTATACCTTGGAGAACTGCCTGTGTAGACGTTTTTTCAGGCATATAAAAAAGTCTTAACATTGCTTAGTTTTGTGATCATAGCACAATGTCAACTTGAAGCCATACTGCAGGTTTTTTCCACAGCTCTTTCTCCTAGCAATTTTCTTCAGAAGTTTTAACCAAGGTTTTTGCAGGTGTGTTATATTAGAGCTAGACCTCAGGTCAGAGACACCTGACCCCTGAGGAGGAGGGTTGCAGATATTGCACCATTTTATTTTCCATTGAAGAGTTCCATGATATTTCTAAAGTCACCATTCCTAACCTGAAACTGTAATAAACTTTAGTAGGAAGTTACATTGATTTATCAGAACTAGAAGTCCACAATGAACTTATATTTTATTTATGATTTTGTTATGAAAGTAAGATCCTACTGTATTGTCCTTTTTTTCTAAATGCCTTTCTGATACACTAACCAGCTCATATAAGGGCACTTTCTCCTAAGGGTAAAAGCTAGTTTTGGATTTTCTGCACTGTAGCAGGTGAATTGCAGCTTTCAGATGTGCAGGAAGTAAACTGAAGGATTTTAATAGAATTTCAGGAAAATACTGCATCATGAGATACATGTCCATGTGTGTGCATCACTGCTCACTTAACTTCTGATGGAGAAGCAAAACAGAAATGCATCTTCTTGGAAGGGGCCCTTCATAAAACACAAATGATTTTCAGCACTGACTAGTATGTGAAAGTTCTTCTTTGGCAGCCATTTGTCTGGAAAGAAGCACACAAGGTGTTACTTACTGAGATGACTTCTCTGATGCCGTGCTACAGAACAGCCTCCCCTTGCGTTATTGGGGATTTTGGGCTGAGAAAAACCCAGATAATCCAAATTCCTCCCATATAAAAGTCTCTTTAAGTCCAGTTCTCTCCCTCCTTATCTCACAGTCTAGAATTTCCCCTAGGAGTCCGTTTAAGTTCCTGAAAACAAAAAAAAAGAAGAACACCAAACAAAGCCAGTGAATGCAACTGCAATAAATGCCACTCCTTTCTTCCGGAAGGACAAAAAGGAAGACCCAAAGAACTACAGTCTGGACAATCTCACCATAATCCCTGGGAAGATGATGGAACAACCAATCTTGGAAACCGTTTCCAGGCACACAAGGGACAAAAACATGATCAGGATTAGTCAGCATGGATTCACGGAGGGCAAGTCATGCTTGATGAACCTGAACTCCTTTGATGAGATGGTTTTGTAGGTGAGGAAAGAGCACTGGAGATACTCAAAAGTTATCTGGGCATCATACAAGATGCTGTAGTTGGTGCTGGTTGAGCAAGAGTGGTGTACAGTGAGGGCTGGACCAGATGAACCA